>NC_072792.1:19019008-19325675 GCF_028583425.1 Eublepharis macularius | reverse complement strand
TGGACAACAGTAGCAAAGGATGAATGTCAGGGACAAGGAGAAGAAGGTAGGAAAGATAGAAATGAACTTCAACATTTACTTTAGAAAGATTTCGGTAGCAGTTCTGGGAATGTGTACAATTACTCTAAAATTTTAGACTAGCATAATTGAAAAGATTTTAACTTCTCTTGGAATCCTTACGGAAATTTGCCTCTAGTTTTGATTCGGTTTCGTTTTCTCAGCCATGCCGGACGCTCCTCTCGGCTGGTCTGGGAGGAAACGATCGGGCACCCTGACCGGGCGGCTGATCCGCAAGGATTAGCCCCCAGGACTCCCAGGGAGGGAGCCAGGGTCCGGGACGCGGTGGGAAGAACTCCCCGAAATCAATGCGGGGGGGGGAATTGCCCGTTTGTCCCTATGGAGGCCAGCAGACGTGCGCGGCGCCTCGAGTGCCGCCGGGCAACGAGAAACGGCAAATAAAAGAAACAGGCGGAAGCCCGTAAATAAGCGAATCCCTTCTGTTCTACAAGCGTTTGTGAAGGAGAGGTTGATCTGAAGAAGACTCGTTCTTCCCCTTCGTTGAGTTCCAGAATTTTGTTGGCGCCCCCCCCCCCCAAATGGCAGCAAAGAAGCAAAGTCCCGCTCTCGGTAAGTCAATCTCGGCTACCTTGAAGGGGGAGTCGCTCGAAGAGTTGGTGCGCAGGGCGGTGGTGGAAGCCATAAAACCCTTTGTTGACAAGCTGAACGAAACTGATCAAAGGGTGGGCTTAATTGAAAGCAAAGTGAAAACCATTAAGGCAGCAGCGGGGGGGGCAGAGAAGTCTGCTCTGGAAAGTGTGTCACTTGTGAAGGCTACAAAAAAGGAGCTGAAGCTGGTTGAGAACCAGCTGATCGGGCTACAGATGGAACGAACGCAGACAATTTTGCGTCTCCAAAACGTGAAAGAGGAGGAAAAAGAGGATCTGTGGGAGGTGGTCTCGGAACTATTGGCGATACCCGCGAGGACGACTAAAGAAGAGGTTAAAAGCGCCATTTTGGAGGTCCGTCGGGCTTCTTCAAAATATGCAACAAAGTGACAGTTGCCTCGTGAGATCATTATTGACTTTTCATCTAAAAAGATTCGGGACACCATCCTATATAACTCATACAATGCGGATTTGGACTTTATGGGTTTGAAAGTCAAGATTTTGAAGGACGTTCCATTTCTAGTCCGGAAACGGCGTTTTAAATATAAAAAGTTTGCAGCTCTTCTGAGGGACCATGGAATAAAGTACAAATGGTTATTCCCGGAAGGAATATGGTTCAGATATAAAGATCAGGCCTATAAGATATTATCAGAAGATCAACTAAAGGATTTTGAGAATAAAAACCCAGAACTCTGCTGCACCGAGAACGAAGAAAAGGAGGAGCCGGAGGGGGGGGGGAGGAGGAGGAGAGCACCGCAACAGCGGTTGCACAGAGAGAACTGCGTCCGGGACCTAGAAGGGGGAGGAAAGTTTAATCAGAATTTGAAATGTTTATTCTCTGTATGATTAACCACTCCATCATTATCCTATGGAGCTATTTTTGTATTATGACAGTATGAAGGGAAACATTGAAGTGTAGTGTTTAGTGTTTGTAGTTCATTCCCCCCCCCTTTTTTCTTTTTTTCTTTTTCCACCCCCCTTTGTCCCTTCCCTCTCCCCTTTCCTTGTGATAGTCTTGTGTAGTGTTGTGTAGTGTTTTGTAGTTATGAAAAATAAAAAAAATTATATATATAAAAAAAAGGAAATTTGCCTCTAGTTTTGAAATCTGATGAAACGGTTGCATTATCTGTTTTAGAAATATAAAAGAGGATCAGTAACAGAATGCCACCCAAGGTAGATAGAGAGACTGGTAAACTTTACATCTAATTACATCTAATCCTCCCCAGGGGGGGCTGGTCTGGGCAGCAAGTCTTTTATTGTTTTTTCTCCATCTCCCATAATACTTGAAATTGGGAACAACCAACTGATGCTGAAGGGCAGTAGTTTCAGGAGGAGCAGAATGAACTACTGAGTTCCTCAATGAGTAATTAAACTGTGATATTCACAAGCAAAGATGGTTTACGAAGTGGATTAGACAGATTCGTGGAGGATCTGTCCATCAATGGCTCGCAACCACGGTGGCTAAAGGGAACCTTCACATCCAGCGGCAGCGACCCTCTGCACGCCAGTTCTCGGGAAGTGCTGCTGCTTTGCAGAACAGATCCACAGGGATCCAGCATTGCATTTTCCACATGGTACGTAATTTTTAATTCCAAGTAACACAGGAAGACAGAGATCTGCACTCACATTCAGATGTTAAGCGGCCTTCATTTTTGATCTTTTAAGCGCCCGATATTTTCTGCTGAAGCTTTGCAAACAAACAAAACTTGATGTATAAATAGGAGAAAAGACCTTAAGCGGACATGTTCAGAAGTTTAGAGATTTGGATTTGCTCACTTGTGGAGTAGTCGTTCTTCAGTCCCTCGATGAAAGAAAATGGAAAGGTGAGTTATCTCATGACTACCTCTGTGTTCTCATTTCTGCTGATTTTGGCAAAAAGATATAAAGAGAGAGAGAGAGAGAGAGAGAGAGAGAGAGAGATGGTATACTAATCTCTCTCTATGTTTTAATTTTATACAGCAGTTAACTCCCTGCTGCCTCAAGGAAGTGCCTTCAAAGGACATGGGTGCTGTGAATGCAGTGCAGGAAATAAGATAGAGATTTGTGGTGGTGGCAGGAACACTGACAGTCCCTACTGTGTCACAAGGTGAGTCATTAAACCAGAGCTCTTTTGGGACTTTTACCCCATGGAAAGTGGACAGGTGTGCCGAGGAGTAGGAAGAGAGCAAAGGAGTCAGGTCCTGCTCCTGACTTATGTACTTTCATTGGAAGAGGCCTTCTTTTACTATTTTATTTGTACCCTCTTTTTCTTCCTCGTGGGGACCTGTCTGGTGACGGAACCCACCCTGGATGAGGCCCATCCAGTCAACTCGCCTTGACTGAGGCAAACTACACACAACTGGTTGCTGCAACAGCCTGGCCTGGCCATGCTCAGAACAGGCCACAGGGCCTCGGCTAAGTGATTGTGTTTGGCGGCCAGGCGGAGCCAGTCATATCACCAAGCCCCGCCCAGGGGAGGGAGCAGCTCAGGAGGAGGCTGCAGTTGAGACGGGGCTCCAGAACACTTCTGATTGGGTGAAAAGGTGGAGGAAAGGAGCAAACCAGGGGAGGGGCTTAGGACAGCGGCCTCTTTAAGGAGGATCTGCAGTAGGTCAGTGAGGATGGAGAATCTCTGCTTAGGCCCTGTGTGAGAGCAGAGGGTATGGAAAGAAGAGGGATAAGGTTGTCAGGTTCTGCCGAGGGTGCCGCCCGGTGAGCTGCTGGCCTGCCTGACCTTTGCCTTAAAAGACCTTCAGGGAATATGTGGGATCCTGCTCTGTGGAAGGAGGGGGTGTATACTTCACCCTCACACCCTTTCAGTCCACTTGCAGGCCCCTCAACCTGACCTTGTCCTGGCAGCCCCCATCCAGCTGTTGGTCGTTGTCGGTTGTCGGCCGTTTCCCCCCCACACACACACACACACTGCTCACTCATTCTCTCTCTTTCCACCACTCTCCTACACAACAACCCACCACGTCCTGTGGGTGGACTTTCCTTATATCCCTTCCCCCCTTCCTGGCTCCACCTCCCAGCCATGGCCCCAGCACCCTAGCCACAGCTTTGGCTGTCGTAGGAAGTCATACCTGTGGATCCTTTGCTGGCTGCCTTTTCTGTCTCTGCTAAGGGCCTCAGGCAGCTCCACCTGTGGCTGCTTTGCTTTCAGCCTCACCTGGTTCTGGCTGATTCCTTCTAGCCTGCCTGCAGGCTGGGCTGTGGCCCTGTGCTGCTCTTCCTCTACCGCAGGTAAGCCTGCTGTCTTGCTGGCTGGCTGTCCCTGCTTCCTGGGCTTTCTCCCTCTGGTGTGATCCCCTCCCAGTTGCCCTCAGTCTCCCTGCCTGAGCTCCCAGCCTCTCAGCGGAGGGTGGGGCTAGCTGGTTTTCACCTGCCCCTTCTAGCCCTCTGAGGCTTGGGTGCTTCTTTACCTCCCTATGTTGCTGGCAAGTTTGGGACCTGGTCTGTCGGGGCAGCAGAGTAGCCACCTCCTGGCTGTGCCCCACCTGTTCTTCTTGGCAAGTCTGAGGGCTGAGCCTCAGACAAAGATGGCACAACCCCCGCCTTTTCCAATCTGAGGCCTTGTAGGTCCTTCATGTAAGGAAAGAGCCTGACATAGAAAGAGTCACATTGCCATAGGGCTGTCAATCCCCTGGTGGGGGAGAGGGATCCTCTGCTCTCAGCCTCTATCCCCCCCACCACTCATATGGCTGGTGGGGGGAAAGGCATGGGGGATGGACCCAGGAGCTCCAGAGTGTGTTTCTCATGCTCTAAAGCACCCTCTGATATGACGAACATTGTGTTGGATCCCACTGATCCCTTCTGCTAACAATAGCCCTTTCCTCTGTTGTAAGGGCACAGAGGAAAACACCCTGTTAGACTGAGAAAGTGTAACTAGCACAAGGTCACCTAGTGAGCTTCCATGGAAGAACATGGATTCAAACCTGGGTCTCCCAGATCCTAGTGCAAAACTCCAACCACCACACCACACTGGCATTCATGAGATGGCTGCTGTTGAACAGCAGCAAGAAGCTGGGCCTGGGTGAGTCATGTAAGTCAGGTGACAACAAATTGCCCAGTGGTAGCTATTAGATCTGGCCCCATGAGTGCTCCTAGACAGGCCAAAACATCCCAGAAAAGAGCTCTGCCTCCTTCCCCTGCTTTGTAGTGACAGAAACCAAGGCTAAAAGTCTTAGCAGTACTACTGTGGTTTCCTAGCAATGACCACTAAGGGCATTTGTTTCTTAAACCCCCAGACACTGGTTCTATTGCATTTGGGGAGGGGCTTAACCCCACTTTTTTTTCAAGAATTCTGATTTTTCTGCATACCTGGAGCTTTCCACAGGTTTATAAAAAGATCTTCGTTCATGGCCTTGATCTCTGGATTTAAGTATCCACGGATGGGGCCGTGAGAATTAGATATATTGACAGGTGGAGGACTCACTAGAACTTGTGGGGGTGTCTCATTCTACCCCCTCCATTGTCCCTAGCCCCTTTTCTTGCTTGCTTCTCTCCTTCCCACCCACCTTTGTCTGACCTCTGCTGTCACCATTCCCCCTTCACCCCCTCCAGCAGCCTTTCCCCTATCACCCAGTTTCATGGTGCTGGCTGAGCTGGGCTCAGTTGCATGATGAGAACCCTTCAAGAACTTGCAGGGGTACTTCACTTTCCCCTGCATCTCCTTCTCCACACCCAGTGATTCCGCACACGTTGGATAACACACTTCCAATCCTCTTTATAGATCATTTGGAACGGACTTTTTTGTGTGCGGAACAAAAAATCCACCTCAATCGATTGATAAAGTGCACTGAAAGTGCATTATCCAACGTGTGTGGAATCAGCCACCATTTCTTCTCTGTCCCCTCCTGGAAGCCTCCATATGCTAACCTTTCCTTATGTCTTTCTCTCCTTCAATACCACTAAACAACTTACCTTTTATCTGCCCCCAATCTTTGTCTGCCTTTAGTAATTTATTTATATATTGCATTTCTCCACAATGGGAACCCAAAGGGCCTTCCATTATTCCAAGGAGGCAAGAAAATTGAGAAATTCCTGGAGATGTGCCTGGAGCCTAGAGGGTGTGTGGGGAGGGGCCAGAATTCAAAAGGTTATACTGTTATAGAGTTCACCCTCTAAAACAGCCATTGTCTTCAAGGGAATGAATCTCTGTCATGTGGACATTAGTTGTAATTCTGGGAGATGCCCTGGCCCTACCTGGAGGTTGGCAACCCCATTCTCATACCAACCCTGATAGGTTAGGCTGAGAGTGTGTGACTGGATCAAAGTGAGTTTCCACAGCACAAGGAGGATTCAAACCGGGGTCTCCCAGATCCTGCTCCGAAGTTCTGACTACTACACTACACTGGAGTAGTGGGAGGGGCTGATATCGAGCAGTAGAAAGCAGCCAGACTTGGGTAAGCCATGCAAGTCACATGGTAACAAGTCACCTAGTGGTTGCTTCTGAGCCTGACCCCAATGAGTCCTTCCTCAAAGGCCAAAACAGCCCCCCAAATGGTCTTGTCCCCTCCCTTTGCCGTTTAGTGACTATATATTCTTTTCCATTTCAGTTAAAGCCTGTGTACCAGCAATGCAGATTGCCTCGAATGTTCTCTTCCTTCTTATATGGTGTTCCTAGCACGTTTTGCTTTTACTAGCTGTATAAAACAATAACGGATGCCAGTTAAAAAGCAGAGGTTTATTGTGCTTACCTTTATAGAAACTGAGTCGACAAAAATTAGAGGATGCGTGGGATGATTTTAAAATCTGAATTTAGGGGGCTTAAACTTGAGCACAAAAGACGAACAACAGACCCAGTAAGTTAAATGAAACAGGCCATTCCCCCTCTTTCTTGGGTCATGTTGGCACGCTTGCAACCGCAGACAAATGGCCAGAGTGAATATAATTCAGAACCTCTCTAATGTGACCTGCTTCAGTAGTGTGTAGGGAAAGCCCTGTTGCGATTGTTCTCATGTTCATTATTTCAGATATAGTTCTGAGTGCATGTAAATGATACGTTTAGTTCCTTTTCTTTGGTCACGGTGCCATTTCAAGCTATTTAACTTAGTGGGTGGCACTACCGTTCTTGTTTTTTTTAAAAAAACTTGAAAGCGTATGGCAGCAGAGTGCCCTTGTGGAGGAGATCCCAGTAAACGACCTTTATTGCTATCAAGTGGTGCCAGCTGGGAATGGTATGTAGCTAGCATAGCCTTAGATTCCAGCAAAACAGAGAGCTCGACCTCTGGATTTCTCTGGGAAGAGGAAGAAGGATTAGATTTGTAATAAGCGTATATCGAGATCCTTTGTGATGGCACCTGAGGTAGTCTCAGATATGCATTACTACAGTTTGATGTGCGAAAGACAGAATGGCAGCTGGCTGTTGGCAGCTCTTCCATTTCGGTAGGACTCGGGAAGAGCAATTATCTTCTTCAATCAAAGTGGTGACCATGTGTGATGCACTTTCATCTTCAAAACAGAATTCTGGTTCACTCTAAGGTGTGGTGGTATGAAAATCCTTCTAATTATGAAAATGAGACATCTAACTATCTAAAATGGCTAGATTAATCTTTGTGCTCTTATCTGAAATATGCTTTGATGATGAGTTGGGGGGGGGAGGGCGTTGAGCTTAGAGTTGCCAGGCCCCCTCTACCTCCCAGTGGGGGATAGGGGCCTGGCACTTACCTCGGGGGAGGGGGCACACACGATGACATCACTTCGGAAGTGACATAATCACGCGGCCCCTGGGAGTGTTCCCAGGCTCTGCAGGGGCTCAAAACAGGCCCGGTCCATGCCAAAATGGGCTCCTTTTGAGGCGCTATGGAGCACAGGAGTGTTCCTGGGCTCCACAGCACCCAAAAATAGGCCCATTTTGCCATGTTTCGGGCCCATTTTGAGATGCTGTGGAGTGCAAGAGTGCTGCGCTCCACAGCGCCTCAAAACAGGCCCAATCTGTGGCAAAATGGGCCCCAAATGAGCCTGATTTCAGCCAAAACGTGTCCATTTTGAGGCACTGTGGAGCACAGGAGCACTCCTACACTCCGCAGCGCCTCAAAATGGGCCCGATTGGTGCTCTGCAGTGGCCCCAAACCCGGCCAAAATGGGCCCGATCCCGGCAGCTGCTGCACACTAGAGCATGCAGCGCCACGGGGGAGCGCGCATGGAAGGTGCACCCCCTGGTAGTTAGGTGAGTGGAGGCGGGGTGTGGGGAGTGGGGGCAGGGGATCCCCCGCCCCCAGTGGGGGTATGACATCCCTGGTTGAGCTTGAGTGTGTGGTTATATTGCTATATAGCCTTTTCCCTTTTCTTACGGTGGAAATACACATTACTAAGTATCTAGGGATGTTCAAGTGAGCTACATTTCCCATGTCCATCCTCCAACTTCCTATGCACTCGCTCACACCGTCACATTTCAATTTACTCTGTGTGAATACATTCACATGTTCAATATCAGTTCCACTCAACTGCAAAAAGTATCCCAGTTTCTTCCATCTCCCACATCCATTCATTGAAATGCAGATCTTGACACCTTCTCACACCTTAAAGAAATGCAAATTGGCAAGTCAAAGGAGCCTATGGTACTTGTTCTCACAGTGAAAACAGAGCAGAATTGTGCTCCACCTTCCCTACTCACTTGGAGATACAATCATAGAAAGGGAGCTCCCATAAAAGTGGCATGCATGGGCGCCAAGCAAGAACAGCCTGCTCATGAATTGAGGACCACACATAAAATCTTGCCCTTGAGCATCCCCAAGTAATTCGCAACATGTATTTCCATTCTTAGTAAATGGGTGGGAGCTGAAATGATTCCCCTTTCTCTTTGGTTGCCTCTTGCTCTGATCTTCATTTGTGCATCTTCATGTTCCATTTTGTGTGGGAGGTTTATCCTGCTAGTGAGCGACCTATTTAGAGCTGCACTTTAAACCAATTACCACAACTCATGTACACAGTGCAAAGTAGGTGGAAAAAACACCTCTCCCCATCAGCCAATTGGGGAAAGGGGGAAAAATCCTACCTGGCCCTGGCAACTAGCAAATGGCTATACCTGCACTGCTAGAGGGCAGGTGGACCGAGCACGAGGCAGCAACTACTGAGCTGGGGGACGAAGTTGCCTTTTAAGACACCTAGCTCCACCTCTCCATGCTGAGTACTCAGATGACCGGGAAAGGACGATGACACTTCCCCTTCTGGGGTTGCAAAGGCAGCCCCCCGGCTCTAGCAGTCCATGTCTGCTTGCTGGGAGGGCTGGAATATTTCACTACCAATGTGAAATAACAGTCATTCACTGCCACAATTGTCTTGTTCAGGTTACGTCCATGCATCAAGGGATGTTTGATTATCGGTGTGCAATGGCAACTATTCACCTCCTGGATTGTCTTGTTCAGGTTGCAGCCACAGTAGTGGATGTTGTGCTCATGTTAAATTACAGCAGTCGTCTGCATCTCGTTTTCCAGGTGTGCACAAAACAATCCAGTTCTGAATGATTGCTGAAGTGCAACAATAATGCATTTGCTAATACAATGGGGATGCAACCCAATGTCATGCCTGGGTCTCAACTGGGCTTGACAAAGCAGTCTCTTTGTAATAGTAGGACTGAGTCACAGAACATGGAATGCAATAGGCTGCAGAGAATGAGTGGTGCTTCATCACTGGGTAAGTGATGAAGCACTACACACTCCTCCTCCCTGCACATTCAGACTTCAGGAGCAAGTTGCCTCTAAGCATGGGAATATAGTCAGGGTGCTCTGCCCTAACAGCTGAGGCCAGAATCCACTCCCTCCCTTCCCAAAGATATATGTTAAAAACCTTACCAGTATAGTTGAAGAATGCAAGAAATTGTTACTTTTTGAATGCTCATCTTGAAGAGTGTGTTCTCCATCTCTCACCCTGTTTAGCTCTGCCTAGGTTCTTAGTGGATCAGGAGAATAAACTAGCCAATAGAGAAAACATCTCACTTGCCTTTAGCACCATAGTTATTAGCACTGCCAGGTTCTCACACTTCAGTGGGCAACGTTTTATGGCAGTCTTGACCATTCGTTGCTGCTCAGTAGAGCTGTAGAGGGAAGACTGGGGACAGCAATTTTACCATAGAGTTTTGATGTCTTGACAAGAGAAGGTCACTTCTTCACTCTAGGAGAGTTCTCATGTCAAAGTGACAGTTGAATATCCTGGCCCTTAGAAACCTCCTGTGAGTTGCCAGTGCTGGGTTGGCTATCCTAATTGTGGTTCTACTTGTCTTGAAATACAACTTCATGGTCTTCTTGATCCTCACTTTGAAATTCTTCTTCCAAGCTATCTGTGTTCGGCTAGCCTTGGCAATCCCAAATCTGATTTATCCGAATATTGCTTCTTCTTTTTCTGAGCAATGTTTGCTGTTGGAAGAAAGATTAGAAAGAAGGCATTTGAGATTCTCTGGTAATATTGACCTTTTCCCCAAAGATTATCCCCGTTCTCTTTTTCTCATTTACTCATATGCTGGACTGACAATTCTTGATTTAATCTAAAAACAATGCTACAGAATACATAGGGATATATGCCTAACCTGACTTCTGACATAGACCAATGTTAGTTTCTTTTTCCTATTGAAACATGCTAATTTTAAAGAACAATTAGTAGAACTCATTTCATTGCTTTATTTAGCTTCAGTTTGGCTTAGCCTGTCGTATTAGAACAACTTCTGCCACAGAGCAATTTAGTTTGCATTTTAGGGCTTACCAATCATTATTGTCTACCTTAATAAATGAAGACAATTATGTTTTTAGAACTGTAGTGACATATAATGTAGTATTATTGCTGAATGGCACACACATCCAAATTAGCATCTTGTAAGAATGATATTGTAGAAGTCACAGCCACGACTAGGTAAGAAGTGACCCAATAATATATTTTAAATCCGCAATGAATACTGACAAATTTAATTGCCAAGGCTAGTTTGAAAGATTTCTTTTGACAAGAACTAATATTACTTGAAACATTTCACAACTGTTGAGTGCAAAGATATGTAGAACCAGGAGGTTGTCGTCAGCTTAAACACAATTACCCTACAAGGAGAAGCTGAGGCATTGTTCTCAGGGCTCATTTTGAGGGGGAATGCACAGGAATGCAGTTCCAGCAGTTCTCCAAAGAAGTCACATGTCAGGTAGCCCTGCCCACCTGGTTTTTGGCCATTTTGGGCCCATTTCAGCCTGGACCAGGGCTGAAATAGCCCAATCCAGGCCCAAAACAGCCAGGATCGGGCTGGTGGTGGATCACTCTCTCACTCAGCAGTGGCCCAATCCTAACCATTTTGGGCCCCTTTTTGGCCATTTTCAGCCCCTTTTTGCCATTTTGGGCCCAATTTCGGCCCTGAATAGCCAGGATTGTGTCCAAAACAGCCAGGATAGGCGATGTAAGGGGGTGTGGCATCTGCAAATCAGTTATGCTAATGACACACTTCCAGTGATGTCAAGGGGCATGGCATATGCAAATGAGTTATGCTAATGAGTTCCTTCAGCTCTTTTTCTACGAAATGACCCCTGATTGTTCTGATATGCTGAGAATCAAAATAAGCATGTGGAATCCTTGAGCTCCTTCCCCCTCCATCTTCTTCCTCCACTTGAGCATGGCTTGGCAATAAAAAAAAACCTTTTAGCTTCTCATTGTTGTTTGTTGTTACATCCAAACTACAACCTATATGTTGTGCTCTTCCTTCCAAATTGAGATTAAACCACTGTTTGGATGAGAAGAGTGTAAACATACTTTGTGGTTTAGAAACAGCAGCAAATTATGGTTTTCCCTTAATCTAAACATCTTCCAATAACAGTATATGTATAGGAATTCTCCAGGCTTAATACCATAATGGTTAAACCATGATTAATGGATTTGTTGGAAGTGGTGGACTTTACATTGCCCCTTAACTCAGGTTACAGAGGGGAACTACATAGAATACGAGAGATAGATCAGCACTTGTGCATTCCTCCTTTCTACCATCCTGGTGCTATCCATCTGGAGTACAGATTGTTACTCTCAGGGCCTTCCATTCTTCCACCCTTACCGTCCTCTCCTCACTCTTTTTTCCTTTGTGCAGCCACGTAACAGTGGCCTTCAGACAAGAACCATCTCTGCAGAGCATTCTATGAAGTTTTGTCATGGTATAGAAATGGACAAGATAACTTGACAACGGGACATCAGTCATTCACAGTGCAATTGCAGCGATCCTACTGGGTTGTCTCAAGTCAGTCCTAGAATTGCTTATGCTCTGCTTCAGCATTTCTTCAACTCTGTATTGGATTTTTGCTGATTTTTGTACATTTGCATTTATATACCTATGGCATTTTTGATTGAAATGTCCTTGATATTGACTGAAATAATTGCACACAATATAAACTGTCTTGCATCTCAGCGAGAAAGGCGGACTATAAATGACAGAAATAAAGAAACTAAGGAGATGGACTTTCCTTGGCTTATCAGCCACCAAGCTTCACACATTGGGAAGGAACTACAATAGTTCCTTTCCAGATGAGCTGAAAACTTCTACAGGAATGCATTATAGAAGATGTCATGATCTGGCTGTGCCAGGAAGACCTAGCAAGGCCTCAGAAGCCTGTTAGCAGTGGGAGTAGGCCTGCCTACAATTCCCAGAAGCCCCTAGGCCATTTTGGTGCCCTTTTTGGCCAATCAGAACACAGGGGGCTGGTGCTATATAAGTCTTGGAGGAAAAAAGCCTGTGTTCTTTCACCCTGGGAGCAGGCCAGAGGAGGTTTCTGCTAGGGGGAGAGGCCCTCATCCAGGTAGGGTGAGAAGACGGGCCTGGCAGACAGAGGGACAGTGAGTTCAGTTGCACTAGGGCTTTTTGTTTATTTTGCTTTCACCCATCTATTGTTGCTAATGCACCTTTCTTGTTTGTTTGTTGATATTAACTGACCTCCTTGTAAATAAATCATTTTGTTTGTTGTTACTCTACTGGGTCCTCACACCTGTTTATTGGCCAAGCTCCGGAGGTCAGAAGGGTTGGGAGGGTACTCTGGGCCTTCCCAAGGGACCCTAAATCCCAGAGTGGTGGCAGCACGTGGCGCACCCCACCTGAGGCATGACAGAAGATTTGACTAGGAATTGCCGAAGAAAGAGAACCCCGCCCCCCAATTCAACTGTGATTTGTAGAGATGGGCAAACTCATCTGTCTTGATTCAGAATTAGCTTGTTCTTTCTGATCCTTTTCGGAGAATTCTCTGAAATCTTGGGGAGATCTAGCCCATTCCCTGGTAGCCTTCCAGTGCTTCTAGGCTTTCCTGTTTCCCAGATTCCCCTCTCAAACAGGCCACTCGATTCCCTACCTCCAGAAATTACTTTCCAACAGTGGGGGTGGAGAAACAAGGCTCTGTTTTCAGGCTTATCCAAAATCAGCATCGACCATTAGTCCTCCTCTTAGTCTAAACCTTTGATCGACTGAGTTTTTCCTCAAGCACAATAACACACACAAACACAACAAAGTAGCTGCAGAAAGCGAGTGTCTGTGTTGGGGCGGTGGCAGCAGGGGGTCCCAAGCAGACAAGTGCTCCAACCTGTGCAGTGCAGCAACATTAAAAACAAGCCTGCTTCATGTTCACTTTTTCCCTTTTCTGTAGTGCTAATAACTTATTACCAGGGCTTTTTTTCAGCTGGAACGTGGTGGAACGGCGTTCCAGCACCTCTTGAAAATAGTCACATGGCTGGTGGCCCGGCGCCCTGATCTCCAGACAGAGGGGAGTTTAGATTGCTCTCCTCACTGCTGGAGTAGCACGGAGGGCAATCTAAACTCCCCTCTGTCTGGAGATCAGGGGCGGGGCCACCAGCCATATGACTATTTTCGCCAAGGGCAATTTAAACTTTAAAAAACTCCCCTCTTGTTCCAGCTGAGCCAAAGCGACATCATTGTGCACTCCTGGGAGCGTGCACACACTTTGCGCACATGCATGTGGGACCGGGGGCAACACCTCCCACCAGGAGTTGCCCCCTGTGCTGGCAACCCACTGAGTTCCACCACCTCTTTTCCCAGAAAAAAAAGCCCTGCTTATTACCTTTGCATTCTGCTGTTGCCTGTTGATTTCGTGATTCCATGTGCTTTGCTCCCACAATGAGAGGCGAATCCATATCCTTCATCTTTGGTGCTCAGCATTCTGATGCAAATCTTTTCTTGCTGCCAATCTTTTCCCTTGCCCAAGGGCAGGCAGGCAGAATGATTAACTGAATCCCCCATCCAAAACAGACCTATGTTTTCCCCATCAATTTTCCTTTTCCTATTGCTTTTGAAAGGGGTGAGTAGGTGAAAGTTGGTCATTTGACTCAGAAAAAGAAAGAGCCCCGAAAGACTATGGGAGCAATCCTAAGCAGGTCTACTCAGATGTAAGTCCCATGTTATTCAGTAATCCTTAAGTTCAGGGAAGTGCTTTTCAAATTTCAGCCTCTGATTGAAGTCTCCCTGTCATGTATGCCAGCCTAAAATACATGCCATGGGTATGTTGTATGCTGCCCAGTAGTTCCCACTGTGAAGAGTTCTGAGTGCCTTTCAATGCCTGTTCTTTAGAAGCTCACTGTGTTCTCTCTCCTTTGAAGCTAAAAACTTTCACTGCTGTAGCCGATGGCCTTGGAACCAGATGCAGCTAGACTGAATCGGATCTGCCATGAGAACAAGGAAGATTTCATTCCTCACTTGCTATTGTTTCCTATCATAGTCTAAACTTTGATACTTTTTGTCTCTGGCGTTCACGCCAGTATTTCAATGGGTTACTAACCTGGGGGGCAGGACTTTACCCTATAACTAACCACACTTTTCCTCTACACGTCATTTCTGCCAGTTTTCCTCTGTCTGACCAACCTGAGCTGATGGATCTCTAATAAATGTTACTTCAACCCAATCACCTGTGTGTTTGCAATGGAGAACTAAGGGATCTAACTGCCAGGGACTGACACTAACATATCTAAAGTTGATAAGAGGGGAAAGATCTTCCCTTGCAAGGACATGATTGAGAGGGAGGAATGCCATTTCCTCGGTAGGTATGGAGGGTGTGGGGAGATGCCCTTATGTGCTTTAGTCTCAGGGTCAAGCTACAAGTGACAAATGACACTTGAACGGCAAGTGGATTGGGTGGAGGGCAAGTGAACAGGGAGGAATACACTTGCCGTTCAAGTGTCATTCGTCACTTGTAGCTTGGCCCTCAGTCTCCCTTCCTTCCAACTGAGTTAATTAATAATGGAAGGTCTCTCTGCACTTGGGATCTGATTTGCGCTGTTCAGGAAAACAAGCTGCCCTGCAAGGCAAGCCTACCGCCTCCCTGCTGCTGGAAGAGACGAACTGAACTGAAACACACTAACTTTTGCGGGGGAGGGACTCATTACAATTTAGTTCCCCAGATTTGGTTCAGCATTCCGAAAGCTGCTTTAACAAGCCGAACCAATGAGCTCTGTGACTATTTTCAGTTCTTTTCCCAATTTTTTGAAATCTTTCTCCTTAGTTCCCAGGAGAAAGATTTCAAAAACTCCAAGTTTGCTAGAACTTACAGGCCTTTACCATGGTTCAAGAAGCATGCCTCATAACAAGTCTTAATGGGTTTTGTATAGGATTGTTAAGACAAATTCTCTTAAGTCTCCTATATCCAGTTTCTCCCTGAAATCAAATAATCGTTCTCTTTTTCTCTTGGAAAAAAAAATAAATGAAGAAAGTTCAAGAGAATTTCTGTTACCAATGCTTCTCAGGTTTATTTAGGAGCCAGGTTTTAATTCAGATTCAGACAAAACCCATTTTCTGAACTGGAAGGGTTCAGTGCTGATCACCCCATCCCCAAATCTTGGAGTCATCACTAATGGTTTGCCATAGATCTGATACCAGAAGGGAACCCTTCTGTCAGGCATCGCAAAGGGGAAAAAATCTCTTTGCTTAATTTAAATCAAAGAATGACTCAGTGAATATGCACACCACCTGCCAGAATATATTTTATATTCAGTCATCTCAGACTCTGAAATACCCATTAACATAAACATTGAACACCTGGCGAGAGAGATGTGGATGAGATGGGAGGAAGTCAGGGGCTGAAAGTTGTGTTGGGCAGCTGGCAAGCAGAACTTGGGTCTACCATTTCCCCCTTTCAAAATTCCTAAGTTCCTAGTAGGAAGAAAAATTTCTGGAGTCCTGGTCACCACCATATCACAACTGTAGTGAGTCAGTGGCTAAAATCATCTTAGCGTGGACATTCTGTATCTGGTGATTAAGTCACCAGCTGTTCTCTTTCAACATGGACGAATGCGCTCAGTAGGAACAGCAGCTTCTGGCTACTGCCAGGTCCCTTCTGGAGAATTAGAGGCCTCAGCAGTCTGCTTTTCTTCTGGAGTTGTGCTGAATAGAAAGCATCTTCTGCTGTTCTTCTTTTCCCCTTCTTGTGGCACATCTTGCCAAAGTCCTCAAAGGTAATACCATAAGTGAGGGAAACGCCATAGAACATGCCTTCGACCCTCATTTAAAAATACCTCTTATTTATGAGCATCACGTTTCAATGTCTGCAAATACTGTAACCACCAAACCAAATTTAGCCTATAAACCATAGATGGCAGCCCACTACAGGGGTGACCTTTTGGGTTTTTTGAGAGCCAGAACAGGATGAATGTATGGGGGCGAGATCTACAATAATGACTGGTGAGCTGCATTTCACTCGAGAGCTTGTGACCCACCATAAATCATTATGAGTGCTGAGAGTTTCAGAATTCACTGACCTTCCAACTGAAACCCAGTTTGGTGTAATGGTTATGAGCAGCAGGACTCTAATCTGGAGAACTGGGTTTGATTCCCCACTCCTCCGCTTGAAGCCAGCTGGGTGACCTTGGGTCAGTCACAGCTCTCTCAGAGCTCTCTCAGCCCCACCCACTTCAAAGGTTGATTGTCAGGAGTATAATAGTAACACACTTTGTAAACCACTCTGTGTGGACATTAAGTTGTCCTGAAGGGTGGTATATAAATCGAATGTTATTATTATTATTATTATTACAGATCTCTGCAGAATGATGAAGCATGACAATGCAGGATCCCTTGAAATGCTCTTGGGAAGCTCAATAAGACTGTCCTTTGCTTGGGGTTCTGATCGGGGGAATCCAATTGTTTGTTATGCTGGTATTTGTGAGATGGAAACAAAGAAATCTTGCAGGACAAGGAAATGCAACCCCGTGTTATGGGAGAAAGAAAGGGAATAAACAGAATCCAGAACTGACTGAATTATGTGTAATTATTTGAAAAAGACCTGTAACTGACCAGAGATTTAAAGCAGGCAATTGAAATGAGCACAGCAGGCATATTACTTAACAATGTGATCCTAAGGAGAGTTACTCCAGCCTAAGCCCATTGACGTCAATGGGCTTAGACTGGAGTAACTCTCCTTAGGATTGCACTCTAAATCACTGGTTACAAAATGTTGATGCTTACCCAATCCCGGGAAGTGACTCACTATAGCTATGATTTGTTGGAGAAACTACATCAGTAGAGCTTCATTGACATCATGAGGATAACTGAGGTGCGTGAGCTTCTTCGTCAGAGGCACAATGCATTTCCATTGCATCACACCCCTATTCTAAAAGTTGTTGGGAAAAGGGGTTAAAATAGTTCAAATTCCGAGTTGCAACGAATCAATAGAGTGTCAGGCTCTTTATTTGCTTTTAAGAAAAGTTTACTTCTAAAGGAAAAGGGTGCACGGGATTGCTACAAAACAAAGAAACCTGTCTGCTAAATCTTGACACTACAAAGAACAAACTCAGACTGAGGGACTATGCCAACTATGGCATTCTTCTCCTTGACGCTAGAAAGGAAATCACCTGATCAATTGACCAATAGTAGTTTACAAACACATCTCAGTTTCCTAGGCTTTGAGTTAGACTAGGTTATTGGCTCTGTACCAAGTTTCCCTTCCAGGTCAATACAAACAATACCACACTAGATAAACACATTGACCCCATAATGACTGAATGTCGGACCTTGTAGCCTACATTCCAACAAAAGTACCAGAGAGTTTTGGAACCATTTTATTTTGTAGCATCCAAAATGCCTTTTTTATTTATTCCCAGTGTTGACTGAATGACCTGTCTGTTGGGGGAAGGGAGAGGGAACAACCAGGGTTCTAATGGTTCTTTATAATAGCAAAAGTTCCTCTCTTTATTATTTTCCTTTGTTTCACCTTGATGAGGACAGGGAGCTACCACTTCTCCCCTCCCCCTTCCAAAAATTTGGCTAATGCAGATGACAGGATAAGGCAGGTTAAGTAATGTGTGATACGTTCATTCGGATCTCAGTGGTATTCCTTTTTTCTTTTTTTTTTGTGAAAGCTACTGCAAGCTTGTATTTTTTTTTATCGAATGTTTCCTGAGTAATTCCGTAATAGGATCTTCATATCATGATTAAAGCGAACACTCAGGATTTGAATCCAGAAGCACTTTAAAGACCAACAGGTTTTGGGGGGTACAAAATTTTGAAAGTCAACGCTCCCTTCATCAGATACCTAACAACAACAACAGCGTATTTATACACCACTCTTGTAGACAGATCAGTGCTCCACTCACAGTGGTGAACAAAGTCAATGTTGTTATCTCCACATTACAGCTGGGGAGCTGGGGCAGAGAGGAATGAGCTCGTGGCTCGAGCCTAACCACTTCACCACTATGCTACAGTGAGCCAGAGAGTTTTTCACCAGCAGCTGCTTCTCAACAATCACTTAAGGTTAGACCTATTTTAATGATTCTCAAGATCCCAAATGGAAGGTACCTGTGATGCTAGCCATGAAATGGAGTTCTCAGCCTCCAGGTGGGGACAGCAGATCTCCTGGAATTACAAATGATCTCCAGACTGCAAGAGATCAGTTCTCCTGGAGAAAATGGCTGCTCGGGAGGGTAGAGTCTATTGTAGTCCCCCTAAACCCAGGCTACGCTTGCAAATCTCCATGACTTTCCTAACCCAGAGTTGGCAGCTCTAGTTGCGGTGTCCCGTAGCCATTCAAATAAATGAAGCAGCAAATGAAATTTTAAGGCCTCCGAACGAAAAAGCCCTTCCTAATTTACAAAGGCAAGCTTGAAATTTTATTAAATTAGTACTCAGCATGAGTTGCTGCTTTAGATGGTTCCTGCTGACTTTTAAGCAACTACTTCAGTCTAAATGCCTCGAGGATTATGATCGAAGGTTTTAATGGGAATGTCCAGAATTTTAAATACTGTAAAACTAGCCTTGTCTCTTTCACACTTCAGTTAACATTTTTTTTCTTCAGCCAACATGGACGGTTGCAGAGGATAATACAGAACTGAAGACAATTTTGCCTTAGCAGCATACAATCCTTTAAAAATATGGACAGGGAAAATTATGGGGGAAAGCTTTGGCGAATGGAAGGGGGCATAGTAGAGGCAAATCAATTGCTGCTAGAAGACACAGTATAAGAATGTTTACTATAGTCAAGGCAAGGCTTTCTAGGAACGTAAGAAGAGTCCTGCTAGATGAGACCAGTGGTCAATGTAGTCCACCATCCTGGGCAAGCAACGGGACATAGAGGCCTTCTCTGATGTTGTCTTCTGGCACAAGTATTCAAAGGTTTACTGCCTCTAAATGTGGATGTTCCTTTTAACCACCATAGCTAGTATACCTACTAAGAGATCTATCCTCCGTGAAACTGTTTAATCCCCTTGTTAAGCTGTCTATGCCCATCACCATCACCACATCCTCTAGCAATGAATTCCACATTTTAATCCCTTGTTGTGTAAAGAAGTCATTCCTTTTGTCTGTCCTAGATTTAGTGCCTGTCAGCTTCATTGGATGTTCTCTAGTATTTTGGGGGCAGGAGAAAAGGTTCTCTCTGTTCCATCTTTCTACCAAAATGTTTGGATTTCTGAGCTCTCTCCCTAAAATATTTGTTTCAAATATTAGTAAAATTATTTAAATTTATTTTGCAGATGTTTCACTTGAATGGGACTCTCACATCTGTAGACAGCTGAAACTGGGAAGCTTTAGATCTCTGCTCTATCTCATGTGCTGAACCACATCAAAAGGTGTTCTGGGCTATGATGGCCTCCTAGGCTTCAAGGTGACTTTACCCAACCAGACATGCTGTTTTTTCATCCCTCACCTGGAAGGGCTATGATGGTTTCTGGGGCAGCTTTAGGTTGACCAAAAGTCAGACTTTAGTCAGATGTCTTCAAGGGCTTTCCAGTGCCTGCCCACAGGACTTCCCTCAGGGTGCGGCCTGAGACTTGTGCTTTGTGTTTTCTAGTTTTTTGACTTCCTTATGCAGACCTCAGACACTTACGTATGTGATATATTTATCTATATACAGAGCTTTTTTTCAGGGGGAATGCCGTGGAACGGAGTTCCGGCACCTCTTGAAAATATTCGGCAATAGTGCTTGAAAATAATATTATTTCAAAGAAGCCCATATGTTTCTTCCTCATTTCCCTATTGAGAGTTCTGCCACCTCTTTTCCCAGAAAAAAACCCTGTCTATATATATTCAGAAAAGGTGTCCTGACTAACTCATCAATGCCCAGACCAGACCCTGGATCTAGAAATGTGAAATTTGGGGAGAACATTCCTTTCATGATGTGAACACCCACTAAGAAGGGATTTTAAGAAATCCGCCCCCTATGGGGGTAAAAAGGGGTAAAATGTGTTTTCCCAAAGAGATACAGTGTCCCTGTGTGGCTGGCAGGCTGACGCCTGCTTGCACCCCTGCCCACTGCAAGCTCGGCCATTCTTCCCACTGGCCACTACCAGCCTTTCAAGTTCATTTGCAAGCTGGAAGGAACCCCCATGGGTCATCTAGTCTATATATATATAAAGACAAGTGTCCTGACTGACTCATCAACGCCCAGCCCAAACCCCTGGACTGAGGGCCAAGCTACACATGACAAATGACACTTGAACGGCAAGTGTATTTCTCCCTGTTCACTTGCCCTCCACTCAATCCACTTGCCGTTCAAGTGTCATTTGTCATGTGTAGGTATAAAAGGGTCAAATGCTTTCTAGGAACATGGCTGGCAGACTGCTGCCTGCTTGCGCCTCCACCCACTGCCAGCTTGGCCACTCTTCCCTGATTGGGCCAGCCTTTAAGATCATTTGCATATCCAGCCTGATTGATCCTCACCCTCCACATTCTATACAGTGTGCAGTTGCTATTGGGAGTCATTGAGTGTGTCCTGAGGTAAAATTCACCTTCCAGTCTTCCCCTCAAATTTCACTCGAGTTGCCAATCACCCTGTGGGGCCTGGCTTTCCTGTGTGGCTGGCAGACTCCTGCCTGCTTACACTCCCCTCTCTCTGATTAGTCAGCTGTAGAACTCTGTGTTTTGAGGTAAAAATCAGGTAACGGAAACTGCAGACAGTTGGAAAAAGACAGTGCAAGACTCCTGAATAGGAATAACATGCTTCGCTTTATTCAAGCATCTTTGTCAAGCTTGGGTACTGTGCTATTATACTACAAAACCAACTAAAAAAAACACAAAGCAAAAAATGTTACATACCCGTAAGTATTATAACTGGATTTAAAGTAGTTAAATTCCATAGTGAAGCATGGGTATCTAGCTAGTTGTATACATATGTGTATGTAATGGAACAGTCTGTTCCTCCCCTAATATCTGTGTGAATTAGTTTGGTCATATTGGGGTGAGTTCTTATTTCAATTTCCAGTTCTGTATGAGCTGAAGTTGTTGGTTGTTGGAGTTGCCCCCTTGCAAATACAGGGATGATGTTTTGAGCCAGCTTGTCTCTGCTGAATAGACCTGATAATGGGTGTGTGCGCTCAGGTTGATCTGATTCCGCACACGTTGGATAATGCACTTTCAATGCACTTCAGCTTTCGTTTGGAAGTGGATTTTTTGTTTCACGCTCGAAAAATTCAGTTCCAAATGATCTCTAAAGAGGACTGGAAGTGCATTATGCAACGTGTGTGGAATCAGCTTAACCAGAGAACCCACAGAAAAGGGGGACACCACGTGCTCCCTTCACCCCACCCCCAATGCTGCAGGCCAAGAACTGCCCTGTCAGATTAGTTGGATCTCAAAGGCTGTAGCAAAACCCCACCTCTTCCTCCATCACCTCTGCAAGCGGAGTGGGTGTGGAACAGCCTTCTCAGCATCCTACACCCAGAATCACAACAACTTGGAAGTGGAATAATGTTTTGCTTTACAATAAATTTAATAGCAGTTGTACATTTGAAAAGGAATGCATAAGGGAAGAGAATCTTGTCTGATACACTTGGAGGCAGGTACTTGGGAGGGAGAAGGAATTCAATTTTTGCTGAAATGTGTGTATGTTATGTACAGTAAGTTACCTTCAACTTACGGTGACTCAAAGAATGAAAGACCTCCAGAACACCCTGTTGTTAACAGACTTGCTCAGATCTTGCAAACTGGAGAATGTGACTTCTTTTATTGAGTTACACCATCTCATTTTAGGTCTTCCTCTTTTCCTAATGCCATCCATTTTTCCAAGTGTTATTGACCTTGCCAGAGAATCTTATCTTCTCATGAAGTAACCGAAGTATGGTAGCCTCAGTTTTCTCATTTTAGCTTCTAGGGAGAATTCAGGCTTGACTTGGCCATCCGTGGTATCTGCAAAACTCTCCTCCAGCACCACATTACAAGTGAGTCAATTTTCTTCCTGTCAGCTTTCTTCATTGTCCAACTTTCACATCCAAACAGAGTAATGGGGAATATCATAGTTTGGATTATCTTGATCTTCATCCCCAGAGAGATATCATAATCTTTAAGGATCTATTCTAGTTCCTTCATTGCTGCACTTCCAAGTCTCAATCTTCCGATACGACTAGCCAATTTTGAACAAGCTGAAGAATATGAATTAAGAAAATCCTAAACCTAAGAAAGACTTCTCGGTCATTCCAAACCAAAGCCAGTAATAGCCTGCCTGATTATAAAAAATTATCATGTACTTGGTGCAATTATTCATTTATCCTGGATTAATTACCGAGAAACCCACAAAGCATTGTTTGTATTTGCAGGTATGTTATTAAGCACAGAACAATTTAAAGTCCGGTGACCATATGGAGATTTCAGAAGTAGGTCTGCCACAGCTGTTGTAGTTTATTAATCTTGTAATAAATTGTTGCTGCATTAACATATCTATGGGACTGCGCCAACAATGTAATTAGCTAAGATCCACCGTTGTCTTAATTTGTTGCCATTATTTAGTATCATTATTAATAGTTTAAAGCTGGTTGCTGTACAGCTTAGAGTGTCAGTTTAGGATCTGAGGAAAGAAGTTCAAATCCCCGTTCTGCCACGGAAGCTTTCTGGGTGACTTTGGGCCAGTCTCACACTTTCAGCCTAACCTACCACACAGGGTTGTAAGGATAAAATGGAGGTGAGAAGAATGTCAGCTTCTTTGGGTCCCCATTGGGGAATAGCGTGGAATATAAATGAAATAAATAAAACCAGTATATAAATAAAATTAAGTCTCATTTAGATCTGGAACAGCAGCTGTATCATAATTAATACTAAATGTTTGCATTCATGTTCTAGGTTAATGAATAACTAATGCCACCTACGAGCCTTAAAAATAAGGGATAAAGGTGTAAACTAATCCTGTGGCTTCTCTGAAACTACCTGTGTGGCACCACTGGTTGCGCCACAAGCAAATAAATTTCTTGCCTCATCCAAAATCATGCGCTACAAAGTCGCACACAGAGCCCGCAGCAATTGAAATATCTCCTCCGGCAATCCGAACATAACTTCCAAATAACTCCTGAACAACTGCAAAGGGGAAGTACAAATCTGCTAACCGTTTTGCAGACAAAATGGCTCATGTCCCATCTACCTAAGAAGTCTTGAATGTGCCTGAGGTTTCCATTGGTCAGATTTTCTATGGATTCTTTCCAACCTGAGGATTTGGCAGAGCATTAAGGACTACAACATGAGTATTGGTCCCCAGTTCCTCATGATTAATTAGAGTTGCAAAAGGTGGATGGCAAATATCAACACTGCATCCTTGATAGAAGGATCCATTCCTCCATCACTTAAAGAGGCAGTTCTTAGACCTTTAGTGGGGGAAAAAATCTACTGTGAATCCAACTGACCATAGGCCGGTATATGAAAAGATTTTGGAGAAAGTGATGGCCAGACATTTCTGGAGGTGGCATTTCTGGATTATCTTGGCTGATTATCTTGGCTGATTATCTTTCATTTTGGCTTCCATCCAGGTCTTGGAACAGAAACAACTTCAGTTGCTCTGATGAATGATCTTTGCTGGTATTCCAACTGGGGAGATGTATCCCCATTGATTCTTCTCAACATCTTTCGATAACATTCAGCATGGTATCCTTCCCAATTGTTTCAATTATTGTTTTTATGCTTTAGTATGTGTTTTATCTCTTGGTTTTCATTGTTTTAATGATGTATTTTGGGGGGTAGGTTTTAATCCTTTTTAAGATGTGGTTTTATTATGTGTATTTAAATTTGTTAGCCAGCTTGGTGGTCCTTCAGAGAGCAGAAAGGTGGGGCATACATTTTGTAAAATAAATAAACAAACAAATAATAAACAAGCAAATAAATAGGTTGAGAATGCTTAGAGGGGTTAGCCTAGTGAATGCATTATTCTCATTTTATTCTAGTTACTCAGGCTACCAGTGTACTTCCAAGTGTTGATGTTCATGTCTATGGCCCTAATTGGCTTGGATCCAAAGTAGCTGGGGCGCCATCTTCATATATACATCAGGGCAAATACCCTGAGATCAACTGAAGTTGTCTTATTACAGGAACCTCT
This sequence comes from Eublepharis macularius, assembly GCF_028583425.1. Taxonomy (NCBI): domain Eukaryota; kingdom Metazoa; phylum Chordata; class Lepidosauria; order Squamata; family Eublepharidae; genus Eublepharis; species Eublepharis macularius. Next base: position 19,301,305 of record NC_072792.1, on the reverse strand, counting down.
TCTCAGTTGCTAGGACAGAACATAGGGCTTTCTTAGCAGCCATCCCTGCATTTTGGAAGTGGCTGTACTCTACATTGCTCACTGGTCTACTGGCACCAGTTGAAAACTGGGGGGGGGGGCGGATTCTGGAAGACCTTTTTAGTTATTCCTATGTTAGGTGTTTATAAGTCTTTACTAGCTCCTATGTATTTTGACCATTTGGTATGGATTTTAACATTGTAGGTTGCCTTGAGTACTTAATTCTAAATAGAAAGGTGGGACATAGATATTCTAACAAACATGCATTTATATTTATTTACTGCATTTATCATCTGCTTTTCTAGTTGAGACTAAAGGCAAATCAGACTCAAGGCCGATTACAGTGTTATATATGAGAATCCAGCAGTGTGAACTGATGCCTGGCCATTTTTAAGCTGTTCCTTACTCTGCAGTCCATTTCTCATGACTGTGGTTTGCAAGATTTGCAAGAGTGGTATTTCGGCTGGTTTTAAATATTTGCAAAGTTGCATTCATGTATCCTATTACATTGTTTATTGAAATGTCCTTGAAATTGACTGTTCTAACTCACACTATGTAATCCACCTTGAATCTCAGTGAGAAAGACAGACTATAAGTAAAGTAAATAAATAACAACAACAACAACAACATTTGATTTATATACTGCTCTTTAGGATAACTTAACCCACTCAGAGCTGTTTATAAAGTGTATTATTATTCTCTTTGTAACAATCACCCCGTGAGGTGGATGGGGCTGAGAGAGCTCCAACAAGCTGTGACTGACCCAATAAATAAAATAAATAATGCCATTGGGAGGTGTTGGCTGATTATGTACATGTTGGATAATGCACTTTCAATGCATTTTATCAATCATTTGAGGTGGATTTTTTGTTCCACACACAAAAAAATCCGTTCCAAATGATCTATAAAGAGGATTGGAAGTGCATTATCCAACGTATGTGGAATCACTCACTATTTTGCTCCTAGAAAATGGTCCTATTTCTTTCTCAGCTGTATCCTGTTTACAGTAAATATTCACAGTATAATTTAGTGTAGGGTTATCTGCATTAAGGGAAAGAAACCTGTTTCTTATGAAATTTAAAATGCTGGAGGAAAGAAAGCATGACTCTAAAACCCGCATACCCTCAAGATCTGTTTAATTGTGCCAAATCTTGAGCAGTTAGTATGTGATAAATTTTAATATCGTCTGGAAAAAAATAAATAAATGCTCTCCAGGCAGTTCTATGGCCCCATTAGAAGGTATGCTCACAGATTAACGAGATGTAAAAATACTTGTAACATCTAAATTGCTGTTCTCAAGAACATGATTTTACTTCCATGGACTTCACTAGCTCACACCATTAGTGTGGGTTCAGAGACTGTAACCTATTATTTCAGTAGATGTTGCTTAATGTCATGGGGCCAGGTAAAACCCCACCTTCACTGGAAAGAAATAGCGGCTGTTAAGATAGATCAAATGTATTTTCAGTCAAAGAATTAAATGAGTCACAGTTGTCCGTGCAATGATTAAAAGCTTTGGACCGTTCACGTAAGGTAATAAAGACCATCTGTCTGAAACTAATTTATAATGTATTTGTGCCATTCGTTCCATATGCACTTGCTAGAATGTAGAATGTAAAGATAACCTTTGATGGCTGTATAAGCAGTGTGAACAGTTGCGGCTTCAAAGACTCCACCAGTGAAATTGCACAGAAGCACCCACAAGCACTTACCCACCCACACACCCTTACACGGAAGTAAAAATAAGCGAAGCAACACATTCATACCAGCATGTGGATTCTGATTCCTCAGGTTTCTTAAAAAAAAACAGAAGAGAAGTTCATCTTACATTTGATAATTTTGTTGTGGGGATGGGATTCCCAAAGAACATTCCTAAATGGATCACTGACACTAATGTGTCAGGTTTCGGTATTTGACTTTCAGTTTGCCTATGCTGAGGCTCTTTCCATAGAGCTCTGGGCTGTCAATTGGATGGGCCAGATTGGCTGTACCTCTCTAGCTGCCCAGCGTCAGGCTCTGTTCAATGGGTCCTCTTAAATTACTCGTCAGGATCAGACCAGGCAGAGAAAGGTTCTGTAAATGGTTTTATTCAAGAGCTCCAGTACAAACATCTGACACAAGGCAATTGCCAAGAATAACTGAGCAACGTAACTGAGGCTGATTATATACTCCTCGCCCCTCCCCCTTTCCCACGCAATAGAACCTCAGGTTTTGGCGGGCACTTTGGCCAGGGGAAATTGCGGGAATTGACCTTTTCTGTCAGTTGGCTGTCTCTCGATTGTCTCCCTGCCCTAGTAACGCCCCCCCCCCCACACACACACATCAAACAGTTGAGCATCATACATCGATAGGTAACTGTGGGGCATCCTGTGTCGATGCCTCCCCAGCCTTTTATGACAGACAGACTAACCCTGTCTGACACCCAGATTTAGCTATGAAGTCTCTCACTGCTAACTTCCTTTGAGGGATGGTAATACGACATCCCATTATTTATGCAATGTAATATTTTAATAGCTCAACAGTATTGCTTCTTTTCTGATAAATCCATGAATTGAAACCCATATTCTGGAGAGCTTCACTTTATAGAAATCATACTAAAAATATTTTTTTCACATCATTGCAGGTTTCTTTCTTGTTAAAAGCAAGTAGACACAAGGCCTCAGGATAATTGGTTAACATTTGGTGCAAATTTGACTTCTAAGGACTTCCGCATGGATTCTATGAATGAGTTTTGTGTGTACTAGTCTTTGCTGTGGACCTTGCTTCACATTCTGTTTAAACAGGATCAATGGTTGTCAGTGGGCCTTTGCACAAATTGAAGTTTTATCAGAGGGAAAAATCTGTCTTCCATGCCATGGAAATTGTTCATACAATCAAGCCAAAACACTTAGAATTTTTGTAAGTAAAATGTTTTTGGAAAAGTGGACATTGACAAGTAGAACTCAATAATACTTGTAATAATTAAAAAAAAACACTTATATTTATATTGTGTTGTTTTTTAAGAAAAAATTGAATTCAATAGTAGCAAACGTTACGACTGGCTTATCTCCAAATATTAATTATCCTTACTCTAACCCACTGATTTTTTGTGCATGTACAAAGACTAAAATGGAGGTGAATATTTTACTTCTGAGATACAGCTTTACATATTATTGCAGAAAATTATTCAAAAAGCACGTGCATTTATTTTCCAATTTATGGTAAACACAATTTTCCCCACCACTTTTTCTGAAAGTGCTGGGCTCTCAGCCCATAGTATGCTTAATTATGTACTAGATTATGACCATTTGAATAAATGGTCTTACTTACAGTGCAATCCTAAACAGAGTTACTCCAGTCTAATCCCATTGAAATCAATGGGCATAGGCTGGAGTAACTCTGTTTAAAGGGCCAATAAGAAATCACATAAATTCGTTAATCTTTAAGCAGATGCACAGTGCCATTCTAAGAACATTTTCCTGGGAGTAAACCCTCTGGACACACTTGAGTAGGATTCTGAGTAGACCTACTTAGGATTGCTCTCACAGCTGTGTTATTCAAAAGAAGTGTGGGCTGCATGACTAGAGATTTTTAGATTTTGTTCCGAGGTAGTATAAATTCTTTATTTAGTTGCAAACCCATGTGTATTAATTGTTATAACAACCACTTAGTGTGCACATTCAGGAAATGCACGGGTTATAAAATGAAAAGCTTGATATAAATCAAGTGAATTAAATTGGTCTATTTCTTTGGCAATTTAAATAATTGCAGCTTTCAATTGCTTTTGTTTAAATCAATTCAGTCTGCTTATTTGGATATCAAGGTTTAAGTCTCCATCTAGTTGTATATGAAATCCAGCCTAAATATCATTCCTGAATTCTTCATCCCATTGTGTTCTAACTTACAGTGCTGGGTAGGACTGTTAGCCCCAGCTTGGGAAAATCCTAGAGATTTGGGGGCAGTGCCTGGGAGAGTGGATTTTGGGGAAGGAGCTCAGAACAGATGCTGTGCAACAGATCTTTCAAAGCTGCCCTTTCCTCCAGTGGGAATGATCTTTGCATTTGGAGACCATTTGTAATTCTAGAAGGAGGTTGGAAACCCTAGTCCAGGGCTCACCTGATTGCTACTACGGCATTGTTGATCCCATCTTATTTTATTTTATTTTATTTATATTCCGCTCTCCCTGCAAGCAGGCTTATCTTGGACTGATGATGCTATGCACCTAGGAGTACCAAACAATGCACGGAGGGGAAATGATTGAATAACTTCTGTATTGAGGTTAAAAGCCTGCATCCAAATCTTTACTACGGGCCAAGCTACACATGATGAATGACACTTGAACGGCAAGTGGATTGAGTGGAGAGCAAGTGGAGGGCAAGTGAACAGGGAGGAATACACTTGCCGTTCAAGTGTCATTCGGCACTTGTAGTTTGGCCCTACTGGTCAAAGGACCCGTTGGGGAACCTTACACAGTTTTTTGATAACTCACCTTCCTAATACATTCACTGATTATCCTTTATTTAACCTCTTATCTGTTAATGAAAATTGTGTTTCTTTGGCTGTCGCCAAATATATTTCAGTTGCTCTAGAAATTTGAGCCAATGCTGTGATTTTAGTGTCAAGATAACTACGAAGTAAGCTTGTTATTTTCTTAAATTCTGATCTATGTTATTTCAATAGAAAATATTTTTCTTTTTTTTAAATTCTGGGGTTTTCTGAAAGTTCGAATCATGTTTGTATTTTGTACTATTTTTCTAAAAGCCATGTGTTGTGCAAACTTTTTGAGCCATTGTAGATTCTGAAAAAGCTAGTTTGATGCATTCTAGACACTACTTTTTCAGCATTCTCTTTTTTAGTATTAAAGTATCTCATTCTCATTGCTTTACACTCTGGATAGAAAAGGTAAAAACCTACATGCCAAGTGGTGGTCTTTCAATTTATAGCAGGGAATCACAAGCTACTGCTCTTTAAGGCATAATACAAATACATAATTCAGGATGAAGCACTACTAGTGGTTACAGTTGCTCAGCATTGTAAGAATTCTATTGTTAAGAGCTGGATTTGTCGAGAAATTTAATGGTGGAGCCAGAGTTGGAATTGGATGTCCCCCAAGTTACAAAAGATGTGACAGCATTTACAAATTGTTCATTTACAGATTGCTCAAGGACTGTATTGTCGAAGGCTTTCACGGCCGGAGAATGATGGTTGTTGTGGGTTTTCCGGGCTGTATTGCTGTGGTCTTGGCATTGTAGTTCCTGACGTTTAGCCAGCAGCTGTGGCTGGCATCTTCAGAGGTGTAGCACCAAAAGACAGAGGACACTGAGAGATCTCTGTCTTTTGGTGCTACACCTCTGAAGATTCCAGCCACAGCTGCTGGCGAAACATCAGGAACTACAATGCCAAGACCACGGCAATACAGCCCGGAAAACCCACAACAACCATTGCTCAAGGACTGTTGGCGAATTTTGGAATTGAAGGTGAGATGCAGTGGCAGAAGACAAAAGGCTTATAACCTGGAAATCTTGCCAGTCGCTAAAGTGTCCCTTGATTCGAATCTTGCTGAATCCCAACTCTGTGACTCATTAGAAATAATTTAACTTTTGGTGGGTGGCCGTGTTGGTCTGCATTATAACAGTATAGGTTATTAAGTTTCATATTATATTTCCATTCAATAGTATATAATTTCATTCAATATGACATAGTTTCCCATTATATTATATAGGCTCCTGGAACTAGTTTTTAAAAAGGGATAGTATATTCATACTTACATGTGCTAACTTTTCTATAGAGAACCCCTAGGGTATGAATGACATTTCTCAGGTTCTTTTTGTTTAGTCAGTCATAACCGTTTTATGATTTATTTCTATTCTGAATTTTTTTAACTTCAGATACCAGGAAAAGGATTGTATTATAATAGTTTTTTTAAAAAATTACCGACTCAGTTCATAGCACAATGAAGTTCAAATATCTAGATTTAAGCCAACTTAGGTACACTAAAGGCAATGAATTCTCAGAAATGGTAATAAGAATGCTTCTGGCTAGGATGTGTTGCTTCTCAATTTGGGAAATTTATATACAAAGTGAAATTCCTTTACAAAACGAATATAAAACTTTTTGGTCAGTGCAGGTTCATTCAATTGACCAAATCTGGAGATTCAATTTGTCTTTTTAGAGTAACAGATGAAAAATGAACTGGTTGACACAAAAGTAGATGAGTGTCACTGCATTGTGGACAAATCTATCAAAAGAGAAGACCTCCAACTGTAAGCAGTCAGCCCAGCCTCCTCCATTTTAACAGCAGTTTTTATATGGCTGATTGTGATATTAACAGTGTACAGGCCTCTGGAGTTAAAATGGCTGCTGTTTGGCCACCAGAGGACTTCCAGCAGTTGCTAAATTGTGCCCAGGAGAACATGGCATGCATGGAATGCCACTCAGGAATGCGGGGTGATTAAGGAATGATTGGATTTACTGCCATCCCAGCGCCGCCGGTGCTCAGAGCAACAAAGGACTCGCAGAGTCACCCCCCACTTAGCACATTCCTTTCCCTCCTTTGGTGATGAGATCTCCTGTCCATGACTGAGAAGCTAATCAAATGACATTCATAAGTATAAACAGTTGTTCCTGGCACAATGTATCCCCTCCCTAAAAACACTTAACCTAGCTCCGGTGTACTTCATCAGAAAAACTGTCCCTTTTGTGCTGTGCTAGAACTAGTTTTGCATCTGCATTCACACACCCTGGCAGCTATCAATCAAAGTACTCAAGCCTTTTGTCTAACCCAGGAACTGACCATTGGAGTCTTTGTCCTAACTGCTAGGAGGACTCTCCTCCACCTCAGGGCACATTTTACCTATAAAGGTAAGCCCTGGCCTCATTAAAATCATGCAAGCTTTCTGGCTTCTCCCTTAGGGTCACTTCCTTAAGTCTCTTGCTCTCTTGGCCAAGGATGCATTAAGCTACTCTCTTCCTCCATGGAGTGGACCTCTTTTCCAGGATATATATATATCCTGGAAAAGAGGTCCACCATATATATATATAATTTCAATTTTTATTGGGTTTTTATAATATACAGGGAGGGGTTGCAACAGGCCATAAACATTTATGAGATTCATATACAAGTCACATAACCATCCATCTAGATATAAAAAGATATAGATATATTTACTCCCTCTCGCTATCCCCAATTTCTGGCTACATTTCCTAGGACTCTCTCTCTCTCTCTCTGTGTAATTATTTCCCCCAATAATTGGTGTGTATGCGCATGAAGTCCTTATGTTCAGTAAAATTTATTGTTTTATATTAAGCACCAGACTCGCTTGTTCTATTGTAGGAAGGGACCTAGTATACAAAGGTGATAGATTCCAGTTACCACCTCTCATATAGCCATCTTCCTTGCTATCTAATTCCCCCATAAATCATATTTTTGCAAGGAGACCACTTCAGGTAACACTTTCTTTGAGAAAACTCACAGTGCCATCCTAAGTCCATTGAAGTCTGTTTGGAATGACACTATGGCTGCTTCCACACACGTTGGATAATTCACTTTCAATACTCTTTAGTGAAGATTTGAAACTGATTTTCCATGTGTGGAACAAAAAATCCCCTTCTAAAGGATTACGAAAGTGCATTGAAAGTGCATTATTCAACGTGTGTGGAAATGGCCTATGAGTCAATTAAAACACTCCAAAAAATGAGGAATGAATTGTTTCACCATAGACAATAGTATATTGTGACTAAGACTTCATATATCTTCATTTATGGCCTTAAGATGTCTGGCTTCTACTCAATTTGTTTATAAAATGACGAGCAGTTATGTAAAGCCTACATTCTTTTCCTCCTCCTCCTCCTTATTCTTCACCTTTTGTCATGAATAATGCTTAAATGTTCTACATTCAATATTCGGGGGGGGGGGGGTTAAGAAAGTTATTTTAGAAACCGAAGAATTACCTTGTGTAGCTGATTCCACGTCAGGTAATGTTTTCCTTAGTATAGACAGAAGATATGTATACATTTATTTTATTTATTTATTTTCCAATTTTTGATGACCGAGGCAAATTCATGTGCCTTATTCATGTTCTGGAAATTTACCGTTAGAAAAACATTAGAAAAACATTTGTTAAAATTTGAGAGCAGTAAGAAGGATCAAACTAACTCCAAGAAGTAGAGAAAAATGGGTTAAACTTTGTTGTCAATCTCCTGCAGTTTCATACACCGACTGTATTCCTCAACTTTAGTGATCTCTGTGGTGTTTTATGCCCCCCGCCCCCGATGTGTATATTCTTATGGTGTTGGGGTCATTTTTACCACAATTTTATTGAACAGAATTGTGAAATTGGTATACTGAGTCATATAGACAAAAATTTATTTTCTCTGTGGTGTCACTTCTGCTGTGATCCAGAGGAGTTAGCCGTATTAGTCTGTAGTAGCAAATTCGAAAAGAGTCCACTATGACCTTTAAGACTAACCAGCTTTATGGTAGCATAAGCTTTCGAGAATCACAGCTCTCTTCGTCAGATGAAGAGAACTGTGATTCTTGAAAGCTTATGCTACTGTAAAGTTGGTTAGTCTTAAAGATCATACTGGACTCCTGCTGTGGTATCCCTGTAATGCCAACATGAATGATAGCAGGATTTGAGGCCAGCAGGACCTTAGAGACCAACAAAATTTTCATGAGTCAGAACGCCCTTTTTAAGATACCCTAGACAGAACTAAATGTATCTTTGAGTCCTCTTTAAGGTGCCACTGGAATCAAATCCTCCTGTTATACTGCAAACCAACACTGCTTCCCACCTAAAATTATTTTAATGAATGATAGATTTTTTTCTCTCTTCATACCTCATGCCATTCATAGTTAACCTTCAAATGTTTTGGGTTGCTTTTTACTTATTTCGGGTCCAATAGACCCACACAACAAATCAAAAAAGTATATTTTAGTTCTGTCTAGGGTTTTACCAAAAGGCTCTGGCTGTGCAGTTTTTATGGGCATGACTGGCTAGACAGTATGCTTTGTCAGGGCTTGTTGCTGCCACCACTGGTCGGGGCACTGGCTGGGCCAGCCCTGACATCAGAGGGGCACCAGGGATGCTGCAGGACCCTGCTCTATGGAAGGAGGGGTGGTATACCTCACCCTGACTCCCTCTCAGTCCACTTGCCAGCCTGCTCAACCTGGCCTGTTTACCCCCTGCGTCCTCCATCATGTCCTCCTCCAAGCCTCCACTCTCACACTGCTCTGCTCTCACTCCACACCATCACTCCTTACTCACACCCACCACCTCAGAGCTCTTCCCAGCCACCCTTTATAGGGTTTCCATTCTCCACCCCGCCCTCCTTCCAGGCTTGTTCCCTCTCCTGACTTGGCCCAGTTGTGCCTTCCCTCAGGTGTTTCCCTCCTACCACTAATCCCTTCTTGGCTTCCTTGCCTTGCTGGCAGGGTGGGGTTGAGTGTGAGCCATCCCCAGCTGAGGTCTCCTCGGCCTTGCTCACAAGGAGCTGCCCCAGCCAGCTTCTGTGCTACTGAGCTTGCCTGGCCTTGCTCACGAGGAGCTGCCCCAGCTGGCTTCTGTGCTGCTGAGCATGCCTGGCCTTGCTCACAAGGAGCTGCCCCAGCCGGCTTCTGTGCTGCTGAGATTCCCTGGCCTTGCTCGCGAGGAATTGCCCTGGCCAGCTTCTGGGCTGCCTGCCCATTGATGCTGGGCGGGGCTACCCATCTCCTCCCCCAGAATGCCTGTGGCTGCTCCACCTGGAGGGGCTTGGCTCCTAGCAACTCCTGAGCCAGCCTACTGTCCTCTAGCCAGGGTGTGGCTCTGGACTGTAGTGGCTGCTTCTTCTCCTTGGCTGGTAAGGGCTCTGTTTGGGCTGCTGCTGGGTCCCTATTCCCCCTGCCTTGGCCCTCTTCCTCTGACCTGCTTAGCCCCCACTCTTCCCCCTGGAGGGTGGGACTGGCTGGTCTCTCCCTGCTCCCTCCAGCCCTCTGAGGCTTTGGCCTTTCGCCCCTTCCCCCTGGAGTGGGCCAGTTCTGGACCTGGTTGCTGGCTGGGGTGGCAGGGCCGCTGCCTCCCTGTTGCCTCCCACTGCTCCCTCCTGGCAAGTCTGGGGGCTGGGACTCAGACCCTGGACATGCTTTAGATAGAGCTGCCACTGAAAAGAAAATGGTACCCAGAACAGAAGTCTCCCTCTCTCCCTGTCATGCTTGGCACTTCATTAGAGATGGGCAAGAACAGCAATACGAATTAAAAAACCCCATGAACACCCCAATCTGCTGTTCATGAACAAGCTGTTCATGAGGCCCCATCCAAACTGAACAGGTGGTCATTGCAAGCCCTGTTCATTGCTGTTCGTCAAGCCACACAGTCTGGCACCTGCAATCAATTCCCTTGGCAGCTCAGGCAAGGATTGTATGAACTTTGAACTCCTGCTGTTGCCCTGGAACCCCCAATCTAAGCCCAATTTAGCTTGATTGGCAGGTCTTCCTTCCAAGTATGGACTGGAGCTCCAAATTTGTTACAAGAGGAAAAGACCAGGGGGGAGGGGGGCTCCCAGGTCTGGCTTCCATGGAGAGACAGCTGCTGTTAGAGAGACAGGATGAGTGCATTGGAGCTTGAATTTTCTTTGTGTGTGGTGGGATCCCCCTTCAGGTTCCAGGGCTGCTGTCAGGCTCTGGGGCCAAGCTATTATTTATTATTGGTACCTTTCCTGCTGCCTGCTCAGGTAGGGTTTCTGGGAGTCGTGCGGTAGGGATCTTGATGGCTGGAGGAGAGCCTGCTGGCCCCCACGAACAACGAACATGTTCGTGACAGGATCATGTTTGTCAGTGTTCATTGTTCGTTGTTCGCGGATGGCAATGAACAACGAACACCATGTTCATTTTTTTTTTTCTGTTCGTGCCCATTTCTACTCTTCATTGCTTCCAATCATCTGGAGTAGAAGTGGTCAGGGAAACGTACAACTCGATGTCCTGACAACACGCATGAATATGTCAAATACAGGGAGCAGAGGAGAAATCAGCAAGCCAAGCCTAATGAGTCATTTTGCCCAGAAATAGAGCTTCTGAATTACTGCCTGGTTCTTCTCAATGTTGGAGTTAGGCTTATGCGACCGCAACAGTAAAAGGAGCAAATTGTTTTCAAAATGCTTTCCTCTGCAAATTTCTTTTTTAAAAAAAACAGCATTAAATGTGATAGCGGGAGTTTAAAAAGAATTGTTTTAGTATTATTACCATTGCTAAGGTAGTTTGTGCTGCTGCTTTCTTGGGCTTTTAATTCCAGGGAAACTGTTAAAAGTGACCTACATTAGTCTCTTTTAGGTGTAATTTTTTTTTTTAAATACCCAACTCTTTAGTTCCATTTTGAACTCTCCTGCTGACGTAATATCCTCTTTTCTGCTCTACTGTTTATATGGCTGTCACAGGAAAAGTGCCACTTGAATCTCTAATTGCGGGAGTGCTCCTAGCTGGAAACCATGTACATGAACACAGGCTTGCTCAATTGTCTAAAAATTGTGGAACACTACCCATTTTTAAATTGCCACTCATTTTACACTGCACATTTGATCGAACAATTAAACAATGCTAAAGACTGATCTAAGAACACGACTCTGCCCATGTTTTTTTTCCTTTTGAAGTCAGTCCGACTGATCTCAATGGGAATTACCTCTTTGCAAGTGCATGTGAAAAAATCCACCTTTATGTAGGTTTACTGGATTCTTATATACTGAACTAAACTCCCTTTCCCACTTTATTTATAACCCCTTTCCAAAAACTAAGCAATATAGATAGGTTATGTAGCTTTAAGCAGGACCTTACTGGGTAGTTCCATGGTGTCTAATGTCAGTCTTAGAATTACTTATGCTCTGTTTCAGCATTTCTTCAACTCTGTATCAGATTTTTGCTATTGTTATATCTTTGTAAACGTGCATTTATTTACCCTATGGCATTGTTTATGGAAATGTCCTTGATATTGACTGTGCTAATCTCACACTATGTGATCCGCCTTGCGTGTCAGTGAGGAAGGCAGACTCTAAAGTAATAGTAATAGTAATAGTAATAGTAATAGTAATAGTAATAGTAATAGTAATAGTAATAGTAATAGTAATAGTAATAGTAATAGTAATAGTAGCAACAACAACAATAATAAATTCTAGTTCATCAAAACTGAACTGGATATGTGATGCTGACATTATCACCAACATTCATCTATGTTTCTCTCGCAATGAAGGGATACTGGGTTATGCCCGGGCTGTGCATACTGTCCTGGACCATCCAACTTGCTCTTAGGGTGGGGTAGAGGTATATGAAAGAGCAGAGAGAAAAAAACTGACAGCGCTTCTAAGAGGGTCAACAGTGTTATACCCTTCTCAACCCATTAACTTCAATGGACTTAGAAGGGTATAACTGTGCTTGACTGTACTGTTATGCTTAGGACTGTATTGTTATAGTCCCACGGAGTCTGCAACTGCCAAGGAAGTAAGGAAAATGAGTTTGCTACAAAACATAAATTCAGGTTCCCATTTTAAAGTGGCATTTCCTTCTAATAGGCCAGACTAGTGTCTTGGAATTGCAACCAGGTGTCTGCAAATTTCCAGCAAATGAGATTACCTGCTCAGATGCCTTATTGTTTGGTTCTTTCCTATCTTACATTTGTTTCCTTTATGATATTTATTATACTTCCTCAGCTTTTTTTCTCCCTATGTGCCCCCCCGCCCCCCCCGCACCGGTTTCAATGAGAAGGACGTTTCTTCCTGCAAGGGTTTTATTTTCCACTAAACCAGGATGAAATTATTGGGGATTGTGTCTCTCCTGCATGGAAATCTCTCTCCAAATTTTAGGCAGCTAGGAGATGGGCTTGCATTTTATTGGCAATTAAAATTCTTGCTTGCACAGCAGGCATGGGGAGGTATTAATTGGTGTGAGATTAGCTGACGGTTTCCTCTTTTTCAGGATCCTCAAGTGCAAGGGCGTGTGTAAGATATGTGTGTTTGTATGTGTGTGTTCAAACAAACAAACAAACAAAAAGCCTTTGGATCTAGGTAACTAAATACTGACCCATATGCCCCCCTCCCCACGCACACATACACACAGTTTGGACCACTGCAGTTATGTGATTTGATCATTTTTCTCTTAGGTGAGTGAAAGAAAAGGTATCGCTTCCCTTGCTCGCCACACTTTTCTTAACAAAATGGCTGTTCGTGGTCTGCTTCCTTTACCCATGAATGTGAGGTTGTTTGTCTGTTTGTCATACTCAAGCTAATAGTAGCTGGGAGAGGAATTTACTTCTGGGAAAAGACACAGCTACTTTTACAAAGCAGACGAGCTTGTGTGTATATGTGTATGTGTTTGTGTTTAAGCAAAGCCTTGGACCCTACCTCTATTCCATACCCTTCAATCTGCTAATTGTGGGGAGCTTTGGTCCCTATCATAGGCTATCGGCTCCGCCTGCCCATCTGTGCACCAAACCTTTGTCCCTGCTGATCAGACATAGCACCAGATAACGAAATACCTCCTGCAAACAGGTCTCCTGCTTATGCAGAATTTGAAAACCCCTCCTAAAGCCTTAGAGACAATGTAAGGACCAAAGGAAATTGGAAGCCCTGCGCACAGAAAGGATTACTGAGACCTTTTGGTTCAGTGGAGAGAACTGCTAACTGTTCTGGTTGGATGATGTCAGGTGCACATCTGCTGAGTCGCTTTCTCTTTTATCTACAGCCCCCACTACTCAAGAAACCGAAAGCAGATAGAGAGGTGCTAGAGTAGTGTCAAATCGGGATTTTTCTTATTGTTACCAAATGATTTCAGTTGGATTAGTTTTATTATGCATTTTTAAAAGACAGACAATGGGCAGCGACCTCACAAGTTCCTCTAGCGTGCACAGGACTTTCTGAGTCGTGTTTACGTAGCTGCACAATCGCTATGGTGGACTTGTATTTCTTTCTGTCTTGTGGCTGATTTTGAACCTGTTCATTAGGTGAAACCATTTCCTCCAAGATTCACAGTTGAACCAGATAATTAAATCATGTTGGGTCAGGTGGGAAAGGGGGACTACAACTCCAATCAGACTGTGTGAAAATGTGCATGCACAAAATAACCTTGATAACACAGGCATAAATGAATACAAAATGGGATTCAAAAAAGCCAGTTATCAGTGTTTAGAATCACTGGCTGAGTGACGGTTACAGGTGGGTAACTGTTGGTGTGCAGTAGAACTGCAAGATTTGAGTCCTTAGAGACCAACAAAATGTTCAGGGTATGAGCTTTCAAGAGTCAAAGTGACCTGGTTCAGAGTGACAGATTTGCTTACAAGTTACTTAAACCAGTGGGGGACCTGCAAGACTTTTCAGGGGCCATCACCTTTTCCTTTCCCCATTGTTTCCTCTTTCCCTTCCCGAACAGCCCCTGTAGACTCTCCCTTTTCCCTGATTCTTTATCTCCAACCTGCCCCATCAAAGGCCAAAACAGCTCCGGGAGGGCCCTGCCCCTGCCATGGCTGCAGTCTCTGGATTTAATTATCCACAGATTGCCCAAATTAGATATATTGATGACTGATTGCCCAATGATGTGCAGTGATGACAAACATGTGGAGGGGGGAATCTTACTGTTTGAATACCCTGAAAGTACCCTTTCAACTGGCTTGAGCTGCTTATGAACAGCTAAACTGATCAATGAAAAACTGGCTACCTGTTTCTGACTAGCAGACAGAATGTGCTGCACTTTCTAGTATACAGCTAATCATATTTCTGATATCTATCTTTGGCATTTGTGAGAACTGCGGGGGTGGGTAATTTTTACAAGTCTCTTACTTTGATGTCTTGGTTTCTTTCTCTCTTTTATAAGCAGGCTCTGATTTGCTTGGTTTCTTCAGCAGCATCCCTGCCTGCAGCATCCAGCCTCATACCTTTTGCAACTTTACAGCTCCATAATGCCAATTTTCCACAACCGCAGACTATTTTTAAGAGTGCAACTTTTACTGTGCCTTTATCATAAGTTTTCTACAGAAATGCAAATGAAGTTGTTGCCTATGTGTTATGTCAGTCTGCATTCCGGCTCAAATGACTCATGCCTTTCTTGGGTTATTGAATACAGCTTGGCCAGGCATCTGGGCTTGGATCCCCGTTGGCATTGGAGGGCCATCCTGCTGACCGATGCATCTTCCGCTAGCCCCATGCTGGCCCACCGTAGCAAGTGTCATCTGCCACCAGCACATGCCAGGTGACCTCCTCTTCCCAATCTGTCGGGGTGAGCAGACCCATGGCCCACTCACCCTACTGGGATCCAGCCCAATGCCACAAAACCGCCAAACCCATAAAGTTGTGACAGTCCTCCTTCCAGTCCATGGAAGTGGTGGGTTGGAGGGTAACATGCTGCTCCTGCTTATGCTCCGGAAGGAATGGCGTTGACCACGAGGCTGGACTGGACGTGGGCTGGGCATTCCGCCCCATCCTGGCTGACCCGCCTCCACTGCATCCTTCACAATGGTGACAACCCAGCCCGCCGGTAAGTCAGCGAGCTTCTCATACAAAACAAAACCCACCTGCCATCCCCACAAATGACTTTAACAGCCTAAACCTACCCACTGACAACGAATGGAAGAAAAGGATAGCCTGCTGGTCAAAAGCGCAAATGGTATGGATAATCGAATGAAGAAACTCCAGCATTCAAATTCATGTTCTTCCTCAGTACTAGATGATAATGTTTTAGTTGTTGATGTTACAGATTCTCTGAGAAAATACGTTGACATCCAAATTTGACATATTTTGGAACTGGATAGATGGTGTGTAATTTGGGGAGATTTTAAAACATTTATTGTTGCCAAAACATCAAAAGTAGTATGACAATCCTTCTGTGCACACTTCTGGTGCTGCATATTTGTCCATTTCTCAGGTTCATTGGCAGACTGTTCCTAGAGGAATTATTTTAACATTTCCAAGACAATTTCTACAGGTAAGTTCTACATTCAATAAATAGAATGTAGAACTACAGTATTCATGTGTTATGGAACTCTATGACATCTGCTGGCATAATGAGAATCAAAGCAGTTGAATGGGTAACGGTGCAATCATGTGCTAAGTTACTCCAACCTATAAATCAAAATGATAATGATAATGATAATGATAATGATAATGATAATGATAATGATAATGATAATGATAATGATAATGATAATGATAATGATAATGATAATGATAATGACAACCTAAGCCCATTGAAGTCAGTGGGTTTAGATGGGAGTAACTCTGCATATGTGTCACCAGCCTCCAGTCCCAAGGGTGGGTTTTCAAGAACAAACATGCCCAGGGTGTGGGGAAAAGAGACCCGTGCAACCTGGAGTAGAACACTGTCACCAATTTCCTCTAACTAAGGGCCAAGCTACACATGACGAATGACACTTGAACAGCAAGTGTATTTCTCCCTGTTCACTTGCCCTCCACTCAATCCACTTGCCGTTCAAGTGTCATTCGTCATGTGTAGCTTGGCCCTAACTCTATGGTCAGAGATTGAGGAAACAAACCCTCCGGGAGTAAGGGTGTTAATCAAGAAATCAGCCCAGCTCTGTAGTCCATCTGCAGACTGAGTTCCACAAAAACGGTTAACTGGTAGATGAGCCAAATATGCCAAGATGCTGGATTCAGATTGAAGCCCCAAAACCTCATAACACCACGCAAGAGTAAAGATTAATATATTTATTAATTAAGAGTTGTGCAAAAGATTACACGTGTCAAAAATGTGCAAAAGAGGAAGATAAAACAGCGAGGACTACTTAACTAAAGCCTAAATAGGTTTCTCCACCTATTAAATAGGGTTGCCCAGTCCCTTTACCTTTCCAGTGGGAGGGGGGACCTGGCATGTACCTCGTGCCTTCTGTGTGTGCACTCGCTCCCAGTGCTTGTGTGATGATGTCACTTTTGGAAGTGATATTGTCATGCTCATCATGGGAACACTCCTGTACTCTTCCCATTTGGGGCCAAAATCGGCCCCCAAATGAAGCACAAGGAGCACTCCTGTGGGTGGTACAATGACATCACATCCAGTAGTGATATTGTCATGACTGCAGGGAGAGTGTGCCAGGCGTGTTCCTGGGGTGCCTGCCAGAGGTGGGTGATCTCTGAGTGGCCCAAAACCTCCTACTGGTTGCCAGTGATTGATGGGCAAGCAGGTAAACTGCCAAGAGATTGCCTACCATTGGTGGGCACCAGGGATCCGTACTAATAAACCAGATGTAAAGTCAAGTCACAAAGTCCAAGTGAAACAGAACACCAAGAGCTAGCTTTCCAGTCTAGTCTGAGAACGAAATACAGCCAAGGGCCAGTAATCTTGTCTGACTGCCAGGCTAAGAGCAAAATGGCCAAGGGCCAACACCCTAACCAAATGTGAATATAAGAGCAAAGAACTAACTTAGAAGCTCCATTTTTTCCCCATATCAGCTTGCAACGTGGGATGATTCTAAGAGCCTCTGCTGCCGAGGCATGTCCTCCTGTCAGAGCAACGAGCTCCCAGCTGTACTCTGATCCTTAATGAGATGGAATGCAGGCGAGGAGCCATGATCTCGTGGCTCCTCGATTCTGCAAAAAAAAAAAAACTTGCCCAAGCTTATCTTTCTGGGAATGGTTTGCTTTGAGTTCACCAGAATACTCTTTTGAGGCTGAGCCAGGCAGATCTGTCTGAGCAAGCATTGGGCCAAGAAACTGGGTAGAAATAGGCTAGTTTCTTTAGTTTGTAATTTCACGGTAACTGGTTGAGCTGCGAATTGGGAAGACTCTGGTTCAGATCTCTTGAATCCACTGGGTGGCCTGGCTGGCTGAGTTCTGTCATTGGCCAGCAGCGCCCTTTGCCCTCCCAGGCACCTCCTTCTGCATGCTGTGTGGGGCAAATACTGCCAACTAGCAACAGCGGTGGCCCTAGCATGGAGAGGGTAGCCTGGAGTGGTCCCAGCATGGGGTGGCAGCCCTCAGGCTATTGGCC
This sequence comes from Eublepharis macularius, assembly GCF_028583425.1. NCBI lineage: Eukaryota > Metazoa > Chordata > Lepidosauria > Squamata > Eublepharidae > Eublepharis > Eublepharis macularius. The sequence continues at coordinate 19,283,355 of NC_072792.1, read as the reverse complement.
GACTGGGACTTTCCCCAGTAACCTTAATGGGCAATCTTTCCCTGTTTATATTGTTTAATGTTTTAAATTGTTCTGGCTGTTCTGTGCCTTGAGTGCCTTGCTGAGCATAAAAGACGGACGGAATGAATACGTGCAAAAAATGGAGTATGGGTAGGCCCAGACTAAATACATCATCCCTTTGCATGGGCTAGTTTATCTAAGGGCCAAACTACATGGTATGAATTTTGGCCCATTTGGTCTGCGTTCCCCAGACTTGACTTGTTTTCCTTGCAGTCACACAGCAGCTGCTGGAAAAGGAATTTTTAAAATCCACAGGGCCCCAGGTCAGTGCAAGAAAATGGCATGGTGGGGGAGGCAGGAACCTGGACACAACTCGCCAAAATTCATAATGTGTCCCTTGCTGAAATGTTTTGGAGAAGTGAGAAATTGGTAAGTGGACAATGAAACTGTTGTCCTTCTGTCTTTTAACAAGACCTTATGAGCTCTTTCCTGGCCCTTTGCATCCTTGTGTATAATATCTGAGGAAAATTAGGGCCAGTATGTTAAAAATATGCAATGTTGTCAATGAAAGTGTCATGTCACTGTAAATGGACTATGAATTTGCTGGCATATCTTCGCTCTGCAGCCAACAAAGGTATTCTGATTTCAGATGGATTCATGTTAAAGCTACTATGCTCTCCACCGTCTAAGAAAAATAACGGTGAATGGAGCATGTAATTAGATATGAAGAAATAACTCCAAGAACTTCATATTCCGCTGAGCTCAAAGACGAGAGCCACACAGACTCTGAGCACTTTTAACACAGATACTTTCTTTTGAAGGCTAGCAACAAACTCTGGGAGCCCAAGAATGTGTGTGTATAGAAAAAAAGCACCGTATGTATAAAATGTTAAAGCAACTAGCTATTGCAACCACTTTAAGAAGTTTTGCTATACAGAGAGAACTTCAGTGGATTAGAACTTCAGTTTACAATGGGCGTACCAATTAGGACCGCTATTAACAATGAGACAGAATGTAAGTATTGTGCATTCTGGTCCTGGTGTGCTTTGTGGTAATTCCGTACTTTCAGCTGTCAATTTAAGTGTAGCTCACTTACGTGGCTTGACTCCTGTGCCAATTTGCCGCAGTGCCTCCACTCTCACTGAGTGTGTGAGAAATAGCGTTGTTACGGGAAGTGGAATCTCATTTTCCAAAATTCACATTTTTTAGATGTAGCCATTGATTCCTCTTGTTCTCTTTCAAAGGAAGAGTGTCTCTTTGTAGTTTTCTGTTACACCTCTATGTACCCTTGCAGGGTTTTATGTCACACTCCACAGGGTGCTCTAGCAAGAAGGTAAGAAGGTTTGGGAAGAAAATGCCTGCCTCTGAGCATGTACAGAATGAAATTCTGAAATTCAGTTGAACCTCCTTTCCTGTCTCTTCTTTCCTAACTTCTCTTTTTATGGAAGTGGAGTTGATTCAAAACAGACTCCAAATTCTTAAAAAGAGGGGAAGAAACAGATGGTTGGGTTTCAGGTACAAACTGGTTAAAGAGGAATGAATATAGTAAAGTTCCTCTTAATGACACCAGAGAGAAAGAAACGGGAGAATGGTAGGGTGGGGGATGACTATGTGAGTTTGGATTATGCAAAGTTTGTTACCCCAAACTTTGCATAATCCATTCAAGATGGTCAGTTCTTGGGAAACAGCTAGAACTGTCTGTGACTTCAGATCCGGGATGCAATTGTCTGTCAGCTCCTACAAAAGAACAGAAAATGCTTTTTTATGAGTCCTCCAACAGCCTCATTCAATTCTTGGGCTACTAATCTCCTAGATTTACTAATCTCGATCAAAAGGAATATTATTATCTTGTAGCATGTGGTTCATGTGTGTGTGTGTATGAAAAAAAAATGGTCCAAAAGATGCAATAGAGTTCTCTTAATATATTAGTCATGAAAGATGAACGTGGCTACATATTAAGAGTTAAACATGATGTCTTAGGTCCTATGAACCATTTCTGTGTGCGCAGGATGGCTTCTTTCATGGAGCGCACTTCCTCTTGGACAAGCACTGTCATTCCCATTGAAAACCACTGATCTTGTACAAATGGAAGTGGCAGTGCAAGAGGAAGAGTGCTCACCCTCAGAGGCTATCTAGCTCCCATGGAACTTATCCATGGGATCCAAGCCAGATAATTTTATGGGTCTGGGAAGGTTTCCTTCATGATCCCAGGGTTTTTTGGTACTACAAGGATGGAAAGAAAAATCAACTTTTAGAGTTGGGAACTTTTTAAAAAAATGAAAGTCTGTATTAGGATTTCCCCCCCTTGATTACGCTCCAATGAAAAGGGAATATGAAAATATATGCCTGACTTTTACCCTCCATAAATAATGACTGCCTTCAAAACCAGATACATTTGGTCCAAAAAATATTGGCTTTTGTGGCAAAGGTTGCAAGCTTAAATACACTTTCCTGAAAGTAAGCCCTATGAATAATATTGGACTTGCTTCTGACTATATCTGCTTAGGATTGCTCCTAAAGTTTCTCGATGTATCTACAACCCTTCCACTGTCTTCTCTCATTCCTGATCACTTGGGACATGAACCGTTGATAAGATCTTTTATGCAATCACTACTGAAATGAATGGGAGCCATGGAAGATTCTTAAGAAGCTTCATTCATTTAAAGGGTTAGCTGTGTTAGTCTGTAGTCGCAAAATAGTAAAGAGTCCATTAGCAGCTTGAAGACTAACCAACTTTATTGTAGCTTAAGCTTTCGAGACCCATAGTTCTCTTTGTCAGATGCATCCGATGAAGAGACCTGTGATTCTTGAAAGCTTATGCTACAATAAAGTTGGTTAGTCTTCAAGCTGCTACTTGACTCCATTTATTTAAGTGGTGGTCGTACAGGAGATTGAGCACTGAAATAAAAAAATGATCTGTCTTCACTATTTGTTTCTTAAAGGGATTTTTTGTCTTGTTTTACCAATGAATACTGGGAACAAAATCACGACGCAAGGGATTTTGCGGTCTAGTCGTTATGGCATAAATCAATATTTAAAATGCACAGTAGTGATTTCCCTTCCCTCGAAAGTGTGGCCTTGTGACCTGGATTCTTGTTCTGTTAAAATACGTAGCTTTGTCTAGGGAAACATATAACCCTTCACAGAGGCTTGTAACTGGATTTACTAGCTCGGTGCTAAGTCAAAAAGTGCTGGAACTGTTCGCCTAGGTGCAAAAGTCCATGCTTCATGTATGAGTTCTGCATAAACAAGGAGCAAAAATATTTCTAACTGAGGGAAGCTATTCTCATGAACCAGAGTCCCTGTGATTTTACTATAGAACTCTTTAGATTGCTCTGGAAAGGAAGAAAAAAAAAAACTTTGTTAAAACCAAGAAGTATACGTCAAACCTGAACTTTTAGTCTTTTCCTATGAAGGGAAAATGTATGCCTCCCTCCTTTGCACTGCAATCCTAAGCAGAGTTATATCCTTCTAAGTCCATTGAAGTCAATGGGCTTAGAAGTGTGTAACTCTGTTTAGGACGACCCTGCCACATACTTAATTTCAGTGCGGAAACTGGTTTGCTGCCACTGTGTTTCATTTTATTGCCTACAGTCTTTCATGCATTTTATATGATGATTTATGAGCTAGAAGCTGATGCCATGCAAGGCAGTCCCCCCCCCCCCGCTCTTCTCTCCTGGCTTCTAACCACGGAGCCATTCATTCTGTAATTATATCCCAGTTACATAGCGCAACCTTAGCAACTCTTCCCCTTAGGTGAGTAAACGTCCCTAGGCAAATGTCTCTGCTGTGATTGAGCCTCCCCCTGTGCTGGGCACTGTCTGCATACTTTAAAGTGACAGCCCCAAACCAAGCATTATGCTGGCTGTGTGCATTTCCTGTTGGAGGCAAAGGGTGCCTCTCACTAGAGCAGGCTGGTCTGCCCACACAAAGGAGGCAGAGCCAGAAGTGTTCAGCTTTGCAAGGGAAGTTTTTAACCGGTAACCTTGCTTCTGTCATTCAGGATGAGGCAGATCCGCTAGCCTCCCTTGCTGTTCTGTGATAGCGCTGTTTTTAGTTTATTGCCTTTGAGGCTGCCTGGGAACCAACCTAAAAAGAATGTGATAATGGAGGTGTCGTCAGGGATCTCTTTACAGTAAACAACACACTCAATCTGGGTCTCCAGAGTAAAGAGTGCATCTTTACTCTTTTATGGGGGCATAGTGAGAAGTCATTCCACAGGACAGTTTTATACCCAGAAGAGTGTTATACACATGCACACGCACACACACACACACACACACACACACGCACACAAAGCTATAGTGACGCTAGATCTGCCACATCTGTTCAATATTTTTATTTATTTTATTTGTTTCAAATTTCTATTCCGCCCTCCCCGCGAGCGGGTTCAGGGCGGATAACAACATAATAAAATACAAAATACAATAAAAACAATATATTAAAATACAATAAAAATCCATACACATTTAAAACAGGATGGTGGACAGCCTTCGCAGGGAGGGTTAAGATTTTATACACCCCTTTTTTTTTCAGGCCGGTGGAGGCCCAGCCTCAGTCATATGCTTGGCGGAACAACTCTGTCTTACAGGCCCGGCGAAAAGATAGTAGGTCCTGCCATGCCCTGATTTCAGCAGACAGAGTGTTCCACCAGGTGGGAGCCAGGACCGAAAAGGCCCTGGCTCTAATTGAGGCTAGGTGGGCCTCCTTGGGGACAGGGTCCGCCAACAGCTGTTTGTCCCCTGATCGGAATGTCCTCCGGGGAATATATGGAGAATATATATCTCTTTTTCAGGATGTCATGGAAAGCCTAACATTCACTGTTAGGATCAGTATCAAAGTCATACCTAACTAGAGATGCATCTGCAGAGATTTTGATGAGTGGGGAAGGCAGGGTACAATTCTCAGCCAAATTCAAAGACCCTCTCTTGGATTAAATTGCCAAAAATAAAAACAACCTCATTGATTTTAAAGGTGTTTTCCCAGTTACTGAATGTGAATGTATCAATGTTAGGAACACGGGTTGAGCAGTCATGTTTTTTAAGCCGAGTGATTTGGCATGCAGACCTAGAGCGTAAGTTCAGTTACAGTGCAATCTTGAACAGAATTATACCTCTGTGAGTCTGTTGAAGTCAGTGCACCAAGAAGGGGGTAGCCCTGCTTAGGAACACACTGTTAATTGTTTACAACAGCATTTAGGCCACTGTGTAGTATCAAAGAGTTTGTGAGAAAATACAAGTGCTCCTTAGAAATAACCACTTGTGATTGGAAATATGAGGGGTTTTTAATCATATTTGCAAGACACAATGGCAGGACTATATTAACCTATGCCCGGGGCCCTAGGCTTTCAGGTATTTCGGGCCCCCTTCAGCACTTCAATAAGTATACTTATGAGAGTACATATATGGATAAATATATATGCACACATATTGCTGCCGGGCAGAGTGCAAAGTGCCTTTAACCATTGCAGCCCTAGGGTGCAGGTGACAGTGCCTCAGCAAAAAGGATTGATGGGCCCGAAGTCCCTGAAGGGCCCCTAGACTTCACCCTAGTCAGCCTTATGAATAATATGGCCCTGCACAATGGACGTTCTAGATTCATGAGAGCAGTTGTAAATGGGTCTATTTAGAACCCTACTCATGTTGGTTCAATGGGGTTTACTCCCAGGAATGTGCTCTTAGGATTGCACCCCTAAGCCTCCAATGTGATAGTAAAGGCCACTTTACATATGAACCCCTGAATCTGCCTTATTCTGAATCAGGCCATCAGTTCATCGAGGTCAGTATTGTCTACTCAGGCTGGCAGCAGCTGTCCAGAGTCTCAGGCAGAGATCTTTAACAACAACAATAATAAAACGACATTCAATTTATATACCACTCTTCAGGACAACTTAACACCCACTCAGAGAGGTTTACAAAGTATGTCATTATTATCCCCACAACAAAACACCCTGTGAGGTGAGTGGGGCTGAGAGAGCTCTGAGAGAGCTGTGACTGACCCAAGGTCACCCAGCTGACTTCAAGTGGAGGAGTGGGGAACCAAACCCAGTTCTCCAGATTAGAGTCACACCACTTTTAACCACTACACCAAACTGACTTTTTCATGTCACACACAACCTGATCCTTACTGCAGATGCTGAGAATTGAACCTGGGACTTTCTGCATGCCAAGCAGATGATCTACCACTAAGTCACAGCCCCTCTCCAAAGAACATTATAGAAAGATTCCTATATTGTCATTTTCAATTGCTCCACTGTCTATTACATCTTTATCTCCTCCTGTTGTTCAAGGTTTCAAAGCAGTGTTCATGCTTTCCCTTCCTCATTTTCTTCTTGCAACAACTCTGCGATGTAAGACCGAGTGACTATGCCAAGGTCACCCATTGAGCTTTACAGCTGGATGAAGACTTGAACTTGGATCTCTTCAGACTCTCTCTGGGCTGACCATCTCAATTCTGTCTGAAATCTTGCATTTGTCTGGGGAAAAAATTACAGTAAGCAAAGCATGGCATAGTGGTTAGAGTGTAGGACCGGGATCTGAGAGATTCAGGTTCAAATCCTCACTCCGCAACAGAAGCTCGCTAGATGGACATGATAGATGGAGATGCTAGATGGAAATTATTATTATTATTATTATTATTATTATTATTATTATTATTATTATTATTATTATTATTATTATTATTATTATAGAGAGCTGCTGTAGCACAGTGATTAAGTGGGTTGGCTGCGAATCAGCACTCTACTGGTTTGAATCCCACTCCTGCCATCAGCTCAGTAGGTGGCCTTGGGGAAGCCAATCCTCTCAGCCCCAGCTCCCCAGTTGTATTGTGGGGATAATGATAATATTGACTTGTTCTCCACTCTGGGTGAGGCAGTAATCTGTTTAGAAGAGCAGTATATAGGTGCAGTTGTTGTTGTTGTTAGTATCAGTATCAGTATCAGTATCAGTATCAGTATCAGTATCAGTATCAGTATCAGTATTATATGACATCCAGACATTCACATACTCTCAGCCTAATCTAACTCACAAGAATTTTTGTGAGGATAAAATGGTGAAAGGAAAAGTGTAGAGGAGAGAGCATATGAAGTAAAACAAAATAAAAATAAAATTTTCAAGAGCCTTAAATCAGTCTTATTTTCTGGTGCGTTTGTCTATCACGCACGTTCATACATACAAATACTGTAATGTACGTATTTATTTACAAATACTATATTTCTGCAAAAGTTCAAAATGACTTCTAATAAAACTGCATCACGCTTCCCACCCCAAAACAGTGCCCTTTATAAACAATGGTATTAACATCCAAAATTGATCAAATACTTAAACCCTGTAAGACAAATTATAAATCCAGAAGAGTCTCATGTCAGAAATGTGGAACAATAAAATGGAGCAAACAAGGGGTTAACTTGCTGAAAAAGGTGCCCCCACATAATTTTCTGATTCTTGTTAGATAAAGTGTCTTTTTTCTTCTCCTGTGGAAAGCTATTCCAGAGACCGGGTTGGAAGTGGGGTTATGAAGGGTCAAATGAACTTTTCAGAAAGAGAACTTATAACAAAAGACCTACACTGACATATGTGTGTGTGTTGGGAGAGGTAGTCCTACAAATATGTGGCTCCCAGCTTGGAAAGGACTTTAAAGGTAAAAACCAGCACCTCAAATTGTGCCCTAGAAATATAGCAGTAGCCGTTGCAGAAAAGTTGTTCTGGGTATAGAGGCGGTGTCGTGTATTGGTTAGAGTGCCAGATGAGGATCTGGGAAACCGCAGTTCAAATCTCCACTCTGCCATGGAAATTCCCTGGATGATTTTGGGTCAGTCACTCACTTTCCCAGGCTAACCTACCTGATGGGATTCTTGTGAGGATAACATGGAGAGGAGGAGAACAATGTAAGCTTCTTGGGGGTCTTCCCTGGGAAGAAAGGCAGGTGTAAATGGAGTAAATAAATAGTGAGATGTCCCAAAGAAAAGGCAGAATGCTGTATTTTGCACTAGTGGAAATTACAGAGTTATATTCAAGAGCAGGTCTGCATAGTGCACATTACAGTTCTTCAATCTGGAGGACACAGAAGCATCTATCGGTGGGGCTAGGTCAACAGGATTTAGGAGAGAGGAGAACTTTTAGGTCCAATGTAGCCCTGTTGGTGACACTACCAGCCTGTTTCTTCAAAATTCAAGCCTGGGTTCTGACAAGGTCAACTTGACCCTGTCCAGGTAAAATAGTCCTCTCAAGAACCTCTGCCTTTCCAACCAACAATGTCCATGTCTTGTCCAGATGCGGCTTGAGCTTGTTGAACCCAGTTGGTGCTGAACCCAGAAGTTCAGCTTGTTGAACTTCATCCACTGGAGCACAGCCTATCTTCCAGAACAGAGACAGCAGCAGGTGGAGGATGTGGCAAAGAAATGTGCTGATGGCACCCATCTATATAGTGATACTGCCAACTTCAGAATTCTGGATGACCTTATGAAGGACATAGATGAAATCTTGGAGATCTGAGGTAATCCTCAAAGCAGTCCCCAAGCCATCTTTGAAGGAAACTTGTCTGTCTTTCATAAAGAAAACACCAAAGCCAGCAGAGGGCTACTATAAAGCATAGGCTACAAATGACTCAATGAAATGGCATGGTACAGATGAATAGAACTTACACAATCAGCAGGAGAATTTTTCAATAGTCATTTGCAAGAAGAAATCATTCATCAAAGCAATTAAAATGGTCTTTGTTCTGTAACTGGGCTGGAAACTAGACTGAAAAGCGACAAGGGAAGAACTTGCATTTGGGTAAGCTTGGAGTTGCTCTGACGCAACCTTTTGCAGTTGTGTTGCCTCAGAATGGCAAACTGCACTGTAGTTGGCCATGTCACTGTCAAGTGAAGTCCTCTTCAGTTTCCCTTTAAATAGGTTAAGAAATAACCCATAAATTTATTAATTAAAAAAGAGAAAGAAATAGCCCTGAGTCATGAATGTATTTATGATTTATGGAGTCTGGTTTTTTTTTTCTGGAAAGAGGGCAAGGGTTGGATTTACAAGGTTTATTCATCACAGCCCTAAGCATCCTGTTGACTCCATTTGGGCTGATCAATCAGAAATGATTAATAGAGAAACAGATGCTTCCTACTCCCTGCAGCCCTGAAGGTATGTTGAAATCATAGTCCAAGTCAGAACATATTTGAGACTTTACCAGCACAGACATCTTGCATAAGTGTCACAAGAAGATAAGACAATCTTTTGGAACCACTCTAGGTGTCTCCAATCCATGAACAACTTTAAAAACTGATCTGGACTCAATTCAGCTGACACAGTCATGGGGAGAGAGCCTTATTCTCTGGCTTCATTGCTGTGCTATAGGTCTGTGAATGGAACACTGAGACCTCCCAAATCTCCCAGAACTTTCAAGAAACAAATTGGAACCCTGAGCCCCTTGGAGACTGGGGTGGGAGTTGTCTGAATTCTCAGGGATAAATAGGCTAGCAAAAAGCAGAAGAAAAGGGCTAGGATGGAGAGTTTGTTATCTATGGAAATCAGTCACTTTTGACAGGCTGGATTTGTGTGGCAAAGGAGATTTTTGCCTGGGGGAGAATTAAAGGGACAACCACCCGAGCTCTTTGGAAATCTTGACCAAAGGAGTAAGGCACTCTGTGGGGATCTTAGCCCTTCCTGGAGAGGCTGCAAGACCCTTGACTGGCACTCTGGATAGGAAAAAACTTCTCGACATCCCTCCTTGTTAAAAAAAAACTTATTCAAAAGAAACAGCTGGAGTGTGCCTTTTTTTAAAAAAAAAAATAGACAATATGTTCTAAGGAGTCGGCAAGAAGGACACACGACCCCCCCTTTTCTCCCCTTCACCCGAGGGTCAGCGTCTCTGAACATCTGCCTAATTTATGGACAGGGTTGGGGAAGGAGGCGCCGAGGAGGAAGCAGGCGGAGAGAAAACGGTGCAGCGAGGCCCTTGGCAGCCGGGGAGGGTGGGAGAGGGAGATCGACTTGAGCCTTATAAAAGCAGCCCTGCCTGGTCCCGGGTTTTTTTCAAGGCTGTGCAACTTTAATACGTTGTTATTCCTTCTCCTCCTCCTCCTCTCTCTCCCTTCCCCGCCTTCCTCCTCCCCTGGCTTCTGAAGGCAGAGGAATAACTCCCGGCGCCTGCCACACGCTTCAGCACCACGGAGAGCGGCAGGCGGGCTGCGGAGCGGCAGCCTGGCGGAGGGGAAGGCGCCGCGCGGTTCAGCACCACGGAGAGCGGCAGGCGGGCTACGGAGTGGCTGCCAGGCGGAGGCGAGCGCGCCGCGCCGTTCAGTACCACGGAGAGCGGCGGGCGGGCTGCTCTTCGCCGCCTCCGGCTTTCGGCGGCAGGGGGGCGAGCCTGTTTGGCGCAGCGCTCCTGCCTCTTGGGCCCGGGGCGCACAGCCCCTTCTCTCCCCTCGCGGCTTCCTGTCCCCGCGGAGGGCTTCTCCGGCTCGGGAGGCAGCCCCTCTCGCCTCCGCCCGCCCCCGGCCGCCTCGCCATGTCCAACTCGGGCAGGAAGGACTTCGACGTGAAGCACATCTTGCGCCTCCGCTGGAAACTCTTCAGCCACCCGGCGGCCCCGGCGGGCGGTTGTTTGCAGCAGGACAGCGGCAGCTTCGAGCACTGGGGGCCCAGCCAGAGCCGCCTGCTGAAGAGCCAGGAGCGGGGCAGCGGTGCCTTCTGGAAGAAAGCCTCCTCTTCTTCCTCCTCCTCCCCCTCCTCGTCCTCCTCCTCTTCGGCCGCGGCCGCCTCTCCGGCGTCGCCCCTCAACGGGACCTCGCTGCCCGCCACCCGGCTCCTCCATGGGCTGGCCGAGCAGGCGCGTCCCCCGCCGGCCCCTCGCACCATCTTCTACGTGGAGTCCCTGGAGGAGGGGCCCGACTGGACGCGCCCGCAGGAGACCACGCTGCTGCTGCGCCAGGTCGAGGCGGAGCCGGCGCCCGGCTCGGAGGGCGGCGGGCAGGCGGCGGGGGACGGCGTTGGCCACAGGTATGGCTCGTGGGGGGGGGGGGAGGGATAACTGGCCGGTTCCTAAGCGCTGGCCCGCCCGCAGCCCACCCGGAGCTCTCCTCCGCAGCTCCCACCCACTCCCGTCACCTTTCGTTAAACTCGACCCACATAACATCCAGAGTGCAAACTTCCGGATTTCCTGGGTAGGAGTTTCGGAGAGTCAAAAGTCCCTTGTTCAGATGCATTTCAAAGTAGAACTATGTAGGGTTTTATTCAGCCAAGTGGGAGGTCTTGCTCTTCTGCTGCAGAACCACGGGGCTACCCATTGGAAACTATGCAAACTTTCTGGTTCTCCAGAACTCTTCTTCAGGTTGCATGTTAAAGAACAACAAACACAGTCTTGTCTCCAATGCAAAATGAGGGTCCCCCCCCCCATCCCGGCTCAGTAGTAGAGCATCTGCTTTTCACACAAAAAGTCCCAGAAAGTTAACTGGCACTACATCGCTAGTTAACAGGACTAGGTGATGTAGAAGATCTCCACTTGAAACCCTGGAGACCTACTACCAGTCTGAGTAAACAATACTGCCCTAATGGTCAGTAGTGATTCAATATAAGGCAGCTTCATATGTTCAAGAGGGGGGGTTGTCTTAACATTCGCATACAAGTTACAGTGATGTCCAATAATTAATTTTGGTATGTATGACTTTTGGAGGGGCGTCCTCTTACTTTCAGGGTCTCCTTCCTATCAAGTAAATGCAGAACAAACAAAAGGGGAGGAAATACACGTGGCATGCATCTTCCTTTCCCCTCCCGCTAAATCCAACCTGATGAAGAGTTCTGATGAACTGGAAAGCTTGTGTGATGTTTTGTGCTATTTTGGTTGGTCCTAAACAGTACATGTTGTATCAAGGCGTGCACACACAGAAAAAGAATAGCCACAACCTCCCTATTCTTAATAAAGAACTCATTTCCGAAAGAGGGTCATGGCAGTATTACATGGCATTTACCTGAGGAGTTTGCTTTGGAGCAATGCATGGTCCAAAGTACTGCTTATCTTGTGTGCAGCATGGCAAAGTACTGCTTATCTTGTGTGCAGCATGGCTGGAAACCAATATATGGTTTGAGAGCATGACCCATCTTCTATAGCCCTCTATCAATTTTCTTGTGAATCTGGAGAAGACTACATTTATTTGCAGATGTTCAATCCAGATGAGCTCCCGGACAGTTCAATCCTAAGCAGAGTTACTCAATGGGTTTAGAGTGGAGTAACTCTGCTTAGAGTTGTGCTGTAAGTACATGTTAGTAGGACTAGGATGTAAGGTTGCAGTTCTGTGCATATTGAGGGTGAGGGTGGGAGATGAACAACTGATCCATAAATTCAGGGCAAATTGCATGTTCTCTCAGAAGTGAGACTTTCTTCCAGGGATGAACAGAATTACATCCTCATTAGCAATCTTGATATGCTTACTTGGAAGTAAGTGTCACCGTGGTTTGTGGGTGTTACTCCTAGGGAAGCATGCAGAGGAATTCAACCTTAGCAAGTTGGGTGGAACTTTTGTCCAAGTGATCACAGAGAGGTACAAGCTGCACATCCCAAAGGTGGGATTTAAGTGCATCCTCCTGAACTCTTCCATGAATGTCAATGGATCTGAGGAGCGCTGTGAACTTTGAATGGATGCAGCTTTAGTTCATAGGGTGCCAGCAGACTTTTGGAAGTAATTGCACCTGATCTTGTCCTGAATATCCTAATGTGATTCCACCAGTTTCACAACACGTAAGATCCAATGAGGAGGAGTGGGTTGTGATTTACAACAGTGGAGCTAAAGCAGAGAAATGTACATTGGCCGGGGATGTCCTGTATTCAGTCCCACCTATTGGTACTTAAAAGGGTTTTGAGTCCCCCGCAGGCACCTGGCATGAATTCAACATGTTGCAAATCTACAACCTCTGACTTTCTGTGGCTTCAGCTATGGGATGGGGAGGGCAACAGATGTAGGTTGTGATTCGCCTGGAGTTGGATGCCTAAAAAGAACTTAACTTTGGATAAATGCTTGGTCTCCTGAGGAGGAGAGCAAATTCTTTCTTCCAAATGGGAGTTTTTAAAAAGCTAACTTGCCCGAGGGCTATTTAAGAGGCTATGGTGTGAGAAGTAGCTCTGTAAAATAATTTTGCAGTTGTGAGTTGCTGTGAGAGCAACCCTAAGTGAGTCTGCTTGGACATAAGTCCCATGTATTCTTAGGACTGCAGCCAGTGACTACATGTCCCGGGTTTTAGTCCTCCTCCTTGTACAAAACTTACATCGCCATCCTAGGCAGAGTTACTCCAGTCTAAGCCCATTGATTTGAATGGGCTTAGACTGGAGTAACTCTGCACTGTTAGTTTAATATGAGCCAGAATCCGCCTTGCCTCAGGCTTAACTTGGGACCATGGGAGCTTACAATGTAAATAGGGTACATTTGAATATCTTAGAACACATCCATAGGACTGGGCTCTAAGGCTACGATGCTGTATGCATGTGGGATCGGGTGTGTGTGAACATCCTGATGTATTCACTTGTCCTTTCTGCTACTCTAAGTAACGGAAACTGATCTCTCCCCACCTGGAGAGGATTTGAAAGGCAGAGTGGGCAAATGTGAACTTTATGCTTTCCCCCCTTGAAAATTGACTTCTGCCATTTCAAATAAATTTAGATCTGCCTGGGAATTTAAATATATATCCATGCTGAAGAACATCCCCACCCTAGAGGTTCAGTGGCTTAATCAGGGATTCTGAAATAATTCCATGCAGTTGACGAGCTTCCTGAATTGTATTTGCTGGTGCTAAAAGTTCTGGGACCAGGCTTCTGTCTTCCAGAAAGTAATGAAAAGCACTGTTTCCAAAGCATTTTAATGAGGGGCTGGTAGATACATCACGCTGAAAACTAGGGTGTTGGTTAAAGCCCGTAATAAGGGAGAAAATCCTTGAGAGTCCATATTTACTGTATTTCTTTATGGACCCATAAGATTCAGTGTCCCAGTGGATCTTTGGGAGTGCTTTGGGAATCCTTTGGAGATGATTGCCTAAGGCTCCACAATGTTTTATACTAGGAAGTAACCCCCATTGAATGTCATGGGCAGCGCTATTCTAAGCAATCCTAGTCAGTGGATTTAGAATGGTATTACTCTGGTTAGGAATGCGTTGTTATTAACGGTGCTGAAGTTTGGGTTGTAAAGCTACAGTCATATATGTGCACACTACGGAGATGTATCACTTAATTCAGTGGGTCATTTCTGGGTAAATATGCTCAAGCAGTCACCCGAAAGTATACATACGAATATTTGTCGCATTGTCCATTCCATCTCTTACAGAGATTTGTTTGCGTTCTCTTTTGCCATGAGATCCGAATAGAGAAAATGTCTTTACTTCTTTCAGGGTATAGGACTAACAGACCAGAAACTCTGTTCTGTTTTCTTTGACTGACTTTAATAGGCTTGAGTTTATTGTTCTTCTGTGGTGGCTGAATTTCAAAAGCAGGGCTGTGAAAACGTCACTGGTTTCTTGGCATCAAGAGGCACAATCTCCCCAAAGTTAAGCACTTACAAGACTCTGTTGGGGGTGGACATCATTCCCATTGAAGCCAAGGAGACTTTAGGAGTGCCGAACTTTGCCCAAATTCTGCCCCAAACCAAACTTTGGGTACCAATCCTGCTCAAAATTAAACATATATTGTGGATGTGAGGGCGATCTGGCTGCGGCATCTGTCATGCCATTGATCGCCAGGGTTGATTCGGCTGATCCGGCTGGCTGGCTGGGTGTCCCCTTCCTCCCTCACCGCTCCATGTGCATCCCTCCCGAAGCTGCGCACTCAGTGGAAGAGGACGATCATCCCAGATAGAAGGAGTGAACCGTTCATTGATCAAGGGTATACGATAGCTGCACTCCCCTGCTAGAACCTCCAAACATATATCGGAAGTTTCTTGGTGCAAGAATCAGATTTTTAGACAATTGGGTGCCAAGGGATTTCTAGCCCTGCTGGTCTGGCCAGGCTGGTCTGGATTATCCATGGAACCTTTGCAGATATTAAAGTGATCTGCATAGTGACAGCAGAATTTATTTTAAAGTGTGATAGAGATCCAGAGCATTTAGAACTGCTTAGTTTCCCCTGTCACAAGTCTGAGGAGTAGAGACATCTGTCACTAGACCCAGGTTTTGGAGTGGAGCAAGCTGAGTTCTTTCCTAAATCTTACAAGTCAGTTCCTAGTTTATAAAAATAATGTTGCATCCTTTGGATCCTACAGTGATAATTTTAGCTGGGTTATGTTATCTCTGCAAATGCTCAACAGATCATTGACTCCGAATAGTGATCTCACTCTAATTCTAAGATTAGCAGCAGTTCCTTGTCAAAGGATCAAGAAATAACTCAGAATTCTGAACCTCATGAAGTGAAACACTAACATCTTTCACCTGTTTCACTGAGAACTGGAACCTCTGTGCCTTGTATGGTAGTGATGGAGAGTGCCCTCAAGTTATAGCTGAGCCCCGGTGGGGTATTCATGGCAACAGACTAACAGAGGTAGTTTGCCATTGCTTGCCCTGGTCTTCGCTGGAGGTCTCCCATCCAATTACTAACCAAGGGACCTGCTTAGCTTCTGAGATCTGACAAGGTCAGGCTCACCTGGGCTATTCAGGTCAGAGTGCTTTGTATGGTACGCTGGGGTAATTAGTTATCTTCACTCTATTTGTTTGTTTATGCCTCTCTTTTCTTCCCAAGTTGGTCCCAAAGAGACTTACGTTGTTCTCCTTTCTACCATTTAATCCTCACAACACCAATCTTGTGAGGTAGGCTAGGATGAGCGAGTGTGACTAGCCCAAAGTCACCCATTGAGATTCTAGGACAGAGCAAGGTTTTGAACTTGGGCCACCCAGATCCTAGTCTGAAACTCTAACCACTATACATGCTGCCCCTGAATATTGGAGGGACCCCTTCCTGGTATTCCCTCTTTCCACTTTCACATTCTATCTATTGCTGTAATTAACCAGAGAAATAGCATGCTACCCTGCCTGACAAATATATTTATTTATACAAGTGGCATTTAAATCAGCCTGCTGTTACTGTGAATGATACTTTTTTTGACAGTGATGAATCAGTATAAAAACTGGTGCCATAAAGAAACTTACCCCAAAAGATAAGTGATGCAATATATCCAAGGGACAATCTTATGGAAACAATTTGAAAATCCATGATTACTGTACAATATATTCATGGCACCTACAGGGTGGGCGATAGTTGCTTGTGTTCATTTCAATGGCTCAGATAGCAAACCATCATTTTTATTTCTCACACTGAAGTCCTGACTGAGCAATGTTATACTGAGCAAATGGACTCACATATGAAATGTAGACAAAATCTGCTCACGTCAGCTGACTGCATCTAGCAACAATGTTGTGTGAATTCCACTCTCAAGGTGGAACTATACGTTTGGCAGTGGAGGAGTTCCAGTCTGTACTTCTTAACAGACATGCAAACCAGAACCGAGACACTTTTGCAGCAAGACTGTGGAAGGCTGAAGCAAATCCCTTCCTCATCAGCAGGGCTTTTTTTCAGCCGGAACGCAACGGAATGGAGTTCTGGCACCTCTTGAAAATGGTCACATGGCCAGTTGCCCCACCCCCTGATCTCCAGACAAAGGGGAGTTTAGATCGCTCTCCGTGCCGCTGGAGCAGCACAGAGGGTGATCTAAACTCCCCTCTGTCTGGAGATCAGGGGGCGGAGCCACCGGCCATGTAACCATTTTTGCCAAGGGTGATTTAAACTTTAAAAAATGCCCCCCTTGTTCCAGCTGACTGAAAGTGACATCATTGCATGGTCCTGGAAGTGTGCGCGCACTTTGTGCATGCGCATGTGTTACCAGGGGCACCACCTGCCGCCAGGAGTTGCCCTCTGTGCTGGCAACCCACTGAGTCCAACCACCTCTTTTCCCAGAAAAAAAGCCCTGCTCATCAGTCACATTTCTTCTGCAATTCCTTCCCCTCAGTGACTTTCCTAAAATACCTCTGGATCCATTGGGGAAATCTACCGCAGTGCCGAGAGAAGGACCCACACTGTTTTCAAATACAGAATGCCTGATCTTGCATTGTATGTTCAGCAGAAAGCACAACGTGGCAGCCAGTTTGGTGTAATGGTGAAGAGCGGCAGGACTCTAATCTGGAGAGTCAGGTTCGATTCCCCACTCCTCCACTTGAAGCCAGCTTGTGTTACACACAGTCCTCTTAGCCCTCTTTCAGCCCCACCCACCTCACAGGGTAATTGTCGTCAGGATAATAATAACACACTTTGTCAACCGCTCTCAGTGGGCATTAAGTTGTCCTGAAGGGCGGTGTATAAATCAAACATAATTGTTATGATTATTATTAACGTTTGGAGTCCTGTATTCTCCCATCCCAGTCCATTGCACAGTCTTAGCCACTTCTTCAGCTGGGAAACCGAAAGGATGCTTTTGCTATTTGTAGACCGAAATAGATAAGGTTCTTGGGAGAAAGCAGACACCTGTGTGAGATGTCAGCTTTCCTGAAAGGCTGCTCACTTGAAGAACCTTCTTCTGCCACACAGCTGTTTGTATATATACTCACGAATAAATCCGTTTTGAGGCAGCAGAGCTCTGAAGCGATGGTCAACTGAATGCTGGGTAGGAGTTCTTTTACTTTGCAAGAATCAGAGCTTTTATACACATGAAGCTACCTAATACCAGACCATTGGTCTACCCAAATCAGTATTTTCTCCGCTGAGTGACAGAAGTTTTCCAGGATCTCGGGGGCAGAGGTCTTTCATGTCGCCAAGGTTCAATCCTTGGTATCGCCAGTTAAAAGGACTACCGCTTCCTTTTAAGTGGAGAACCCAGGGATTGAACCTGGGACCTTCAGCGTGCCAAGCAGATGCTCTGCCTTTGAGCCACAGTCCCTTCTTGCAGCTCCTCCCCAGTTGTAAGTGTGCTGGCAATCTCCACAATGCTACAGACTGAAACAAACAGTGGAGCTGAAATGACGGCTTGGTTTGGAAAAGCTCATTCAAGCCTGTTGTGAGCTTTGAAGTTGGAGAGCGATTCTTCTTTAAGCATGTGAATGCAGAATTAAAAATCTGACGGAGTGTGTTTTTAACACATTCTAGTTAGGTGGGTGGGTCAAATCCAGCCCAAGTGTTTCACTGTTAAGTTGCTTGATTTCATACTTAACTTTCCTATTGAAATCAGTGGGCTTTTTAAGAGCTAAAGTTTATACTTGTAAATACTTTTAAAGACTCACACATTGGATCGTACTGCATGCTTGCAGAGACAATACTTGTGGTCAGGGGTCATTTCGTAGAAAAAGAGCTGGAGGAACTCATTAGCATAACTCATTAGCATACCTAATTAGCATATGCCACACCCCTTGACATCGCCGGAAGTGTGTCATTAGCATAACTGATTTGCATGTGCCACACCACCTGATATCACCTATCCTGGCTGTTTTGGACCCAATCCTGGCCATTCAGGGCAGAAATTGGGCCCAAAATGGCCAAAAAGGGCTGAAAATGGCCAAAAAGGGGCCCAAAATGGTGAGGATTGGGCCGCTGCTGAGTGGGAGAGTGATCCCATCAGAGGCCTGATCTGGGCTGTTTCATCCCCAATCAAGGCTGAAATGGGCCCAAAATGGCCGAGAGTCAGGTGGGTGGGGCCACTTGACATGTGACCTCTTTGGGGAACTGCCAGAATGGCATTCCTGTGTGTCCCCCCTCGAAATGAGCCCTGCTTGTGGTCACTTTCGCTTTCTGAAGACAACGGGAAATGTCTGCGGATGTTTTGCTTGCATTTCACTTAGGGCCAAGCTACACATGACGAATGACACTTGAACAGGAAGTGTATTTCTCCCTGTTCACTTGCCCTCCACTCAATCCACTTGCCATTCAAGTGTCATTCGTCATGTGTAGCTTGGCCCTCAGCCTTCTTTCCCAGGTAATATCTCTCATACCATAATTTTTAAGGTTGCAGAAAGATGATCTTTTTTTCCAGTGAGCAGAAAGTTGCCCAACAGTGATAGTCGCAGCTCTCCGTCGTCTTCGGTCAAATGTAGTCTTTCAAAAACATGAGCAATCTGATGAGAAATGAAAGCGGGACTGTACGAAATTGAGTCTGTATGAAATTACGGCTTTATCATACAGTCCAGAAAAGCCACAGTGCCCAAGGAAATTGAAACTGTGTGAGAGTTAGGCATGATTCTGTATCTGCTTTCCTTCCCCAGTTCTCCTGCCTGCATTCTCTTCGAGCGAATGCAATGGCATTAGTTTTAACAGGGGATCAATTTGTAGAATCATTTCAGTTTGATTTCATTACTTTGCAACTTGAGTGCGGTGCTTCTGAGCCATCCCTGTTAACTATTCCTTATAACTGGTTCTTCTTAACTCCTGATATTCTTATTTTAAAGGGAGAGGAGAAATGCCTCCTGTTTTGTATAAGAGATTTATAATTTTTTTTTAAATGTTTCCACCTGCATTTAACTCAGGGCTTTTTTTCAGCTGGAACGCAGTGGAACGGAGTTCCGGCACATCTTGAAAATGGTCTCATGACTGGTGGCCCCGTCCCCTGATCTCCAGACAGAGAGGAGTTTAGATTGCCCTCCGCGCCACTGGTGCGGAGGGCAATCTAAACTCCCCTCTGTCTGGAAATCAGGGGACAGGGCTACTGGCCATGTGACCATTTTCGCCAAGGGCGATTTAAACTTAAAAAAACTCTCCCCTTGTTCCAGCTGACCCAAAGTGACGTCCTTGTGCAGTCCTGAGTTCCACCATTGAGTTCCACCGCCTCTTTTCCCAGAAAAAAAGCCCTGATTTAACTTAATTACATGTGATGTTTGAAAACCTTTATTATTACTTTAATGGGAAAGTCCATATGTTCTACAGATGAGCATGGGTTTGTATTCTTTGTGGGGCTGCAGCAAATGATCAGCTAAAAAAGAGTCTTTTATGCATTTTATGCACTGGACCACAGTGGATTTTAAAACTTCGTTGTGTAAACAATATTGGAGATAGATATTTCCAGGTCATCTCCTTCCTTTTTTTCCATCCTTTTCACTGTTTTAGAGAACTATGATGTCAGTTTCCCCTTATGTATCTTTTCTTGATCTTAATCAGTCGTACTGCAGAATAAAAAAAAAGCATTAAGTGCAATTACTCTTTTGCTTGAATTTCTGGTATAAATAAGATATACTAATAGATCCAGACCTTGTGACCTGTTTGAGTCTTGAAGATTTCTAGAAGGGAATTAATCTGACAGGAACCACTTTAGACTTTTGCTATGTTTTCAACTGTGGAAGAAAAATAACGCGTAGCCTACTTGAAAGAAGCTTTTAGTGATTTTTATCAATGAGCAAGGGTCATGTCACACTAAATACACTACATAAACAAAATGTGAGACTTCTGGAAAAAAGTGTAAAAGCTCTGCTAGATCAGTGTTTTAGTGAGCGTCCAAGGAAGAGCAAGGAAGCTGATAATTCTGGGTATAAACATTTGCAAATTATATATTAGATAACTGACATTTCTTTAGAGCAATAATTGTTATGGTTCATCCAGCTAGGAAGATCTGCCCACGTAGCTGATGTGCGTGTTCCAGATTGGAACTGCGATGTGTGTTTGAGCTGGATGCAGTGTTTTATATGCACATAAACATCCACATCATTGTTGTTATACAAGCTAGATAGGACTTAGTATGCGCACGATGGTGTGACTTTTCAGCTATACCAGATATTATATATGGGTTGTTGCTCATGTGGAGGAGTAGAGGTATGGCCTGAAGGTTTGAGCCCTCACTGAAGATAACTTTTTGTGCGTGGCCAGTTGCAGAAGATGGTGGAGTGGCATGGTACAACCTGACCTCATCAGTTCATGGAAGCTAAGCAGAGGCAGTTCTTGATGGGAAACCACCAAAGAAAACTGGGTTTGCTCTGGGGAGGACAGCAATGGCAAACCACCTCTGTTCCTCGCTTTCTTTGAAAGTTCATTGCTGGGGTCGCCATAACTTGCAACTTGATGGCACGCACACCAACCAACCATTGCAGAACCCTTTCTTTGGAAATGAAATCACTGGGTGGGAGGATGAATGTGCATGCCTGATCCCTGAGGTGCATACAGTGGTCAACCTGCCATTCATGCACTGCAGTTGCAGTTTCAGACCTCTGATAACATACTGGAGACGAGTTTTCCTTGACCAAAATTGAGGCACCAGAAAAAACACTTCCTTGGCAAGACAAATGAGTACATCTTTCATAGTGATGCCACGAACAGAGATGTCACAAGCACACTCCCGTTTTTGTCTCTCAAATATTGTAGGGTATGCAGTTTCCATCTGTGGTATCATTTTCCATCAGAGGAACAAACAAACTTTCTTTCTAAAATTCAGTACGGATGGCACAGAAAGGAAAAGAGAGTAATGGGGGAAGAACATGGTTTAGGACAGCTGCATGAATTTAGCTGTGTTGGTGTTTTAAACCTATAGCGGGTGGCATCCCACCACTTTAAGATGATTTAAACCTATAGGGGGTGGCCCCCACCAGTTTAAGATGATTTAAAAATGCTATGAAGGCCTGATCTAGTTAGGAGCTTAGGAGGGGGCTGAGATGCTATTGGTTCCCCCTACCCCTGCATGCCTTATCAAGTGCTGAAACACCTTTATCCCTTGGCTATTTCAGTACTTGAAAAGGCACAGGCGGGGGGCGGGACAAGTGCAACATTGCATGCCCAATAAGGATTGGGACCTCACAACATTTTGAACAGTGTGGTGATGTCCTCATAGGTAAAAGGTAAAGGTAGTCCCCTGTGCAAGCACCGAGTCATTACTGACCTATGGGGGAACGTCGCATCACAACATTTTCTTGGCAGATTTTTGTTATGGGGTGGTTTGCCATTGCCTTCCCCATTCATCTACACTTTACCTCCAGGAAACTGGGTACTCATTTTACCGACCTCGGAAGGATGGAAGGCTGAGTCAACCTTGAGCCGGCTACCTGAACCCAGCTTCCGCCAGGATCGAACTCAGGTCATGAGCAGACTTGGGCTGCAGTACTGCAGCTTACCACTCTGTGCCATGGGGCTCCTTGATGTCCTCATAGCAGCCATAATAAGAATACTATCATGTATAGTTTGGTCTTGACTTGAGTCACATAATAAATTTTAGGAGGGTTGGGAAGATTTTGTTTCTTCTGATGCACGTATTTATTTCTTTTGTCTCAATCCCCCCCTCCAGTTTTTGAGGGGACAGTGAGATGTGTATACATTAAAAGAAGCACTGGGTTGGATCCAGCATAAAAAGGCTAGAGTATCTGAACAAGCAGAAACTCAAGGAAAAAAGCATGGAAGCCACTTGGGCAAAGTCAAATTTATTGTATCCCTATTAGCATTTGTGTTTGTGCACTATAATATAGGGGGAAAATGCTAAATGTTGCACCTCGGCAAGCAGAAATGTACAAAGTCCATTTGTGTTTCCACTTGCACATTGCTGGAGCCAAGCCAAAGACGGTACAGCAACATCGGTGTATGTGTGTGTAATGTTTTCTTCACTTTTTCCCTCTGTTTTTACAGGGAAATGGGAAAATAGGGATCCTGGTAATTCATAAGCTTCTGAAGAGGTTCTAGTTTCACATATTTTTTATTTGAATTTAGAATGATTTAAGCCCATTATAGCTTAAACATAAAGTGAGTCCATTTTTGGTCAGAATTGGTATGTTGGTCACACTACAGTGACACAAATTACGATACTGTGTTGACATGCCCTCAGTCCTAAGAGTTCTGTATTATGCATGGAATGAAACCACACGGCTAACTTCTTGTTCTTCTTTTGGCCTTGATTTGCCAAGGGTGAACACATAGAAGATTGGGTCAGAAACATTTTGGTGAGAAGCTCTTTTACTTGGTTAGTTCTCATCAAAAACATGGCATTTTGTCCCGCCGTTAAGATCAACACTTCAAGTTGTGGCTTATTTAAAGTGGGAGTACTTTTCTTAAAATCGTGACAACAAAGGCTCTGAGAGCATGCTCTAGAGCTCCCACACCCATTCCTCACACCTTCCCCCCCTCCGCTAGCCAGATGATAGGTGGGGTGCAGAGGCTCGGGGCAGAGGCTCGGATCACAGAATCCCTCGCCCCTACTGGGGGAATGGGAAGCCTAGCATTGAAGCAGAAAATGGTGCCCAGATATGACTTTGTATATTGGGAGGATTGTAATATGTCATCCTCCTGGTAAGGTTTGAAATTCTCCCAGATTATCTTCAGAATAAAAGGATCAGTTCCTCTGGAGAAAATGGTGGCCTTGGAGGGCAGACTCCGGCATCATATCCCTGCTGAATTCTGTCCCCTTTCTGAACTCTATCCCACCCGCATATCTCTAGGAATTTTTCAAACCAGAATTGGCAACTCATGTGCACCCCCAAGTGCAACATCTGAAAAGGACTTATTTTCGGCTGAAAGTTGGCCCAGGCTGCCTTTACTTCCTCTGATAAAATCTTAGAAGTGCTCGTCAATGTTGGGTAAAAACAGATGTGAGAAAATGGATCAAGGGAAAAGGTGTTTTGATTGGGATGCATTCTGTTTAAATTGTTTTGGAAAAAGATTACGGGACTTCTGTCATGTTGAGAAACTTTGCTTTCTAAAAAGGGTTTCTTTTGTACAGGAACACATGGAAATCAGCTTAAAACATGGGTTGCCAGGTTCCTATACCCTCCTGGTGGGAGAGGGGGGCCCTGGCACTTACCTTGGGGCAAAATCCTGTGTGCTAACTTTGCACTCACACACTCTCCATGCCAACATAATAATGTCACTTCTGGGACATCAATTCTGGGAAGTGATATCATTACGTCACCAGCGGACTTGAACACGTGATTTGCACGGAGCTAATTCACCCCATTGGGGGGCCAAAATTGGTCCCTGTGAAGTGCGAGAGCTTGCCAGCTGCCAGGTATGATTACATCACTTGAAGAAGTGACATTGTTGTGGCCTCTAAAAAATGCACCCACTATACACTTGGCTGGAAGGTTCCTTGCCTCCCGGGCCCATTCCCCATGCCTCCCCACCTGATAGTCAGGTAAGCAGGGCGGGTGACAGAGGCTAGGAGTGGGGGATCCCCTGCCTCCACTGAGGGACTGGTAGCCCTACTTAAAATGGCAAATGTTTTGTAAGTTCCATGGAAAGAAAGGTGAAAGATTTCGACATAATATGCATATTGTATGTGTGGTAGAGAGTGCCCTCAAGTAATAGTTGACTTATGGAGACCCTTAGTGGGGTTTTCATGGCAAGAAACTATCAGAGGTGGTTTGCCATTGCCTGCCTCTGCAATCCTGGTCTTCGTTGGAGGTCTCCCATCCAATTACTAACCAAGGCTGACCCTGCTTAGCCTCTGAGATCTGACGAGATCAGGTAGACTTGCAAAAAAGTTTAGAAGGACATGAATGTTGCTCTCTTTTGGTACAGTACTGCAAACATAGGGAAGTAAACTATTACCTGGAAAGACAGGTTTGCAAATGCTTCAGTATGATTTGTGTAGACTTTCAGAAGTTTGTGCTCCAATTAGAACTGAAATAAGGTTTCATACTAATTTTTAAATTTGAATTTCATAAGCTTGGACATTTGAAATTCAAAATGTAAGTTTCAAAATCTTTATTACGGAAATTCAGATTGTTTTAAACACTATGTAACTTCAAGAATTTTCAAAATAAACAAAAAATCACCCCTATTTGAAACTTGAATTTTTAATAAAAATAGGTGTGCTAGCTTTACGCAAAGTATAACAGGACAGGTTGGTACAAATGAAGGCTTAGTTCCCATGAAGTTTTCCCACAGGTAGAAGAATGCTGCTTATTTATGTTTATTTTTAAATTTTATATCCAACTTGTTTCCCTGATAGGGGATCCAAAGTGGCTTTTCCCATCATGCAGCTTGCCTCTACTTGGGAGGCTAGGCGGAGAGATTGTGATGGTCCTAAGGTCATCTGGCGGGCTTCTATTGAACAAGGGATTTTAATCCAGTTGCCCAATGTCCTCGTCAGATCCTCTAACCACTACATTACACCAGCTCTCAGTTTCCCTATCCATCCAATATTTGGGGGTGGTCTTTTTCCCCCATGGGAGGGGGGAAGCAAGAAAGTTGCACTCTGTGAGCACACATATTCCTTCCTGTGGAAAACCTCTGGGGCAGCCATGGACTCCTTCTGCATGGATCTTCTGTCAATCCATTGCACTGAAGGGGAGTTCTATATGCTTCAGTCCTGAAACTTCTTACCAATTAATTCACAAGCTAATCTTTAGAATGTTCCGTCCCTAACAGCAGTAATTATATCAACATTATACCATAAATATATTCAGCAATTTAGCTGTTTGCAATGGACAATCAATTTTATCAATATCCTTGAAAAGTGCATTACATTGCACTGCTAAGTAGTTATACCCATTTTGGGTTTCACTGTTGGTATTCTAACAAATGACGTGCCAAACATTGCCATGAGCTGCTTCTCTCTCTCTCTCTCTCTCTCTCTCTCTCTCTCTCTCTCTTTCACCAGAAGTGGTGTACAGTTCAATTGTAAGCAGAGCTGCCACCTTCTAAGTTTTTTGGAGCTAATGGACTTAGAAGGATGCATCAGAGGGAGGGGTGCATCAGATGTAACTTCCATCTTCATCAAAATGAGGTGGACACATAATACTGTGTTTTCTCCTTTTCTTGATGGCAATGGTGTGACACATCGGCTCCTAACTCTGGTTGGCTTCTCTGACAGCTTTCAGCCACAAAGGTAGCAAGTTGCTACTACTTCCCTGTATGCCCTGGCAGAGGTCTTCCTCTTTTCCTGCCTCTCACTGCCTCTAGACTTTTTTCCTTCCTCCTCCTCCTCCACCCTCTTCCCCACCTAGCCCTCCTTGTGTCTCCATCCTTTCCTTTTACCTCTGGTTCCCTTTCTGGAACCCCGCCCACCTCCTCCCACATTTAGTTCTCATGGTTGGTCAATGCCCACCATCAGCTACCATAGACATCCCCGCCAAACAAGCATCCATTCTCCAGCTCTTCCTACAGCCCAGCCCATTCTTGAGCAATGGTGCACAGCTCTTCTGTGGCTGCAGGGGCCAGAAGTCACACCCCTGTTCCTGCTGGTCAGCTGTTTGCTGGGGTGCAACCCAGCCTCAACCACAGCTTAGCCACAGATGCCTCTTCTTCCTTTATTATCTTGGCTGCATAGGGGCACAGAGCCTCCAAGTTAGCCCCTGCTGGGCCACAGCCAAGCTACCTCATGGACCTTTATGATATGATGCTTGAAGGCTGGTGAACAAAATACAAAATAAAGGAATGCTAGTCACACAAAATTAAGTGTGAATACTGGGGCAGTGTGGATTACTTGCATTATTTGAAGAATAAATAAGACAAGGCCTGGATGTTCTTACCTGTGACTTTGCATGTGATTTTAAAATGTTCTTGTCTTGTTGACACTTGATAGCATCACAAGTTTGGAGGGACTGAGCATACTTCTTAGTTCTTAGTTCTTAGACTTTTCCTGCCTTCAGTACACTTTTGATGGTGCCAGGTGTGTTGGCTTGCTAAGTACAGCCTTCTTAATCTGTATTATCTTTGATTGATGGACCAATCCTTTGCAATCTACGTGCAATTCTCAGGCACTCATAAATTGGCCTCATTATATCAAGATTACAGGGAAATAAAGAGGCATTTGCCTCTAATGATGGAAATGTTCATATCGAAATCAAGCATCTTTGTTTCCTTTTTCAACTGCACAACAATTCAGAAAACGTTGCAACGCTTTTAGAAGTTGGAAAGTTTCTATTTTGCTGTGTGATAATAAATTTTTTAAAAACCATGAGATTTTGTTCTTTGTGGTTCACTGAATAGAAGGCTGGGCTTCCATGAGGCTTACAATTCAAATCATGATTTAATGCCAAATCTGGTTTTTGGTAAACGCGCAACAGATCAGAAAACAGCAACTGTGTGTTTAATGACTCCCTCCATATTGTCTAATGGGACATATTTGTGCACCTTAATCTTAATGTTTTTTCTCACTGCCTACAAATGCTGGAGGCAGAGTAATGTACAACTCTGTTATGTCAGGACATGGTTTATTTCTAAAGGTTCAGAGGGAGCAAGGAGTTAAATATGCAGCTGCCCCGTATAGAGCATGTCTCCACTTCGTAATTCAGCTCTGTCCCTTTTATGCCTTGGATTCAGCTTTGAAATCCATTTAGTTAGTGACTCTTAGCCCGTCCTACGGCCCAGAGGCATTACAATGCTGCAATCCTATGCTCTTCTTTGGTGGAAGGTCAGGATTAGAGATGGGCATGATTAAAAAAAATTAATGATCCAGCTGATCGTGGATCAGCACCGGTGACGATCCCGAATTAATGATCCACACTGATTATCTCCCGTCCCCGATCTGTGGATCGTGAATCATGGATCGTGGAGGCCAAAGCGGGGTGCACTGCTATTCCCAGCTATGTTGGAAGGTGGGTGGTGGTGGTGGCCGCCGGGCCTGGCGGGCACGGGGAGGCGGTGATGAGCCGCCTCCCCTCAGGTCCCATTCAGCAACACAGGAGGTCTGTGTTTGGCCGTCAGAGCTACCTATCACGGTTTGCAGGGATGAGATTGGAGTGCCCATGGCTACAGAACACCGCTTTCCCCCTCCCTCTCCTGGGTGTCTTCTCCCAACTTGTAAGTGCTTTGCAGCTCCGTGGTTGGAAGGAAGCCCTGCTGATCAAGGAAAGCTGGGCTTCCATTTGGGTTTCCAGGGCGACAGAAGGAGGGCAGACAGAGCTCAGGCTTTCCCCTGGCTCCATTGCCAGGGGAATAGATTGCTGGCATCTGAGTGTCTGGATCCCCGATCCGAGCCTGAACGCAATGATCCAGGCCTCTCCCGATCTCTGGATCATTGGCCGTGGAAGATCACAATCTGCCAGGTCATGATCGCATGATCGCCATTATCGTGGGTTTTTTTCGATCGTAATGCGGATCATGCCCATCTCTAGTCCAGATACAAATGTAACTATGCAGTTTTTAAAATTTAGGAAGAGAGACAGACTGGGAACATTCTATCTAAAACTTGAATATTTTAGAATGTTGTTAAAAAATAGATATCAGGATATCCGGCATCATCCTTGAGCTGTGTGATCCAGTTGTTTCAAAATCAGTGTGTGTATTTCATGAATTGAAAAGAAATGGCAAGGCTGGAAAGAGAGGTAGGAATCTACATTTTTTTAAAAAAAAATCACTATAATTCAGATTCAGAATTTGGAGGGTGGGCACCAATACCATCATCCCAAATATTCAGGTATCCCTATACTGGTTTGGGTTTCTTTTCTTGTTTTACTTCCAGATTGGACAAAGGGATCTGATTTTACAGACCACTGAACAACTTTCCCCAGCCATATTGGTTTCCATTGTTTCCTATGGGGAAAAATGCCACACTTCCCTCAAGTCAATGGCAAATAGCAACTCCCTCGCAGCACTGAAAAAACAGAGGTCACCCGCCCCAGAACATAGCAACCCCATAGAAGCACCAAACATGGTCAGAACCATGCTCCCTGACCAATCCATAGAGCCTTGAAGAAAATCATGGGAGGTGTGGAGAAGTCTGAGAGAATATGGCCTCCTTTGCTAGGCCAGAGCCAACCATTTTCCTGAGTTATTTTGCTCATTCAATGGACATAAAGGCTGCTTCTACACATGTTGGATAATCCACTTTCAATACACTTTAGTGAACTTTTGGAACTGCTTTTCCATGGCCGTTTCCACACATGTTGAATAATGCACTTTCAATGCACTTTAGTTATCCTTTAGAAGTGGATTTTTTGTTCCACACATGGAAAATCAGTTATAAATGTTCACTAAAGCGTATTGAAAGTGGATTATCCAACGTGTGTGGAAGCAGCCCATGTGTGGAACAAAAAATCCACTTCCAAAGGATTGCTAAAGTGCATTGAAAGTGCATTATTCAATGTGTGGCCTTTTTGTTCAATTGCCTTAAACCTGCGGGGTCTTTATGGAACAGGGTGGACTTGGTACCATTTGCTCTAAAAATATATGCTCTCAGCTGCCTGGAAAGAGGCCTTATTCCACTTGATTTTTGGTGGTTTTTTCCATAATACTGAAAAGTTCTCTAACTCCATTTTTTTTATAGAAAATTTTTATTAGGTGAGAATATTAATATACAACTTTCAAATAGCATCTCATTATCCTTTCCCCCACCCTTTTCCTCCCCCCCTTTTCCAAGACTTCCAACAGCTTTCCAACCCTATAGCCTAATCTATTCCCAATCTGTCCCCTTTTTCTATAACTCCTTATCTCATGTTTACTTACTCTTTTATTCAACTAAGCCCTATCTATTAACTTCAAAAATATTGTTATAAACTTAAAATCTATTATCTATTACTTTATATTAGCTCCACATATATTTAAATTTAAACTAACTGTCGGATAAAATATCTACTTTAGTAATTCTAACAATATCTGTTAACTCTAAGTCCACTTCTAACTCCAATTTTTTGTTTACACAGAACCCCATTTTCCAGGCATATTATTATCTTCTGATTTTCAGTAATCCCATCCTTCATAGAAGGAAAGATTGCAGCTACAAACTGAAACATGCTTATCTTGGAGGGAATCCATGGAAGAACTTCTTGATGTTTATTTATTGTCTGCCTTTCTCATTGAGATCCAAGGCAGATTATATACTGAAAATGAAGACAATATAATTAATAACTAGAACATTTCAATAATTAGGACATCACAGCAAAAATACAATATGATCAGCAGTTGGGACGTCCAATGAAAAACAGAATAGAGTAGAGAATAGTAGATGCAAATCTGAAAAATAGAATAAAGCCAAAACACATAGATAGAACCTTACTGAGATAAAGCATAAGTTCAAATTTCAGGGTAAGGATGTTTTAGGACTCTGCTCTGGGTCTATGGACTGATTTGTATATTACAAAGTTACTGTGACTGCCGTGAGGACTTTTGTTCATGTTTGCACTGTGAGTTCCATGCTTCTCAGGCCTATGTTCAGTTCAGAACAGGACTGTGGCGTGCATCAAGAAGGGGCCTCAGACTTTTCTGACCTGCTATGGACCCAGGGAGTCACTGCTCCAGTTGAGGGGAAGGCTGAAGCCCGTTCTCCATGTGCACTATAGTCCCAGTATGAATTGGACCCACATGTCTCTGAGAAGCATGGATCTCCCAGAAATCATGTGATACGATGTTTTTGAGGGATGGTTGTATTAAGTAGGTGACGCTGGTATATATTAAATAATAGAAAGTAACGTTTTGCAGTGTAAAATTTTTTGCATGTTTTATTTCAGCTAATTAATGTCGGGATTTGAACTTATATTTACTGTGAGTAAAATGCAGGCCTCTAAGAGAAGAGGGGGACTGGATGGGTGAGTGAAGTCTGTTATATTGGATAATACCTGCACCCTAGGGGACAGAGGGAACTGCAGTTCAGACAAAGTTTCTCTGAGGGAAAGAGTTCATTGTGTCATTCTAGCTGTTCTGGGGGAAAAGGGAGAAAGAGGAAAGTGCTGTTATCTGAGGGAAGTCTTGTGTTCTTTCCTTTGTGAACAAGGACAAGTGGGGGGAAAGAAGTCTTTGTGACTGTCAGTTTAGAAATTGTTGAAGATCTGAACGCTTAGATCCTATTAGATTCTCTGCTCTGTGGCCCTCCAACATCTAAATTAAGATAGATGTTGACCAAGGACAGAGCCTTTTTGGTGGTGGCCCCTAAACTTTGGCATTCTCTCCTCAAAGTTCTTTCCTCCTTGCACCAGCAAATTTAATTTGCTTGCGCCTCCCAAGAGGACAAATGAGGAGGTCTCGTGGTCCGTCTTTCAATTTGCTGCTGTTTGATTTAGGATATTTAGCCGAAGTCTTTGTGACTGTCAGTTTAGAAATTGTTGAAGATCTGAAACCATTATGCTTATGAACTACTCTGAAATCATTGCACATATGTACTTTATTTATAACTCTATTTCTGTTTAAGTAACATTGTTTTATCTAGAATAAATTATCCCCTTTTACCTCATAGCCATTCCCACACGCTGACTGTTCTGTCATTTTACCAAATATAACAGTCTTCCTATACTGTGGGTCAAACATAGAACTGGGGAGGGGGGGGGAACCTTGGCAGCAAAAATCTAAGGGAGCACTAAGAAAGACAGGGAGTCATCATAACACAAGTCTCATAAAGGGAGAAAAACACTCCATATACCATGAACTAGGAGCAGTATTGACATGGCTAGTAACTGTGAAAGCTGTTCTCAGAGTATTCATTCCAGATACAGTTTTGCCATCTAGGGATGGTACGGAGGAATTTATGGAAAGCTATGGAGAGGATTTTAAAAATGATATATTTCTTCACTGTAAATTGGAAATTAAATATTCCAGATTTAATGATTTGATCCAAATGATAGTCCTGGCATGTTGTTTTAAAGTGTACGTATACATTTGGTCCCTTAAAACAAAAAACTGCTGTGTAACTATTTAAAATGTGTTCATAGTCATTGCAATTATCGTTGACAGCTGCCAAGGATTTATGTAACAGTCAGCCTTAGATGGATAGAGAATACTGTACTTCTTGCCCTATTTAACAAGTAGACAATTATTTTTAAATAAATGTATAATGGCTCTCTATGAACATATTTCAACCTTGTTATGCTTTTTGTGCTGATGCACACTTAATGGGATTTAGTACCCCTGGGAATCAAGTTACGGCAAACTCCTGCTTTAAGGAGCAGTATATTGAAAAGCTTGTTAACGGGGGTAGAAGGGTAGCATTGCATCTTAAGCTAATTCTTTAGTTACATACATTGCACTACCATTGTTGCCTGAACTTCTTGAATTAATTTTCAAGTTCTGATATTGTAGTTCACTTTTCCTAATTAAAAAAAACACCTTCAAGCAGCTGTATTCTTCTGTGGGAGGGCAGGACTATTCAGACATTGTTGCAGGTCAATGTGGTCTCTACTTTACCAACCTCTGCGTATTGACTTGATCATTCTAGTTATGTTTTAAAATAGACCACTGCACACACTTTATGTATGCATTGGGAGTTGCCCGTCTCCCTCCCACCCCCGCTCTCCAGCTTCACTGCAGCTAATAGCAGGTGGAGCGGGGGATTTCACTTGAAAAGAAGTAAGACTGCTTTTGTATTATTCTCTCTTCCTCCATTTTATCCTTGCATCAACCCTGTGAAAGCTTCCCTGGTAGGGATTAGGGTTACCAGCTAGGGGTTGGGAAATTCCTGGATATTTGGAGGTAGAGCCTAGGGATAGTAGAGTTTGTGGAGAGAAAGGACCTCGGTGGGGTATAATACCATAGAGCCCACTCTCCAAAGCTGCCATTTTCTTCTGAGGAATTGATCTTTGTAGTTTAGAGACCAGTTGTAATTTCAGGAGGCCCTACCTGGAGGATGGCAACCATATGAACCTAGATCTTCCAGGTTATAATCTGACATTCATCTGAGGGCCAAGCTACAAGTGATAAATGGCACTTGAACGGCAAGTCTATTTCTCCCTATTCACTTGTGCTCCACTCGATCCACTTGCCGTTCAAGTGTCATTCGTCACACGTTGCTTGGCCCTGAGTGGCTTTTTATTTAAAATGTGGAGAAAAGTATCAGTGGTTCTCTGTCATAAAGAGAGTTTTGAACTTTCCTCATTTCCAGTCTCTTCAACTTGTTTGGCTTGGTGTGTGGATGCTTCCTGTTGGAGTGGAGAAACTGCTATTCCTCTGCCCAGTTTTCACAGTCCTGCCTGCCAACTTGCTAGAACAAGAAAAGTGTTTGCTTCTGTCGTCCCAAGCAAGGCAGGCACACTGCCTATTACAGGGAAGGGAAACATCTGCCTCCCCCATCAGTTTGTTTCTCCCTGCTTCCCATTATCAAAACATTTGCCTCTGTCATTCTCTGCAGGGAAGGGACAATGCCTTTTGCCAGGGGATGCAAAGTCTGGGCCTTTGCTAGTATCTCCCTCCACCCCCCAGTCTAAGCAAACCAGTCTGCTAGGGGCTACTGGCAAAGCTTTGCACCTACCTTGCAGGCTCAGCGACCAAGATAACCAGGAATTCATGCTTTATACAAAATCAGAAAGTGGATTAGCTAGTGTGTTGCTGAGTAGAAATGCTGTGCAAAGAAATGCCAGATTGAATTATTATGTTTGATGGGGAAACAGGCAAGATCTTCTGGTTGGACAACACCCCTTTTAAGCACAAGCAGTCTTGCTGCGTCTCCCATTGCTTGGGGGAATTAAAGGCAAAAAGCAAGACACCGGCATGATGTTTCCTATGATTGCCAAAATATAACACTTCTGCTCATTGTAAACTATCAAACATTATTACAGTTGGATTATTTATGTTTATTTTTTTAAATGGAATGTAGCAGTAGAAAAGAGCAAGAGTCCAGTAGCATCTAGAAGACTAACTAATTTTTTTGTAGGGTATGAGCTTTCGTGAGACAAAGGTCACTTATTCAGGGTTGGACTGTGATTAGTTACTATCCAGTGAACATCCCAAGCACATATAAAATATTTGAGACCACCTCAAATCTTCCTAGAAGGTTGTATGTAGTTTCTCAGAATTAGTTTGCTCTTGATCTTGAATCTGTATTTGAGAATGGGGAAGCCAATCCAAGGTAGAGAAAATGTGAAATCAGAATGTGAAGGAGCCTTAAATCCCCCAGAGATTTTCTGCCTGTGTAAACATGAGTTATTGATATCAAACAATAAACCAAAATTGACAACCCCCGAAGACTACTTCTGTTGCAGATCTCATTAAAAAATCCATTTCTACTGTCATGTTTTGACAGTTTTTACAAATGTGAACTCCTACATAATATCTTTTGTTTTGACTCTTTTGTATATTTATGAAAAATAGTTTGAAATAAAACAATGGAAAGGGTGCCCGTAAACCAGACGTGTGGGATCCCCCCCCCTCAATTCTAGGAGACATATACTTTTAAATTGAACATTTCAGAATCTCAACCTCTAAGTTAAAATTTTATAACCTTAAACCTTATGAAACTTTAAACTTGGAGGATAAAAGTTTAATATACCAACCAAATCCATCTGCTGAATAGGAATGTTTGAAGATTTCCTTTAAGCACAGAGAAGAAAGCATTAAAATTGTTTGTGAATATTTCATGTAACAAGAAACTGGCTTCAGTGAAAGACTTCAGAGTTTTGGCCTGAAGGTTTCCAAAAGATTACTTCACTTGTAACCTTTGGAAAGGGTTCATGTATTGGAAGGAACCAAGTGTGTGGGTATATGTACTGCTGCCTAATATTTATTTTTCCAGTGAGCATATTACGGTGATCAGTCAAAAGAGTAATGATTATGGAACTGATGCATTCTCAAATGAGCAGCTAAGGATTTTTCTCCATGATGAGAGCTAATTAAAGAGGAAATAGGTAGCATTTCAGCAAATCTTCTTCCTGTTTGGAAATTGTATCTTGTTGTCTATTTTTAAATATATATATATATAGTTCTGGGGATTGCCAGTCTTCTTGGAAAAAACAGATCCTTTAAAAATGTCAAAATCATTATGAGAAACAATGGCACCTTATTTAAAATCCTGCTTCCAGAAATACTTCATTTGATCGCCCTGCTAGCTTTAGCTCCTTGCCTGGAGAACAGGATCTGTCTCACGTAGTTGTTATGAAACTGAATGAGAAAAAAAGATTGTAAATTGCATAAACAATTTTTACAAGTGCGTATTTATTATAATTAGTATTATAGGTTTTAATAAATGTCAGTTATGTTTTCACAAGCAGGATACCTGTATGGACCCTTGAGCAGATCACACACGCGTGCACAATCCTGCTGGCTTCCTCATGCTCTCTTGTTTTTTCCTCATTCCCTCCTCCTGGCAGCCCCTGCTGTCCTTTCTCTTCTTCCTTCTTTCCTTCCTTCCTCCAGCCCCCATCTTTAGCCTTCCCTCCTGTCCCTTTCCCCCCTTTCCATGTTTCCCTGCCTTCCTCCCAACAATCAACTGTTTTCCCTCCTTCCCTGATACCCGTTTTCTGAGGCAAGAAAAGAGTTTTGCACGATAAACCTTAATAATTTTGTTTGAGGTTGCCTAGCAACCCCCAAAATGGCCACAGAGCTCTCACAATATAATCTTGTGAGATCTTTGTCAGCATTTTTGAAAGTTGCAACATCAGTGCTTGTACAGATATTTCTTCAATTGTTGGTGGGGAGGGGAGTTAAGACCCAAGGGTTGGGTTTTTTTTAATGTTCCAGATTTTTATGCAACCCACCAAGTTTATTGAAACATTTTTCCTACTCTCTGTGGCCCTGTTTGTGTGGATTTTTTGATCCATACCTTATGGCCAAGTTCAGAATTTGATATATGAGACTATCTGGTAAAGTCCTAAATGGCATGTTGCCGTTCTAATATTTCCTGTTATGACATATGGGCCGTTTCCACACTATTCACCTTCATCCGGAACGCTGCGGAACGTCACCAAAAAAAACATGGAAGATAGCATCTTCTGGCGCGAGTTTTGCACGATGTCGCACAAAACTCGCGCTATCTTCCGTGTTTTTTTCGCGACATTCCGCAGCGTTCCGGATGAAGGTGGGTAGTGTGGAAATGGCCACGGGCTACTTCAGAGAAGGATGTGTTCTTTCAGCCTCTCCTGTACTTTCATCGCTTGGTATTTACCCTCTGACAGAACTGTACCTCACAGAACGTTTCACTAGAGTGAAACTGAGCTCGTCTGCCCAAGGAGATGTGCCAAGAAGACGGACTCAACAAACAGCCTTGCAGATCTTTTGACTAATTTTGCTAAATGTCATGAATGATACGGCATTCGCGTCAGAGTGACTGAGAGCAATATTCAGCCGTATTGAGCTAGTCACGAGTTTCTTTAGAGTGCATTTCTAATGACATCCTCCTTGCCACTGTAAATCAAATCCTGTGCCTGTAGAACATACTGAAGAGGCTTAAGTGATTTTTGAGTGATTTAACTGATTTTTAAAATGCCACCATTTGTGTGTTACACTACCTTGTCATGAAGATTAGTGTTGGGAAATGAAGGAAGCTTGAACCTTATCTTGAAAAGCAAAAACCTGTTCTTGAGTTCACCCTGAAATGTAAACACACTCAAACGCAATGGTTTGAATCCTAGACTCCCGCTTTCCTTGCACTATGTACTTCTGCTTGTGGAAGAGAGGGAGGACAATATTTATTGATTCCCATCTCTAGCTGCAGCCATCTCTCTACTCTGCCTCCAGGATAACCCTAGAGGTCCAGTGACCCAGAAGTGACACCAGTCCTTTCTAGGAGTCATCAAAAAAACTCTCTGGTTTTACCATAGATTTTACCATAGGGTTTGGGCTAATTCCTAGAGAAGAATAACACAAATTCTGGGTTTACCCAAAAGTGACATCACCCATTCAGCCAATGATAATTTGTTTTATTTTTCTCTCCCCTCCACTCTGGCAGTGACCCCTGGTGGCATAATTCTGGAGATCATAGAATACCGCAGTGAGAGGTGAGAGGAAGGACAGTTGCTGTTTACGCTCCAGTTGTGTTGCTCATGATTCAAGTCAATGTCTATGGTCTGATACGAATGAAAAGTTCCTCTTTTGCTGCAACAAGAACAGGGGCTCAGGGGATTACGTTTTGTTGTATAGTGTGGATCGTAAGTGTTCACACTTTTTTTAAATTCCAGGGGTGTGTGTGTGTGTGTGTGTGTGTGTGTGTGTTAGTGCTCTGAATGTATCTTTACAAGAAGAAAATTATAATCAAGTACCATCTAAGGTCCATTGTAAAATATTCACGAGAACACATATAAATGGGCATTATCCCTAGCTTATTGTTCTGTTAGCTTGGCAGATATGTGCTGATGCAGTCATTTCTTTTTCTCCTTTCTTTTTTGGGATGTGGTACAAAGCACGGTCAGCAACCCTGGTTCCCTTTCCATCCTTAGCCCTGTCTTGCAGCACATTTCTGGTGCAGGCTTTTCCCATGCTGTGGCAACAGCAATGTGTTCACTGGGTGTCATTTCAGAACAAATGCTGCTACTATACTGTACCATTTACAAACATTTATTTCCCCAGTATGCAAGTGGCAGCAATAGAAGTAATGTTATTGTAGATAATATATCGTGAGTCAGTTTTTTTTAAAAAATGTGTTGAGGAGTGAAAGGCTTAAATTTTCAATGGTACAGCTACTTACCATAGAGTCAGATTATTGATCTGTCTCCACCAAGTTCTCTGCTCAGAGTAACAGCAAATCTCTAAGCAGATCTTTCCTAGTACTCTTATATGAGGTCTTCTTTACTGGAAATACTGAGTATTTAACCTGATATTTGCCCTGACATGGATAGCCCAGGAGAGCCTGATCTTGCCATTCTCCTGATATTTTATGCACCCAGCACATGTGTTTTGTCTTATGAGTTTTGGGTCTCTTCAGCTGATTTAGGTTGCAAGTGTAAAAACCCTTATCCTGGGAGTAAGACTCAATGAATAAAATGGGATATACTTCTAAGTAGACCTGCTTTTGATCGCTCTCTTAAATTCCTAGATGTTTGATAGCTTTTCATATTGCTTCTATGCCCTTTCACGCTTCTTGATTTGTGTTTGTGTGGACTTGTGAAAGTCTAATATTACCCACCATGCCCACTCTTTGCATGACCATTACACCTAGGCTTACCAGATTGCCTGCCAACGTGGTCGTCCTCCCATTTTTGCACTTCATCCCCCATGCCGAATAGATGGAGCAGCAAGAGGAAAGGGGAGGCGGAGGAAACAGCACCAGTTCTGTGACATCACATCCAGGGGAGCACCCAGAAGTGATGTCACAGCATTTCTGTAGCTCTGCAGTTTTCTCCCAGAGCTGTCCTTAACGTTCAGTAGCCAACCTATTAAATTAATTAGAGGCTTGAACAAGAGTTGCTAGATACTGTCTAGAATACTGTCTAGCCACAGCCCCTCAATAGTTACTTGTCAAGTGGTATGGCTAGGACGGAGATCTTGAGGTCCTCTGTCCACCTGCTCCTCTGCTACTAGGATAGGTGGACCAATAGACTACTTAGTAGTTCTAGAGATAAAGCATTGTGGGACTGTGATTTCTCTGTGTTTTAGTAAGCTGGTTTGCCTTTTATCCTCCTGAAATTAAAACAGCATCTCCTTCCCTTTCAAATTTATTAAGAAGAAAAGATTTGAGAAAATCCCTAAAGTGCTGATGAATGTTTGTTTGTATAATGTCCTTGTATTCTTTCTTGTTTTCCATTAAAACAAGAAAAAATCAATAAAGAAGACTTCATAAACATAATAGACTGGATTAAAAGATTACCTAGAGGATTATATAATCAGATCTAATTACCGGCTCATAAGAACTATGTGTTACAAACAGTGTCTGCTGCTAAGAAAAAAACAGATTACTTTTACCTTGTAGTCCTTTGTCTGATACAAAAATTATATTAAAAATCCCACAGGCTTTTCCTACTGTCTTTTCTCTAAAAAATATGATTTCTTTTTCCCAGATGAACTCATTTTCCTATTTCTGCATATGAGACAGGTTCGGGGGGGAAGAGAGGAACTCACTTCCTAAATGAAACTTCCTGGTAATAATAATAATAACAACAACCTTCTATTTATATACCGCCCTTCAGGACAACTTAACACCCACTCAGAGCAGTTTACAAAGTATGTCATTATTATCCCCACAACAAAAAACCCTGTGAGGTGGGTGGGGCTGAGAGAGCTCCGAGAAGCTGTGACTGACCTAAGGTGACCCAGCTGGCTTCAAGTGGAGGAGTGGGGAATCAAACCTGGTTCTTAAGATTAGAGTCCTGCGCTCTTAACCACTACACCAAACTGGCTCTGGTACATTATTTCATAATGTGGGAATGGGTATTGTTGCATCCTCAGGAGTCACTTTGTGGCAGCTTCAGGTTATCAGCAAACACACGCCAAAATGAAAGTAGATTAGAATGTGCAAAGAAAAGTAGCGGTTTTCCTTCTCCTGATAATGGGTCTTCCTAACTTTGACTTCCTCGGTTGATTCCTTCAGTTGCTAACCTCCAGGTGGTGACTGGAGAACTCCTGTAATTAAAATTGAGCTCCAGGCAAAAGAGGTCTGTTCCCCTGGAGGAAACAGAAAATTTGGAGGGTAGACTCTATATATCACTCTAGCCAGTACACCACACTGGCTGTGTGTGCTTATAAACTGTAGCTTAATCCCTGCAAGACTGAAGTGCAACTGGTGGAAGGTTTGATTCTGGATTTAAGGTGTTACCCATTCTGGATGGGGTTGCACACCTCTTATAACAACAACAACAACAACAACATTTGATTTACATACCGTCCTTCAGGACAACTTAATGCCCACTCAGAGCGGTTTACAAAGCATGTTATTATTATCCCCACAACAAACACCCTGTGAGGTGGGTGGGGCTGAGAGAGCTCCAGAGAGCCATGTCTAGCCCAAGGTCACCCAGCTGGTTTCAAGTGGAGGAGTGGGGAATCAAACCTGGCTCTCCAGATTAGAGTCCTGCCGCTCTTAACCACTACACCAAAGTGGCTCTCCTCTTCCTTGAAGGAACAGGTCCATAGTTAGGGGGCACTGTTAGACTATTGCTGGATAAGCAGGTGACAGTTGTGGCCAGAAGTGCCTTTTACCAGCTTCTACTGGCAGAAAAGATCTGGCCACTGTGGTGCATGCCCTGATTACACCAAGGCCAGATAACTACGAGGTGCTGTACATAGGGATATCCTTGAGAAATGTTTGGTCACTTAACCTGCTGCAGCCAAGATGTTGCCTGGAGTGGGTCATATGGATCATATCACTCTACTCTTGGCCTATCTATGCTGGTTCCGAATTGGTTTCTGGACACAATTCAAGGTGCCTATATGGCATCCGCAGATTCTGCCTTCCCCAGAATCTGCCCCTTATATCCCGGAATTTCCCATAACAGAGCTAGCGACCCTCAATGAATTGTAGCAAAAATGAACGTAGCTTGCCTGAATCTTGTAAATAGTCAACAAATTATAGGTGAGAACGGAAGTGTCAACCTGGGAGAATCCAGGTTCAAATCCCTCACTCGGCCGTGGAAGCTTGCTGGGTTAACTTGCAACAAAATGCTTCCTTTTCCCTGAGAATTGGGGTGGGAGCTTAATGGAGCTGCAGAAGCAAAAACTGATGAGAAACCAGCATGCCGGTTGCTCTAGGAATTTTTACCATAGACGTTTGGGAAGTTTCTAATCTAGAGCATCACACGGCACTATAATGCTCCTTCCCAGAAGTGATGTCATGGGGTCATGGGCTTCTGCAGCCACAGCCCCTCAATGCTTCTGGTGGTTGCCATTGGAGGACTGGCAATCGTGGCAATCGTAACCTAGAATGTGCTGTCACCAAACACCAGAAATAAATGTAAGCCTTACGCCTGCATAAATTTCACAGATGATGCTTGTAATATCAAGTCATATCATCATGGCCTGAAAAATCTGCTTTCCACTGCCCCCCCCCTTTAAATTTTGAAACATCCCGCCTGTTGAAGAGTTTTGGCGAGCTCAAAACATCGCTCAGTACTTTGTGTCAGGTGGATTGGTCCTAACAAAAAGTCGGGGCTCATTTCGAGGGGGAACATGCCGGAACACAGTTCCGGCAGTTCCCCAAAGAGATCACATGTCAGGTGGCCCCACCCACCTGACTCTCAGCCATTTTGGGCCCATTTCGTCCTGGATTGGGGGCAAAACGGCCCGGATCAGGCCTCTGATGGGTGGTGGATCACTCTCCTGTTCAGCAGCAGCCTGATCCTGACCAGTTGGGCCCCTTTTTGGCCATTTTCAGCCCCTTTTGCCATTTTGGGCCCAATTTCAGCCCTGAATGGCCAGAATTGGGTCCAGAGCAGCCAGGATAGGTGATGCCAGGGATGTGGCATATGCAAATCAGTTATGCTAATGATGCATTTCTGTTGATGTCAAGGGGCATGGCATATGCTAATGAGCTGTGCTAATTTGTTCCTCCAGCTCTTTTTCTACGAAATGACCTCTGCAAAAATTATTGCACAGATTTTGTTCTTGGGGTTGGTCAGTTTTTTTTTCTCTCGGACTGGCCTACCTCCCGAAGTTGTTGTAAGGATAAAATAAGGAGAGGGAAATGATGTATGCCACCACTCTGAGCTTGCGAGAGGAAAATAGTGTTCTGACCATACATAGTGTTGAAGCACTATTGAAGTTAATTTCTTCCATGTTATTTCATACTCTGTCCATTTAGTTCAGAAACAGGGGATGATTCCACACACGTTGGATAATGCACTTTCAATGCACTTTATCAATCATTTGAGCTGGATTTTTTGTTCCACACACGAAAAAATCCATTCCAAATGATTTATAAAGAGGATTGGAAGTGCATTATCCAACGTGTGCAGAATCACCCAGGGTCTAATGGTAGATTCTGAACAAGTCAGTAGCGCTCGTTTAACCTTTGTACCACTAGCCAGTCCTGTGTCCTTTTCCCTGAAGAATTTAAGATGGCATGGCAAGTAGAACTGAGCTGTTTCAGAGATTCCAGTTTCTGAGGAAAAATTGGGGGAACTTCTGAGGGAAGTTGACAGAGAGACCTCAGGATGATTCTTAGGATCTGTACACCTGAGTAGCAGGTCAGTGTGGATAAAAATAGGGCTGCCACCCACCTTTAGCCCCTGTTGCCCACTGACAATCCAACAGCTGGCAGGAGGGGAAAAAATTAATATCGCCATCAGTGACAGCATGCTGGGAAAAACTTCGAAGTAATGGAACCACCGCCATTATCCCTGCTCCCTCATCTCCCTCCATCTCACACCAGTTGCCAGGCCATACCTGGAAGCCCTAAGTGAAGAGGGATTTTCAAAGTGTCATACTCTTATACCGGTTTGGTTTAGCGGTTAAGAGCAGCAGGACTCTAATCTGGAGAACCGGGTTTGTTTCCACACTCCTTCGCTTGAAGCCATCTGGGTGACCTTGGGTCAGTCACAGCTTCTCGGAGGTCTCTCAGCCCACCTTACAGGGTGATTGTCATGAGGAGAATAATAGCACACTCTCACCCTCTGAAAGAGCATTAAGTTGTCCTGAAAGGTGGTATATAAATCGAATGTTTTTATTATTATTATTTTATCCTGCAACAGCTATAAAATTTGTTGAGCCTATAAGGTAGGAAGTCCCAGGTTATTGTTTCACCTGAGCTCAAGGAGGCTACTGCAGCAAGCTGCACAGACTGTGGACTGTAAACAAGAAACTTCAGTATGGCTGTGGTGTGATTCATAGCTTTAGTTACAAACATTTGCAATTTGTTGGATTATGTTCCTATAATTGCCTCTCATTTTCTTGGATATAAGCCCTTGAGAGGGCCCTGAAGTGTACCCACACTAGAGTTGGAAATGGATCTCTTCAAGCAGCCATTAGGACCTGGAGAAGGTAACTCCTTAATAGGGTTGCCAACCTCCCAGTGGACTCTGTGGCACAATATCCCTGCTGAGTTCCCTCCTTTCCCCCATAAAGCATAAGCTTTTGAGAATCACAGTTCTCTTCGTCAGATGCATCTGACAAAGAGAACTGTGATTCTCGAAAGCTTATGCTACAATAAAGTTGGTTAGTCTTAAAGGTGCTACTGGACTCTTTTTGATTTTGCTACTACAGACTAACACGGCTAACTCCTCTGGATCTCTCTCTTATCTTTCTCTCGCGGATTTGATAGGGTTGCAGGTAGAGAAGACACATCTGTTGAGGTGAATGGGGAAGTCTGCACACGTGTGCATGGGGGGGATCCTCTGGAATAATTCATGTATCTTTTACTTCAATCTTCAATCCTGCGATATTACCTAATCTAGCGGCATATTTGCCTACAGTGCTGGCCAGGTTTCTTTACCATCCTTACTATCTACAACATTGCTCTGGTTTAATTTTAGCTACATTCTACCCCAGGTACAGGCTAGCTCCTGGTTCAGCTGGGGCGTCTATCTGTCACGTGTCAGGAGAAGCAATGTTAGCTGGGAAGCATAGTTTTGAAAGATAGCTGGCGGAGATCGGCCTGGAGGAGACGGATTCTCTCACAGCCCTTTGCACCTCTAGCGTGCTGGACTGTCTCCCCTTCCAGAGCTTTTACCCTGCTGCCCTCACTGCTAAAAACTTTGAATTAAACTGAGCCTTGGCAGGGCAAAGGCTCCAGAAGGTGAGACGCTAGAGGTAGTGGAGGGATGTGAGAGAATCTATCCCCTCTAGAGCAATCTCTGCTGACTCTATCATTTAAAACTATG
This sequence comes from Eublepharis macularius, assembly GCF_028583425.1. Lineage (NCBI taxonomy): Eukaryota > Metazoa > Chordata > Lepidosauria > Squamata > Eublepharidae > Eublepharis > Eublepharis macularius. The sequence continues at coordinate 19,240,132 of NC_072792.1, read as the reverse complement.
CATCTCAGCTAACATTGCATCTCCTGACATGTGAAGAACAGATGTCAAAAGTATTGTGAAGAGAGACTATATGATGAGACTGAACTGGAGCATTTGCAACTTAGACTCTTTGAAGTGCCATCCTAAGAACACATTGCTGGGAGAAGACGGTCATATCTGTTGCCCATAAACTAATTTCATCTAGCCCATTTTCACTTAAACAAAAAAACATAGTTTAGTGGTTTATCCAAAAATAAGGGATGATAAAATATGAATATGAATGTTCCATCTGAAATGGTACACATTTTTTCCAGAACAAAGGTAACTACGGATATGAAGAGAAAAATTTTCATTTAACAAGGAAATTGCCTTTCAAATGTACTTAATAAAAATTGGGTTAAAGAGTTTCATATATGGATGTTTTGGAGGGTTTTTTTGCAAGATGTTGCTAAGCTGTGTAAAAAAGCTTAATGAGTTTGATAATAGAAGCCTGAATCGTTTAGCACACCCCATTCTCATCAGAGTACATAATGTGCACTTCCAGGAAACAACTCTTAAAAGTATATTTAAAACAGACAAAATAAAACTCCAAACTCATTAACTGGCTGTGCCTATTGTGTATATAGTCAAAACCCAACACCGAGAGAAAAAGTTGATTGGTTTGTCTGTGATCTTTGAAAGACATAAGGAAAGCAAAAGAGTATGTGTGTTGCTTATTGGATTCCTTTAGTTTCAAAAATGCAGATCAAGCTGCTCACAGCTCTAGCTAGCAACAATGCAGTTTGCATTTAGGATGATGATGTATTGATTTTCTCTAAGTCGGCAGGAGTTTTGCCATTCACATCAAAAAACACCATGCATCATATGGAGTCCTAATTCCATTTCAGGATTTCATAGTGTTCTTGGTCTGGAGGGTATTACAGTTGGTTGTTGTGGGGTTGCTTGCCTCCCAATGGGGGTGGGAGATCCCCTGCTACAGCATGAGCAACCCCCCCCCCCACCATCGCTCACTTGGCTGGGAAGAAATGGTGGGAAACAGGGAGAACTTACCAGGAAGTGCAGACCCTTGCCAGAAACATTGTCATGTTGTTGGTAATTTGCTGACATCACTTCCTATATGCCCGGAAGTGACATCATATTGCCCAGTGAAGCCCTATTATTTGGGCAAAAGCCATAGAGGTTTTGCCTGAATACCAGAGCAACTCTAGTGGGCAGGAGACAAAGTTACTACATTGTCGGTGGGTGTGTCTGGCAGCCAGCAAGTCCTGTCCCCACCCCATGTTGGTTGCTAGGGGAGACCTGGCAACCCTAGGTTGCTGCCATTTCTAGAAGCATTCTTTATGGCCAGATGAGACATTATTTATTAGGTAAAGGACTTTGTCTCCAAGAGCCCATTTCTGCCACTTAGTCCATATTGAGATAACATGCCATTGAGTGGTCAACACCTCCTGTTTTAAATCTAGAGTACAAGAAACATGCTAATTTTATCAATATTGAGAAAAGCACACAAAGGCTGGGATCAGTTTAGAATATAAATTGGTGATAATGATTAAATTGAACATAAATGTGTACTAGATAATATGAAGCAAAGTGAAAAAAAAAAAACAGCATCTTTGTTTATAACTGACTAGCTTGATGCCCATGCTTCGCTACGGTATTTAACTACTTTAAATCCAGTTATAATATTTATGGATAAGTAACATTTTTGGATGGGGGGGGAGTTGAGTTGGTTTTGTAGTATAATAGCATAGTACCCGAGCTTCACAAAAGTGTTTGAATAAAGCGAAGCATGTTGATGCCTAAAACTGATGAAGTGAATTTCGAAATGTAACATTTATTGAAGAGATGTTTAAAAGGAAAAGATTGTAGTGCAGTAAATAAAGTGAAAAATACAGACAACCTTATTTTTCTACTGAAGGACCTCTTTGTAGACCTCATTGGTAGTTTACCCCCACTTTGGAGCCCCCACTTTGAGGAGAAGCTTGTGGGCTGGGAAGCCAGGAGGGCTGAGCATGTCGAGGAACTCCACAGGGTAGTGGACCGCATCATCCATTTGCACCACTGAGTCCACAGATCTGTACTCATTTCTGCCCCTTCGAGGGAGTTATGTTTCATTAATGATGGCAGCCTTGTTATTCTTGGGGGTCAGAATGGCACGCTTGCACAGTCCGTCCATGGACTTCTTTCGTGATAGTGGCGATATCAGGGTATATCGTGGCTGTTAGGTCTGCTAGGGTCGTCACTACTGTGCCCAGGCCTGCAGGGATGGTCACCTTTCCCTTGGACTTGGGACTTGCTGCTCAGTGCACTGCATTGTATTTCCGTACACGGTTCATGAAATGGGCGTGGTCAGGGTGGCTGCCCAGTACCAGACTGTAGAGAGGCTTGGGCAGAGGTTTGAAGGGTGGGAGATACACCTTGCCATTGCTGCAACAGATGCCGAGGGCCTCATCCTTCCACTTGAGGGCATTGCTGTACTTGCATTTGTGGGTCATACCAGAGATAAAGTGCTGTGTGCCTCATAAGCCACATCAGGATCATATGCCATGCCTGAGTGAGCCTTGACCTTCCATGGAAATAAGCGCCTCTCTACTCGTCTTCCAGGATTGCTTTGCTCATAGAGAGACTCTGCTGCTCTGTTCACCTCAGGGTAAGCTTGCTGCTACTCGGCCACCACTGCTAGGTGCACCGTAGGAGTACGATGTGCATATTTTTTTGCCACATCTCTAAGTTGCTTCCTCCTTTTAGCATTGGTGTATCTTGCACGACATCTGCCAGGAGGCTTCTTGGCGACAGTAAGAGGTGATGGCTGCAAGACGCATAAAGTGGAGTTGGACTGAGGGAGGGGTGGTGTGGTGGGCCCTTTGGCAGGTTCATGTGAGAGGTTTGCATTGAAATGACCCCTAGAAAGGTCGTGCACCATCTCCCCATGAACATTTAAAACTCAGCCACCATACTGACTTTTATATAAAATCCCTTTTCAGGAGTCTTGTACTGTCTTTCTTCAACTGTCTCCAGTTTCCTTGACCTAATTTTTACCTCAGAACACAGTTCCACAGCTGACCCATCAGCCTCCCAGCCACACAGGAAAGCCGGGCCCCACAGGGAGATTGGCAACCCTAGAGAGGAGGTGCATTTTTACCTCAGGACACGTTCAATGACTGGGCATCATTGAATGTGTCTTGAGTGCTGCATGTGTCCTGCATACTGTTTAGAATGTTGGGCTGATGGCCAATCAAGGCTGCATATGCAAATGACCTCAGGGCAGAGTGGTTGAGTTGGCACTTGGTGGGGAGAGGGGGAAGAGCAGCCTGCCAGCCACACAGGGAAGCTGTATCCTTATGGGAAAACACATTCCGCCCCCCTTTTGCCCCCTTAAGGGGTGAATTTCCTAAAATCCCTTCTTAGCGAGCCTCTACATCACAAAAGGAACATCCTGTCCAAATTTCACATTTCTAGGTCCAGTGGTTTGGGCTGGGCGTTGATGAGTCAGGACACTTGTCTTTATATAGAGAGAGATTTTCTAAATAAGTTGTTGACAAATGACAAGCAAATCAGGTGACATCAATGGATATAGAAGGGTATCACTCTGTTTAGGATTGCAGTTCTGGCTTGAAAGGGGCATTTGTGTATTAATAATTGTTTCTTATGCTGGTGATGATCTGAAAGGAGAACGGAGGAATCTTGAAAAAGATTTTTTGGCAAGTATCAGTAAAATTATTCACCGTAGTGACAATTAGTATGGGCTCATTGACTAAGCAGGGTCTTAACTGGTTCAGAGTAGGGTTGTAAAATCTTGCCAGGGGCACTCCCAAGCCTGGCTCCCATTTCCCCACTGCTGCTGCTGTAGCCAGTGGGAGAAAATTAATGTAAAAAACTAGCTGTCAGGCAACAGTGTGATGTCACTTCTGGGAAAAACCTGGAAGTGATGTCAGTCATCTTTAAGAATCACTGGAAATCCTGCAATTCCTGGAGAAATGTGACATTTCAAGTATTTTCCCTGGAGGTGACATCACACTGTAACCGATGGTGCCTCCTAGGGTCTCACACTCATTGCAATGCCATGCCTGGTAGCCTGGTTCAGAGGAAAATATCTGTGCACCCCTCCAGGCATTCTGTCTCACTGCCTCAAGGAGATCTACAAACCTGTACTTTTTTTGTATTGTGAGACTAAAAAAATAATAAGTTGGACACCACAACTTGTCTTCAAAGTAGATGCTGCCATTGTGTCTTTGGAGTGGACAGCTGCTGGGTGTTTATTTTCCTTTCATCACAACACATTGTGCAGGTAGAGTGTTTGAAGAAGTGTGACAAGGCCCAATTGTTGTTTAAAGTCTGTCAGCTCCCATTAAGGGAGGTGTCCATTTTAATCTCATGCCCTTAAGCATGTTTGAGTACACTGGACTATTTTAAAACAACCTCATTCCCAGACCCATCCTTGCTGAATTCTGAACCGCTCAGACAGTCACAGTATTTTTACGATAGCGCTATTCGTCTGTTAACTTATTATAAAACTGACAATGTTCAGGTGCACACATTCCCAAGTATATAACATGACAGACAGTTCAAACACAAATCCAGTTGCATTCAATACATCTCCCTGGGAGAACTCTCCAAACAGAATTCATCTAGTTGTCAAGAAAACCTGTTACTTTTTTTCGCTTTCAAGCAGGCTAAGCCATATGGTTCATTCAGCCCCAAGTCAAATTTTATTTCGCAAAGAAACTAAGGAAAACATAAATATACTTTTCTGGAACCACCAAAGCAGGACCGGCTTGTTTAACAGCAAGACTGCAAAGTTTAGATCCGTCTAGCTAAAGAGTAAAAATTTACAGTTCTCTAAATAAATAAGTCCCCCCCCCCCCCCGCCACAAGAATTCTCTGTATTCAGACTAAGGGTTGGATAAAATCAATCTAGGAGGCTGCATTAAAATAAAATAAATACTGACTTTACAAAAGAATATTCAATATAGACATCATTTGATTAAGAGTGATGCTAATTTGATTTTTCTGGCTGCTCACCTGCTCAGAATTTATTGAATTGAATAATTGTTTTCAGGAGGCTGTGGGAGAATGTGCTAGGGTCATCAGCCTCCAGTTTGGATTAATTGTCAATGGACGTTTACCGTCACTGTAGCCACTATGACAATAACACAAAGATTTACTTTGATTACTCAGATATGAAGGCTGTACTGTGAGGAAGAGATTTCCAAGAGATGCATTAGTAAATGGACAGGGTCTATAGACTATACTATTATATACTATTTAAAGTATATAAATTATATACTATAATTTATAGTATATAAATTATAATTATATTATATAACTATAATTATATACTATAATATAGTTATATTATAGTATACTATAATAATTTATAGTATATAAATTATTAGTATACTATTATTAGTATACTATTATTAGTATATTATTAGTATACTATTTATTAGTATACTATTATATTAGTATTATTAGTATACTATTATATAGTATACTATAATAATTTATAGTAAATTATTATATACTATACCTACCTTTACCTATGCTCTTACTGGGTATTTTCTTCATTGTTTAATATGTCAAGTTGAGAATTGCTTATGCTCCATTTTAGTTTGGTATTGGACTACTTGTTTTCAAATCTTTGCAAATTTGCATTTATATATCCTATTGCAAAGAGCCCTGTGGTGCAGAGTACTGCAGCTCAAGCTCTGCTCATGACCTGAGTTCGATCCTGGCGGAAGCCAGGTTCAGGTAGCCAGCTCGACGTTGACTCAGCCTTCCATCCTTCTGAGGTCAGTAAAATGAGTACCCAGTTTCCTTGGGGTAAAGTGTAGATGACTGGGGAAGGCAATGGCAAACCACCCCATAACAGAAGTTTGCTAAGAAAATGTGATGCGACATCCCTCCGTGGGTCAGTATTAATGACTAAGTGCTTGCACAGGGGACTACCTTTACCTTTTAATGAGTCTCTCTACGCAAGACACTCTGGTACATATTTGTTAAGTGTAGAGAGATGCAATATTAGCTGAGAAGTGTAGTTTAAAAAGACAGAGCCAGTGGAGATTGCTCCTCAGAGGGTTTGTTAATTTCTTCTTCATCTCTCCCAAAGGCTCTGTTAATGTCTACTCTCCAGTCTAAAACTATGTGGGATGGCAACCAGAGGGCAATGAGGAATGGAAATGGGCTGGAGCTGCCTTCCAGAGCCCGGCTTGGACCTGGAGAGGTTATAATGGACTGAAGTTTCCCTTCTGGCATTTCCCAGCCCCTTCATACAGCTCCAGTGTATAGCCACAGCCTCCAGCTCTGTCTTTTTAAACTACCCTTCCTGGCTAACATTGCGTCTCCCAATACATGTTTTTCATGTGTCAGATGTCTCATGCAGAGAGACTCAAAGTTAAGACAAAATAGCTTTGACATCGGATAAATACCCGAAGACAGAACCATAACCTATATCCTGTTGCATTGTCTATTGAAGGCCCTTGCTGTTCATTCTATTACACTGTGCAATCCGTCTTGAGTCTCAGTGAGAAAGATGGACTTTAAAAAACAAATAAAATAAATCTGGCCTGCATCACTTCATGTTGCATTAATGCCTGCTCACCTTTCAGCACATGCCAAGTGGAGTCTCTTATTTTTCTCAACATACTTTTAAATCGAATGTTTCCACCTATTGTTTCTAGTTTTGATTTGGAGGGACTTTCCCACACCCGTCTTATAAAAGATGTTTCAAGAACGTTACTTTTGTCTTCTTTTTCCTCCATATCATCTCTGCCCTGTCACTTGTGGAACTCTGACAGCATTAGTAATTTGTAGTTACTAGGCTGGTTATGAGAACTGATTTTTTTAAAAAATTAAACTCTTGGGAGAGTTCAAAAACACTGAACAGCAGAAAAAAATTAATAGCCAGAACTAGATAGTATTAGTATTACATCCAAGAGAATCAAAAACAGAAGGTTTCTACAGGTTACATACATTTTTAAAGAAGTATTGAACAGAATTTTAATTTTGAAAATACATGTACCTATTAGGACATTTTAATGTTTTATATATGGCAAAGAGTTATCTGTTCCAAGATAGGAGGTCTCCTGGAATTACATCTGTCTCCAGGCAGCAAAGATCAGTCCCCTTGGAGAAAAACGGCTGCTTTGGAAGATGACCTCTATGCATTATACCCCATTGAGGTGCCTCTCCTTCTCAAATCCCACCATCTCCAGGCTCCACCCCCAAATCCCGAGGAATTTCCCAACCTAAATTTGGCAACACTAGTTGAAAGCGGTGCAGATCACATCACTAACATACAAATCTGGACTTTCCGATGAATGCACAGCCCATTTGTGTGAAGAGTTCCTGATCATGTATGAGGTGCTTGGATCTCCTTGGGTCCTGCCAGGGGAACGTAGTACCACTAATGGAACGGATCCATGTGATCCAACCCTTTTCTGGATTAATGCAAAAGTGGTGTTAAAAAGTAGGTATTTGAGCTATTAAGACAGGTACTGATGTTGTAGCTTCTGTCAAAGGGGGCAAATGATGGCTGGTCATGCCTATAAGTGAAAACAGAACTTTACTTAACGGACAATCGCATTCATTTCACCTGTATATATAATAATATTTATAGTATTTGTAGAAATGCAGCACTCAAGTATGAGAGCTAAACTAAAACGTGACAGGACAATATCAATACCTTATGTCAAAGCAGGAACACAATTTTCATATGAATATAACTCCCTTCAACTATTAAATCAAAACTAATCGGTGTACTAACAAGACACATGCAATATCAATATCAAGGACAATTCCATAAGGTAAATATGTCGTAAGGTAAATAAATACCTCTTTTTAAAGACATAGCATTAACAAGAATCCGATACAGAGTTGAAGAAATGCTGAAACAGAGCATAAGTAATTCTAGGACTGACTTTAGACAACATCGAACTACCCAATAGTGTCATACATGAAGCACAGGTAGCACATACTTTAAAAAAATAATAATTTTATTAACATTAACAACTATCATCAAACAAGACAAAAATATACTCAAATTAAAAACAAAGATGGATACAAATTTGTCAGTATCTATACAATTAACCATTAACACTTATTTTAAACTTGCAACAAAGTAAACAATCTTAACAGTAGAGATAATAATAATAATGTAACCATCTACACAAAAGATCACCACAAACCCCACATTTCGATATCAATAACTTCTTGGTAAGGTAGCTTAGGAGCACATACTTAAAGAAAGAGATAGGTCATAAGGCAACACAGTGGGGAAGTCTCTGGTCCCTAAATCATTAGTGAAGCATTTGAGACCCCCCCTCCCTACAATAAAGCCCTCCTATCTGAGTAAAAAAGCCTTTTGAATAATTCAGTTTTGCATTGTTTGTGGAAAGCTAGGAGTGTGGGGGCTCTCCTGACCTCCTCAGGTAGGCTATTCCACAGGGTGGGGGCCACCACAGAGAAAGCCCATGGTCAGGCTGCTATTGATTTCACCCATGTGCAGGGTGGCACCTGCAGGAGACCCTGTTTAGATGAGCAAAGCTGTCATGGAGGAACATGTGCTCACAGCCTTTGTCATGGAGGTATGCCAGACAAAGGCCATGAAGAGACTTGTATGTGATAACCAATACCTAGAAATGATCACAGTAAGTGATTGGTAGCCAGTGAAGCGACTGCAGGATTATCTGTTCTTTGTTGCAGTGGGTTGTTATGGTCTGAAGAATTTGCAGTTTCCTTTGACATATTCAAGTTGCAGAGATGTTACATTTATCTTTCCTTTTCAGTCACAAGGAAACAGTATTTCTTCTGCAGTTCACAGCTGGGATCTGTGTAGCATGTGAATGCCAGCTTCAGCTGGAACTGGTGTGGAATGTCTTCCTATCTATGCTGTTGAATGTGATTATAAGAAAGAAATGGTAGGAAGAAATACCCTTCATCCTCTTCCTACAGATTTGCTTATTCAAAGACTGGTAGCCACATTCAGTCTTTCCTGTGCACGACCTTAAGTGTGTGTGTAACAGCACTAGTAGTGTATTTTGTCAATGCTGAGCACTTGGAAGCATTGAAATCAGGTGCTGGCAAGTATCCAACGTGCTAATTCGAGGTTGAGCTGATTATAATTATAGCCGAATATATCCAACCAAGTTCCTTTTGGCAAGCAAATGATGCGCCCAACTCTGTTCCTTTGTCAAAGGTACACATGCACAGTCCCAGGACTGTGGGAAAGGCCTGGACAGTCAAACCCACAGATAATTTCCCAACCAGAAAAATCTATATACATGGAAACCAACTTATATCTATATGTGGCTGCTAGCATTGTTATGGGATTGTTATGTAATGTCTTTTCTGAAATTCACTTTTTTAAGATATAGACATTGATTCCTCTTCTCTTTTAAGTGAAGGATTTCTCTTTGATTTCTCTTCGTAGAAAAACCAGTGAAACTTTTTGTAACTTCAGCTCTTTCTATTTTTTAAAAGTTACACATAGGTTTGCCAAGTCTACTGGGCTCCAAACTGGAGACAGGGGTTGTCTTGGGGGGGGGCAGCATGCTTGGGGGGGGTACTCACTGTGCATGCAGGCAAACCACGTGAGCACTGTCCGCACCCTTCATTGTTGGGCTGGGAATGATGCCATTCCTGGTGCGACAACTAGGGATCCATAGCATGCAGGAGGAAGCTTGAGCACCCCCAAGCCTGTTTCCTCCCCCCCCCGGAAGGTAAGAGGTGGTGAGGGGGCAAAGGGTGGGAGTAAGGGATTCCTTCACTCCTACCAGGGAACTGGGAACCCTAGTTACACACCACAAGGTAGAATCTAGCAGAAGGGTAGGGAGACTTCGGGGAGACATTGCCTGACTCTGAGCATCTACAGAGCGAAATTCTGAAAATTCGCAAAACTTCCCTTCCTGCCCCTTCTGCCGTTTCGCTTTGATCAAAACACAGCTGATTTAGAAACTGACTCCAGATTCCTAAACAGAGGAAAAGAAAGGGATTGTCAGCTTACAGGGAGAAATTAAGTAGAGAGTTTCTCTTCACAATGCTTGTGGCCCTCGCGATGGATCAAAGTGACTCATTTTTGTTTGTTTTGCACTGATGTGGAATGTTGCAATTTTTTTGAAGTTTAAATGCCATATGATTGATTGGTAAGCCAAGTATGGAATGCAGTATAGAATTAACTGCCCCAAATAGACCAACTATACATGCTGCCAGAAATGTCCCCTTATCATCCTCGTCTTTTTTTAAAAATAAAACGTAAAAGTGAACTGGATAAATTGGTTGCCTTACAAATTATAGAAAAGGCTGAAAAGCCTACTGAGTGGGTAAAGTTTCCGGTGATAGTAGAAAGAAGTATGGCTCTTGTGTATGTCTACTAGTGACACCTGCCAAGCCCCTTGGGCCTCAATGAGAGGGGAGCCCAGGGTTGCTGTTCCCCAGGTGGGGATGGGATATCCCCTACTACCAGCCTCCTTCCCCGCCCCCCACTCACCTGGTCACAGGAGGAAAAGAAGCGGGAACAGGCCTCTCATGGCAGTGCAATGACATCACTCCCAGGAGACTTCCTGTGATGGAGGACGCTTTCTCCCACTGCAGGAAAAATCAGAGAATTCATCTTATAGTATAATGATAGAGATACATTTCTCAGTGGTTTTACACCAGATGTTTAGTTGATGTAGTTGGGCAAACAAAATGGCCTGTTGTGATGCTCAATTAACAAAAAGCAAACACTCACTGTGATTTATGGCTACTGTAGATTATAATGATTGAAATGACTTGTGATCCTTACGTATTACATAGATAACAGAAAATCATCGCAACAAATAATGTGATCCTGTGTCACAATTTTAGAAAAGTCCCTTGTGGTGTTGTGGAACAGCTTTTGCTTTTTTTTCAGCTGGAATGTGGTGGAACGGAGTTCTGGAACCTCTTGAAAATAGTCACGTGGCCGGAGGCCCCGCCTCATGATCTCCCCTAAACTCCCCTCTGTCTGGATATCAGGGGTGAGGCCACCAGCCACATGACAATTTTCACCGAGGGCGATTTAAACTTTTAAAAACTCCTCCCTTGTTCCAGCTGACCCAAAGTGACATCATTGACCCTGGGAGCATACATACACTTTGCATGCACACATGTGGTACCAGGGTACTCGCCAAGATTGCCCCCTGTGCTGGCAACCCACTGAGTTCTACCACCTCTTTTCCCTGAAAAAAAACCCTGCATAGAAGTAAGATGTAAACCCATTTCGTAGTGAAACTTCCTTAGAAATAATTCTCAGTAGATCTTCCTCAGAAGTTATCTCCCTAAAATTAACCATAACTCATTATAATACAAGGAACACCACATAGCCAAATGGAATCTCAGTTAGGAGCATATGTTGTAATATTTAGAATTACCTCTTGCTTGCAATTCAACATTTACATAGGAAGCAAGCCAGTCCAATACCCTTTTCTTAATCCCTTGTAATTCCGTACAGCTGTGTGTAAAACTACCGCATCCTTAAATGTACAGATCACAATTATAACTATGATCAAAATTATTATCAAGCTAATATTAAGCTAGGCAGATCATGAGAGAGAAGGCAGGAAGGGTTACATCAGTGCCAGTTTGTTGTAGTGGTTAAGAGCACGGGACTCTAATCTGGAGAGCCGGGTTTGATTCCCCACTCCTCCACTTGAAGCCAGCTGGGTGACCTCGGGCTAGTCGTGGGCCGGCTCTCTGGAGCTCTCTCAGCCCCACCCACCTCACAGGGTGTTTTGTTGTTGTGGGGATAATAATGGCATACTTTGTAAACCACTCTGAGTGGGCATTAAGTTGTCCTGAAGGGCAGTATATAAATCAAATGTTATTATTAATGTTATTATTATTAGTTCTCGTGGCTCCTTCTTACATGCCCAGAATAATACCAATCACCACCTTGGGGTCAGGTAGCAATTTTCCCCAGGCCAGTTTGGCTAGGGATCCTAATGGAGTTTTGCCATTGGAGCAGGGGTCATTGGGTGTGTTTGTGGAGAGGAGGTCGTTGTGAATTTCCTGCATTGTGCAAGGGGTTGGACTAGATGATCCTAGAGGTCCCCTCCAACCCTATGATTCTATGATTCTATAATTCTACGATTCTAATAAAATATAGATATCATATTACCTCAAATGTTCAATACATTTTAAAGAATTCCTTAGTATTATTACAATACAACAATGTCTCAAAAGGCAACTGATCACAAATGTGTTATAAATACATTACAGAATGGACTTAAGAAAGTAGCTCCTATATACAACATGACAGATCCAAATTTGTATTGAGCCCATAGGGCATATATGTTTTTAACCTATACATCCAAGCCGCCTCTTGACGGAGTAATGTTTTTGAACATCAAAATGATTGTATGCATGTGATACATGTTTGCTAAGGATAATGAACCGCAAATCATTAGTGCGAGTATTCCTTTCCTACAAAATGTGCTACCAAAGGTGCTTCCATATTTTTATTGCATATTCATGATCTATGTTCTATAATGCATGTCTTTACGGCATGTACACTCATCCTAACATAGAAAAGCTGGCATGGGTATATAATGACATATACTACCCTTTCAGTGTGACAGTTTGTAAAATGAGAAAAATTCATTGTATAAAAACCTTGTGGATGTTCAAACTTTTTCATCTCCAAGGAGAAGGGTCACACAGAACACTTACCACATTTGTAGTGTCTAGATGGACTGTCTCTATTTGGCTGGTTCCAACAAAAATCCGATAAAATTAATAGATCTTTGATACTTCTAGTTTTCCTAAATCCAATAAATGGTCAATTACTGCATCCAAGTAAATCCACAATCATATGCCAATGTCTATTAATAATACGTTTTGTTGAGCTAGCTAAAGGTGCGTACTGAATTGCGCATGCTATGCCTTTCTAGAATTGCTCTGGTCTATTATTAAATAGGGCACTTGTAGGGACCAACTGGGTTTGGTTTCTTGCATGTTGTATCACTCTGTGGGGATATCCCCAATTCAGAAAATGTTTTTCCTAGTCTATTGCATTCTTTATAATAATCCTGTACCAATGTTGAATTACACTTTAATCTTAAAAACTGTCTTTATGGAAGATATGTGACGATTTTCTATTATCTATGTAATATGAAAGGATCACAAGTCATTTCAATTATACTATACTGCAGCCATAAATCACAGTGATTGCTTTTTCTTAATTGTGGGTTTTTTTACACTGCAATCCCGGTTTGTTTTTCTGTTGTGATCCTCAGCACTGAGAACAAGAAGACATACTGAGTTATTTTCTTGTGTGCATGTAAAGTGCTGTCAAGCCACAGCCCACTTAGGGCGACCCCTGCTGGGGTTTTCAAAGCAAGAGACTAACAGAGATGGTTTGCAATTGCCTGCTTCTGCATAGCAACCCTGGGCTTCCTTGGTGGTCTCCCACTAGCTTTGAAAGACTGCGATTAAATCATCGTCTCCAGAACTCTTCATTGCGGCTGAATGTTTTGATCGTTTTCCCCCCTTTTGTGTGGGGTTCACAGGTTATCGTCAGCTGGCCATCCTTTGACGCCTCAGTGTGATATGGACTCTAGTTGTTCAGAGGAGTTCTATCAAGCTGTACACCATGCTGAACAAACCTTCAGGAAGATGGAAAGCTACCTGAAGCAACAACAGCTCTGTGATGTTATCCTGATAGCTGGGAACCGTAAGATACCGGCACACAGGTAGGTGATAAAATACAACATGAGTGCTATAATTATTATTTGTTATCATTTTTTTATTTATTTAACTTTTATCAAAGGGAATCTCTGAGATCTGAGGGGGTCACAGAAGTATCCTTCAATAAATGTAATATGAACGTGATGCTGGTATTTAATGCTCATCCTAAATTTTCTAGGGTGCCATGGTCTGAATTATTAAGGATAATACAAAAATTCAGAACTTTGATTTTTAAAACTCAAGTTGCTTGTCTACAAGGGTGCAAGGAGGAAGCTTTAAAAATATAATGATTTCCGATAGCTTCAGTGAGAAGAAGTTAAATAGAACAGATTTGTTGGCTTTGTTCCAAGTTCCAGTATATATTTCTGCCAGTGCCTTTTGACAACGAGGATTTGGAAATATCAATATTTAAAAGGCACAAAGTTCAATTTGCTGCAGTTTGTTGGGTCTTGATTCAATAAGAGTGGAAAGACGTAAGAAACAGAGGAGAAAACAGAGCTCAAGACTTCTCACTCCTCAAGTATTCATCCCAAATAGAGGTGGCAAATTTCTTAGTATTCAGCAACACTGTTCTATACTGTTGAAATCTTCAGTGTTGGCCATTCCCCACATGCTGAGCATTGGAGGCTGTGTAGCACCTTTGCCATCAGTCCTTAGGAGAAGTGAGGGATGAGATCTTGTCTACACTGCTGGAGCATCTTTTCTTGTTGATGGGGAAGAGGCATCGACAGGCCTTATAAGCGAGGTGCTGAAGCATAGTGGTTAAGTGATTGGGCTGCGACTCAGCACTCTGCTGGTTCGATTCCCACTAGTGCCATGAGCTCAGCAGGTGGCCTTGGGTAAGGCACTCCTCTCAGCCCCAGCTCTCCAGCTGTATTGTGGAGATAATAATAACACTAACTTGTTCATCACTCTAGGTGAGGCACTAATCTGTCCAGAAGAGTGATATAAAACCACAGAGCCAGTTTGGTGTAGTAGATAAGAGTGGTAGTACTCTAATCTGGACAACTGGGTTTGATTCCCCACTCCTTTACTTGAATCCAGTTGGGTGGCCTTGGGTCAGTCACAGCTTTTTCAGAGCTCTCTCAGCCCCACCTGCTTTACAGGGTGATTGCTGTGGGGATAATAATAACATACTTTGTAAAACACTCAGAGTGGGTATTAAATTGTCCTGAAGGACAGTATATAAATCGAACATTATTATTATTATTGTTGTTGTTATTGTTGCTGTTGTTATAAGCTGCTGTAGCATAGTGATTAAGTGGTTGGGCTGCAACTCAGCACTCTGCTAGTTCAACTCCCACTACTAGAGATGGGCACGATCCAAAAAAAATTGCCGATCCAGCTGATCGTGGATCGGCGCCGGTGCTGATCCCAACTAAATGATCCACACCAATCATCTCCCATTCCTGATCCATGGATCGTGGATCATGGAGGCCAAAGCAGGGCGCGCTGCTATTCCCAGCTATGTGGGAAGGTGGGTGTTGGTGGCAGCCACCGGGCCCAGCGGGCATGGGGAGATGGTGACAAGCTGCCTCCCCTCAGGGGGCAGGGGGTCTGGCCGCTTGCTGGTGGCACCTCCCATGTGCCCGCCTGCCAGGCCAAAAAGGTGTGCGCTGGCGAGAAAAGAACGGTGGGTGATGCTGGCGGCATCTGTGTTTGTGTTTGGCCGTCTGTGTTTGGCCGTCAGAGCTGCCTATCAGGGTTTGCAGGGATAAGATTGGAGTGCCCATGGCTACAGAACACCCCCTTCCCCCTCCCTCCCCTGGCTGTCGTCTCCCAACTGGTGACTGCTTTGCTGCTCCGTAGTTGGAAGGAAGCCCTGCTGATCAAGGAAAGCTGGGCTTCCATTCGGGTTTCCAGGGCGACAGGAGGGGAAACACAGCTCAGGCATTCCCCTGGCTCCATTGCCCCGGGAATAGATTACTGGTGCCTGAGTGTCTGGCTTCCTGATCTGAGCACGATCCAGCCCCCTCCCAATCACTGGATCGTTGGCCGTGGCCTATCACGATCCGCTGAGTCACGATCATGCGATCTCCATTATCGTGGGTTTTTTTGGATCATAATGCCGATCATGCCCATCTCTACCCACTACTGCTATGAGCTCAGCAGGTGCCTTGGGTCAGCCACTCCTCTCAGCCCAGCTCCCCATTTGTTCACCGCTCTGAGTTGAGCACTAATCTGTCTAGAAGGGTGGTATATAAACACACTATCATCATCATCATCATCATCATCATCATCATCATCAAGCCATGCCTCCTCGTTAATGTGAGGGTAGGGAGACATTAGTGTTGCCATCCTCCAGGTGGGACCTGGAGATCTTCCAGAATTACAACTGATCTCCAGACATCAGAGATCAGTTTCCTGGAGAAAACTAATGCTTTGGAAGGTGGACTGTATGACATTATATGCTGTCGAGGTCCTTCTCCATCCCAAACCGTGTCCTCCCCAGGCTCCACTCCCAGATCTCCAGGAGTTTTCCATCTGGGACTTACAGCCCTAGCAGGCATTCATGGCCTCTTATGGGTTGTTTAACAGCTAGAAGGAATTTGATAAAGAGAGCTAGTTCTAAAGTTCTAAAGCCTGTACTCATTCCCAGTGTTTCTAGTGGGGTGGTGGAAATTACGCTGAAAGGGGCCGTTTCCACACGTTTTACCTTCTGCTGGAACATCACAGAAGACAGCGACTTCGCGCACGAAATCGCGCCAGGAAGACGCTGTCCTCTGGGATTTTTGCATGAAATCGTGTCTTCCTGGCACGATTTTGTGCAAGAGGACGCTGTCTTCTGCAATGACAGCGTCTTTCTGGCGTGATTTCACGTGCAAAGATGCTGTCTTCCATGATGTCCCGGCAGAAGGTAAGACGTGTGGAAACGGCCATGGTTTATTTTGCCATAGTGTTGTTATATGGAAAAATAAAAAAGAGTCCGGTAGCACCTTTAAGACTGACCAATTTTATTGTAGCATAAGCTTTCGAGAATCACGTTCTCTTTGTCAGATGTGGAAAGGAATTCTTTTTTTCTGAAGTTCACTTCTTTAGCAATAACCATTGATTCAGCTTGATCTTCCCTCCTTCCCTTTTAGAAGTTCTCCTGCAAGACATTAAATCTGTTACTCATTTTAACGTTACGTTTTCAAAACCCCGTCAAGCTTAGTTTGTTTGGGAGAAAGCAAGAAAGGGTCCTCAAAAGGGCAACCTCTTTTCCTACTTATTACTAGCTATCAGATGCGGGGGGGGGGGGGACAAAGACAGACTCAAGTACAATTTAACAGAATCTCTGTAAAATAACTATATCTATAGCTAACCAAAGTGTGAAAGAGAGAGAGTAGAATTCTGCCTATCACAGGTCTCCTATCCTACCCATTTTCTCCCACGCTGCCTCCCCCTCACGCAACAGAAAGACTCATTAAACCAAGTCAATGTCCTTGCAAGGACATTGTTAAAAAAACCCAAACCTAAATACTCAAGCATGCCAAAGAAGCGACTTTAACATAACATAAAGAAGAAAATAATAGAAGTTTAAAAAAGTATTAAAAACAAAAGATAAATTAAAAGACGTCTTCATGGAGCTCAAAACAATGCCACCACCCAGCTCAAAGGAAAAGGAACTCGTTTCCCTTTTAGAAGCAGGATTTTTGTCACCTATGTGTTATGTCAGTCTGCGTTCCGGCTAATAACCACACAAGACACCTGTTTGGGTTGGGAAACGGCCACAACTTTATTGATTACAGCTGAATGGAGCATTTGCCAGGCATCTGGGCATGGATCCCTGCTGGCATCGGCGAGCCTGCCCGCTGACCGATGCATATCCTGCCAGTCCCATGCCGGCATACCACGGCAAGCACTGAATGGCCACCAGCCATGCCAGGCGACCATTGCCTCCCAATCCGTTGGGGTGAGCAGTCCGAATGGCCCACTCACCCTTTGGGGGGAGAACTGCATAATGGGGAATGTAGAGAATTTCTCTTAATAACAGTACTTGCAACAGTTTGGTTGTTGAGATGGTGAAGAGTGAGGAACAGGGGGAAGCCAGGATAGAGGTGATGTTATCGTACTTCCCCGGGGGTACACCTGGGTGACCTGTTCCCCCATCTTTCCCCCCACTCTGGCCAGGTGAGTGGATGCAGGGAGTAGAAGGTGGGAGAGAGGATCCCCCACCAGGGAAATGGCATCACTACGTCCAGGTGAGGCAGTGGGACCTGGAGTGTGGAGTAGCTTTTCCCAGCACTCTTTTGGCCACACCCTGTGAAACTATAGAATAATTTTAAGAAATGGAAAGTTCAGAAGAGGAGTAGAAGTTTGTCACTTGTACAAATGGGGTTTTACAAAACTGCGAATGTTTGTTCAATAAAATGCCTGTTTTTGTTTTGAAAAAATCCCAATGCTTGTGCAGACGGAGCTGTTGAATTGCTTGTGCCATGAGCTTTCATCTGGTGACTTTGCATTAAGCTACTTACAGCATTATCCTAAAAGGAGTTATTTCTAAATCCTTTGTCTCCAGTGGCCTTAGAAGGGGTGTGACTCTGTTCAGGAGCGTGCTATTAATTTTGCAAGCGGCTTTGAGTATTAGATACTTCCAGCTTGGAGAGATGGAGATGTCTTGTGTGCAGAGATGCACTCGACGAAAATATGCTTCCATCTCCGGGGCTGGCATCAGCACATGACAAGGTGGGGCAGCCACCAGGGTCCTTGACTCTTTCTGGGACCCACTGCTGCTGACCCCCTAACAACAACAGCAATACTTGAGAAAGGAAATTAATCAAACAGTTAATATAAATTTTTAACAAAACTTTCTCATATATTTAAGGTGCTCAGTGCAAAGTATGTGAATTCAAAATACACGGTTTTGTTAAAAATTTATATTAACTGTTTGATTAATTTCCTTTCCCAAGTATTGCTGTTGTTGGTTTCCTATTGGATCTTGGGAACCCCTCTTAGTATGAGACTCCCTAACAACCACCACCACCACCACCACCACCAATTTATATACTGTCCTTCAGGACAAATTTTTAAAAAAACCTTTTTATTAATCCAAATTTAATACAAGAAATGATAAAACCGTACAATACAAACAAGAAAGGGATTAAAACTAAACCATAAAAGACATTATCAAAACCACTCTTGGCAAATTGTTTAAAACCCAAGAATTCCAATAAACAAACATTTAAACTTTGTCGCATTGGGGGAATTACTTCTTTGGCATTTAAAACATCTAAAATTGGTTTCCATATTTCATGCCTTCAGGACAACTTAACCCCCACTCAGAGCGGTTTACAAAGTATGTTATTATTATTCTCACAGCAATCACTCTGTGAAGTGGGTGGGGCTGAGAGAGCTCTGAGAGAGCTGCGACTGACCCAAGGTCACCCAGCTAACTTCAAGCAGAGGAGTGGGGAATCAAACTGCCTCTCCAGATTAGAGTCCTGCTGCTCTTAAGTGACTGATCCAAGGTCACCCAGCTAACTTCAAGTAGAGGAGTGGGGAATCAAACTCGGTTCTCCAGATTAGAGTCCCATCACTCTTAACCACTGCACCAGACTGGCCCTATGCACACATCTCCTCTGATGCCTGCACTCATACCCTTCCACTGCCTACTTGTAAGTGCTTTGTCACCTCTGGTCCCAGCTGCATATTCTACCCAGCTCAGCTTGCTGTGCCCTGGCCCTGACGGGGGTGGACAATCCCCCGCTCCCACCCTCCGCCCCCTGTCACAACTCACCTGGCCAGCAGGGGGAGGAGGTGGGGGAAAGGGCTTCCCAGGGGGCGTTCTTGGGGTGGTGAGACAGCGTCACTACTGGGACTGATGTCATCATGCTGCATCAGGAGTGCTCCTGCACTTCACAAGGGGCTGATTTGGGCTCCAAATGGTCGGAATCAGACCCATTTGGAGCTGAATCGGGCCCAAGCAAAGCCCATGCATGCAAAGAAGGAAAATAAGATGAGTGTCAGGTTCCCCCCTCCTCCCAGCAGGAGGGTAAGAGGATCTGGCAACCTTATACCCGGCACGACTGGAGAAGGGCACGCACAAAGCATCAGCATTCCTGATGGCTGCAGCAGGGGCACTCCTAGCTGCACCCACCATCTAGTATCATTGGAGAAAGGACATGCAGGCTGTGTGGGCAGGTGTGACTGTGAGTGGAGGGGCAGCTTACACGTGTGCTAAGGAAGGATGCACAGGTATGTGGGGGCAGATGGGTGGGAGGTCAAGAAGAGGAGCCTAGTAGAGGGCACAAGCCCCCCCCCCAAAAAAAAACCTCTGGAACTGGCCTCCACTCTACAAATGAGACTCAGGGCCAAGCTACACATGGCGAATGACACTTGAACGGCAAGTGGATTGAGTGGAAGGCAAGTGAACAGGAAGAAATACACTTGCTGTTCAAGTGTCATTCGTCATGTGTAGCTTGGCCCTCAGGTAGGACCTGCATATCAGTGGATATTGCGCTGTCTTAACATATCTATGTCTGGATTTTCTTCTGTGCATAAGAAAATCCAGGAGATATTTGCTTGATTACAAGATTACAGTCCAAGACTGTAAGGATTCTTTTTTTGTAAAAAAAAAAGAAGAAGAAGCAAAGTCTTCTCGGACTTTTTATTTAATTTCTTATCCAGATTGTTGGGACCATCTTTGCCTGATACATGGTCGTTTCTTTTTTTCATTTTCAAGAAACAGTTTTTGCATGTTGATAGCACAAATCACCTCAATGTGTGAGTATTCTGAACAGATTGGGAAAATCTTTTTTAAAAAGATGATTTGTCTCAGAAAATACAAAAATGGTGGTTTGAAAAAGAGATGTCAGGATAGCCATTAAGATACTACTCTAAACAGACAATGGCCATTTCCACATGCTGTTAAAGAGACGACCACTTACTGAACGCTGGCGTTTTTTTCCCACAAATTCCAGCTGACTCTGATTTCAAAGCAGAAACAGGCAGTTTGGCTTCCATTTGTTCAGCATCTTTTCTGAGAATGGGATTTCCCACTTTTCCCTGTGTCTGCTAAAAGACGCTGAACAAACAGAAGCCAAACTGCCTGCTTCCACCTTGAAATTAGAGTCATCTAGAATTTGTGAAAAAAAACACCAACATTCAGTTAGTGGCCCATCTCTTTAACAGCATGTGGAAACAGCCAATATGAGAAATGCTTTTCAAATGAGAGCTGGTCTCTATTTTTTAATAAAAGTATGGGCTGGATCCCATCTAAATTCCATGCATGACTTCGCCACCTCTGTTCTCATGCTACAGCACAAAATGCCCCTCTGAAAAGCTATCTATTCCTGTGGGATGGGGGGGGAACCTCTCCTCCCAGAAACCGCATGGCAGGGGATTTGAAGGCCTGCTGTGGCAAGGGAAACATTGGTGAAAAGCACGTCTCCTCCCTTGCATGCTTCTCCACAGGATCCAACCAACCAACCAACCAACCAACCAACCAACCAACCAACCAACCAACCAACCAACCAACCAACCAACCAACCAACCAACCAACCAACCAACCAACTATCTAACTAACTAACTAACTAACTAACTAACTAACTAACTAACTAACTAACTAACTAACTAATTTCCTTCCTTCTTTATGACAGATTGTAGATTCACAGTGTCCAACTGGGCCAAAGATTAAATAAGACAAGGATGTAACGGAAAGCAGCTTTACCTTAATGTTAACGCCCTTGTAGGAACGTGAAGAATCCATGATCCTTCCAATACATGCAGTTACTGTTTACTGCAAGTAGGGGTATTAAGTTTGTGATTTTGGCCCATAGTGATTTCAGCTAAGCAGTGATTTCCGCTTATCAGAACATCTTCATTGTAAGTACAATTGCTTACCACGCTCCCTAAAGAGCCAGATATATACACCCAAACTGCGCCCCTTTTCAGTGACCCACCAATAGGCACACATGCAACTAGGATCCTTCATTTGCATGCCCTGAATACAACACCACTTGTTTACCAAACAGCAATTGGCCCCCATCCCCGAGAATCGATTGGCTGCTGCTAATTTACTACCCAATAGGATTTCAGACCTGAGGAGCCTAGCTAGCCCAATACATAACAAGGGCAATGTGTGTATTTCCCAGCTTTGCTACATGCAAACAAGAACACTCAATTTTTGAGGGTATGTGTTCACACATATCATAGTTGGATAATACACACGTTGCCCTGTTCATACAAAATGGCAACTATGCGCATCAGGAGGTGGTGTGCACTCCCATTACAAGAGGCTGGAGCACCAAAATCGATCATCTTCACAGAGCAAAGTTTAGATGCAGAGATAAAATATTTTGTAGGTTGCAAGACATATGCAGATTTTTTTTAAAAAAATGTTGCCTTCCTAACAATTCTGATTCCAGAGTTTAATAACAATATTTCTACCCTTGTGTGTCTGCACTGAATTTAATTGTAGACCTGTTTCTGTTCAAGGGCATATCCAAATCCTTTTGAATCTAAAAAGAATTGCTCTAATATATATAAGCTTGACTGTGAAATAAAAGCCGAATCACATTTCTGCTTTTGTAGTTAAAAGTACAGACAAGCTTGTATATTATTTCTGACTTCTAATCTATCTAGAGTCAACAACCAGTTCTATTCCATCTGGAATTACCAGTACATATACTACATACACGTAGCACACATTTCTCTATGCCTTGCTCAAATTAAATTTGCAGGCTGTGAAATAGCTAGGTAAATAATACCACAGAACAAGTGGTAGACATTCATTGCATAGCAGGTACAGAAGCTGAAAATCAGTTAACACCAAAATTGGGGGAGAAAGATATGGCCAACATGGGTAATGAAAACAAAAGTGATACACGTAAAATATCATAGTATGACATGGTTGTGCCCAAAGTATAAAGGCATATATTCAGTTGACCTCAAACAAATATGCACAACCACCTTAAGTGAATGGTAAATTGCTGTTAAAAGACTGCAAATAAGAAGAGTTACAAACTTTTGATTTCAGTGGGTGGGATCCAGATTAAATTCTGTAAGAGTGGAATGGAAGTTTCCTGCCTCCTTCTTCCTGTTGTAGCCCTGGGGGACAGGGGACCCTGAGTAGTGACACGAGGGGGATCTACATGGGAAGGAGGGATTAATGGAAATGGCTAGTTTAATCTGGATCCCACTAATTCTAATACCAAGGGCAGGATGAGAAGACCGATATGGGTCGGGGGATCATTAGGAGATGTTCAGTTTACTGTTTCTACATGGATACATGCTGTAAACTGCAAAGGATTAACCTAGCACATAAGCAAGAAACAGAGATGAATAAAATTAATATAGACTTCATAATTCCAGAAAACAAACTACAAGTGACGCTTGACACAGGTTGGACACTTGTCAGCTTCCCTCAAGTTTTGATGGGAAATGTAGGCGTCCTGGTTTTACAGCTTGGGTCTCCATTTAATTGAAGTTTACAGACCCCCCCCCCCCCCCACACACCCATCGGAGGGGAAGGGGGGCACCGGCAAGAGCCCGATGCCTGCACTCCCCTCCCAACCGCATGTTCTCCCTCCCATAGACTGCTGCTCTTTAAACTTCAATTAAATGGAGAGCCTAGCTGCAAGACCAGGATACCTACATTTCCCATCAAAACCTGAGGGAAGCTGACAAGTGTCCAACCTGTGTAAGGCGTCACTTGTAGCTTGGCTCTTAGGCAACCTCATAGGGATTATGAACTGAGATGGGTTGTAATTGCCTGTCTCAGTGTGGCTACTCTGGACTTTCTTGGTGGTCTCTCACCCAAGTACTAACCAGGTCCAACCCTGCTTAGCTTCCAAGATCTGACAAGGTTAAGCTAGCCTGGTTCATCCAGGTAAAGACCCTAATTCCTTTACCGCTGCATAAAACTAAAGGAAATTTTCATTGCTTTCTCAATGAATGCATGGATTTAGTAGTTTTGTTTACACATAGTTTTATGTTGTGTATGTACTCTCTCTCTTTTTCTCCCCCACCTCTCTAATTTACAATATTTATGCCCAGACGTGGATAGCCCAGGTGCATCTGATCTTGTCAGATCTCAGAGCCAAGCTACAAGTGACGCCTGACACAGGTTGGACACTTGTCAGCTACCCTCAAGTTTTGATGGGAAATGTAGGTGTCCTGGTCTTACAGCTTGGCTCTTCATCACAGCTGCAAGACCAGGATGCCTACATTTCACATCCAACCTGTGTCAGGCGTCACTTGTAGCTTGGCTCTTAGAGACTAAGCAAGGTCAGCCTTGGTTAGTAATTGGATGGGAGACCTCCAACGAAGACCAGGCTTGCAGAGGCAGGCAATAGCAAACCACCTGTTTGTCTCTTGCCTTGAAAACCCCACTTGGGGTTCCCATAACTCAACTATGACTTAAGCATGCTCTCAATCACTACTTTATTTATAGTCCACCTTAAAATATTCAATAATATTATATATTATTATACTTTTATATATTATTATCAATATGTTCACTATTCTTAGGTATCCTCAGAAAGCCCACGGAATGTCTCAAATATCCTCGATTTCCCCAAGAAGCTCCTACACATATGGCAGCACTACAAATGGATAAATATGATAACAGAGGACCGATGCCTCTAATATTTCAAATGCCTGCATATTATTGCTGGCTGCTCACACCGAGGTTTAAAACGTTCCTTGCTAATTGCATGGTATAG
The DNA here is from genome assembly GCF_028583425.1 of Eublepharis macularius. Classification (NCBI taxonomy): domain Eukaryota; kingdom Metazoa; phylum Chordata; class Lepidosauria; order Squamata; family Eublepharidae; genus Eublepharis; species Eublepharis macularius. The sequence continues at coordinate 19,215,803 of NC_072792.1, read as the reverse complement.
TCCCTGGGCAAAGCTGCAAGGAGCGCTGGTGGAACTGACAAGCATTCCCTTCCCAGCTGCTGCAGAAATATAGGAAATCTGGGGGGGGGGGTGTTAGGTAATGTTGTACACAGCTTTTTGTGTTCAAGCAAGAGGCTGTGCGTTACATAATACAGGCTACAAAGGGAATTAGTTAAACTTTAAACCTCTGCAGAGTGTCAGAGAAGCTTCTGCTGGAACTTATCCAATTTGCCGCAGCAGTCAGAAGACTTGCTGGGGGTTTTCGCTCTTCTTGGTAGCTGCCATAGAAATTGGGCAAGAGATGACAAATCTAACCACATCCGACCCCCTCCTTGTGACCCAGCATTAAAAAAAAACCCTCTCTGCCCCCCACCCCCCAATAACATGTAAAAAAGTTTACATATCCAGCTTTCTCGTATCCTCCCCATGGCAGAAATTAAATTAAATTATATAGAACAGACTCAGAGGGGTCAGGAATATATGTCTACCCCAGCAGACTTAGGCTATGCCTGTTGTAAATTGAACGTGGCAGATTGCCACGGTGTCCCTCACTTCTATCGTGACCCATGTTTTCTAACAGAGGTCCCACAGGTGGAATATACCGAGATTCAGCTAAAACTCATAACACAGAGATGCTCGCATTTTTTGTAGCATTGTTATTGGGAGGGGAATGCTTTTTTCCAAATTTTCCCTTTCTGAGATATCACTGTTGATTCCTCCTATTATTGTTCTTTCTTTTTTAAGAGAGGGATTTCTTTGGTAACTTCAACCTTTGCCAGGGCTGGATCGATGGGGGGGGCAGGGGGGTAGTCTGCCCCGGCACCACGAAAGAGGGGGCGCTGAGCACAGCTGCCAGCTGCTGGGAGCATGCAGAAGCTGGTGGTGGCAGCGTGGGTGGCTGCATGGAGGGTTGGGAGGCTGCCCGCGCCATTTGCCTGCCCCACCAATGGGGCACCTGGCTTGCCACGCATGCAGGACAGGGAGCATGCAGCAAGCCAGCCACCCCTTCAGTGGGGCAGGTGAATGGTGCGGGTGGCCTCCCAGGCCTCCGCTCAGCCGCCCACGCTGCTGCTGCCAGCTCCGCGGCACACCGTGCGCCGGGGCAGCTGGCTTGTCATGCGTGCAGCACGCCCTGGCCCTGCATGATGACATCACGGGAGTGATGTCATCACACAGTGCTGGGAGCACACTCGCACTGCGCGCATGTGGCAGGAGGAAGCTGGACTTGGGTTGCTCTGGCCTCTGGCAGCCCTAGATCTGGCACTGACCTTGGCAGCTGCTTTCTGTTATACACCATATGGTGGTGCTCTAGCAGGAGGATAGGAACACATTGCCTGCCTCGGAATAAGGCTCCTACAAAAGGCTCTGAACACAGCCTTTGGTAGGAGCCTTACCCGAAAATTGTTATACTGCTGTTTGAAATAGGATGTTTGAAATGACAGAAACACTGTCGGCGTGAGTACCATCTTTGACAAAGAGACGGAAACGGGACCCCTAAATGAACCGGTCTGCCAATTAGATGGTCTACTGCACTCTGTATTATTGGACCTATACCTGGACACGCTCCTATGGACTTCTTTGAATGAAATAGAAGTTGTTTTAGTTGAACCATTGAATATTGTAACTGGTTTGTTCATCGGGATTATCATCGTTTGCACTATACACACCAGCACTTGATGTATAGGTCTGGATTTGGAGGCTTGCGTGTACCCTTATTGATTGAAGAACTGAGTGTTAACATAAGTGTAAAATTGAAATGGATATATTGTCACTTTAATTCATTAGTTTTTCACACTAATTGATTTGGTTACTGCCTCTGAATAACAACAACAACAACAACAACAACAACAACAACAACAACAACAACAGTGTGCTTATATACCACCCTTCTGGACAGATTAGTGCCCACTGAGAACAGTGAACAAAGTCAGTATTATCATTATCCCCATAATACAGCTGGGGAACTGGGGCTGAGAGGAGTGGCTTACCCAAGGCCACCAACTGAGCTCATAGCAGTAGTGGGAGTCAAACTAGCAGAGTTCTGATTTGCGACCCAGCCCCTTAACTACTGTGCTATAGCAGTTCGCTCAGAGTCTCTCTACACAGGGCACCTTGGGGTATGTTCATCAAGTGTAGGGAGACACAATGTTAGCCAGGAAGGGTAGTTTAAAAAGACAGAGCCAGCAGAGATTGCACCTCAAAGAGTTTAGTAATTTCATCTTTGCCACCCCAAAGGCTCTGTCAATTTCACCTCTCCAGTCTAAAACTCTGTGGGATGGCAACCAGAGGGCAGAGAAGAATGGAAATGGGCTGGAGCTGCCTTCTAGAGCCAGGCTTAGACCTGGAGAGGTTATAACGGGCTGAAGTTTCCCTTCTGGTGTTTCACAGTTGCTTCACATAGCTCCAGTGCATAGCAAAGACTTTGTCCTGCCGCCATTGTTGTCTTTTAAACTACCCTTCCCGGATAACATTGCATCTCCTGCTACGTGTTCTTCACTTGTCAGATGTCTCATGTAGAGAGATTCTTAGCTATGCAAGAGAGCTATGGCTCTCGAAAGCTTATGCTACATTAAAGTTGGTTAGTCTTAAAGGTGCTACTGGACTCTTAGCAGATGCACACAGATACATGAGCATAAGCTGCCACTACAGAAAAAGGGATACAGTTTGCTACAGCAGCTCTCAGAGCATCTACAGAGTGCCATTCTGAAGTTTTGCAGAATCTCCCTTCCTGCTCCTTGTCTCTCCCAAATTCTCTTGATCAAAACAATTGATTCTAAAGAGATTCCAAATTCCTAACAAAGGGAAAATAAATTATTTTTGGATTTCAGGTAGAAATGGGACAAAGGGGAATTCAGAGCATTTCTCTTAAAATGCTACAGTTTTGATATTCAGTGGTTTTTCAGAACAGTTTAAAACAGAAACCAGAAAAAAAAATGTTTTGCTTCCTAGAGACTTTATCTTAGAACAATTAAGAGCTGTGCTAATTTCCCAATTGCTCACCCCTCCACAAAGCTGAATGTTCATCTTGGACCCAGTAATAAAAAAGAAATGTACATGAAAACAGAAATTTTAATTAAATGCAGAATTGGGGGGGGGGAATAGTTAAACTACTTATACTTATATCCAAACCATTTCTGAATTGACGGATCATTCTTGTGCCGCATGAAGTACACAGCACTCCATAAAGGAAATGCGGTTCATTAATTTATTCATATAGCAATGGCAGAAATTGAAAACGAGAGAGAGAGAGAGAGAGAGAGAGGAGGAGGAGGAAGAAACGACATACAGTAGACAACTGACCTTTCTGTTGAATAGGTTAGCATGCATCAAAGGCAAGATTTTCCAACACCTGCAGCTCTTGGAGGTATAGAAACTAACAGCACTCTCCCTGTGCAATAAATTCCCAGGCATCCTTGTTTTCCTTTTCAATGCTTGATGCTTCTGAGGCAGAGCTATAATTTAGTATGGTGTTGTCTCTCCGAATAAAGATTAATTGTGACTAACCTTTCTCTTGATAGTCACGTACAAAGCTACAAACCTGGCATACTTTTAGATAGTTAACTCTTGTTGCGGATCACTGCTTGTTCAAAAAGAATCCTGAACAAAATAAAAAATACATTTCAGGGACGGCCAGATTTGAACGTGAGAAAAGCCCTGTAGGGTTAAGCCAAAAGGCCCATTTAGTCCACCGTTCTGTGCTGTTCAGTACTAGAGCCTCCCAGCAATTCCACAAGAAGGATAAGCAGGAAAAAATTTCTTCTGTGGTTGCCCCCCCCTCTCCCAAGTGCTTTTTCATTATTGGAGACCAACTAGAAGATTACCACGTCCCTAGTCTACAACAGGGACATGTTGCCGTTGTGGAGCTTGGTTTTTAACATTTTGTGACATTGTGAGGACCCAGTCCAGCTGCCGACTGTGTGAGGAGATGAGAAGGGGGTCATGTCTTCACCCATGCCATTTTTAAGAGCCTTGGAAAGCATACTGGAAAGGAGGGGGACTCTTTGTCCACACTGCCATTGTCCCTAGCAGGATCAGGCCCCCATGACATTATGAAAAGTCAAGCAACAAGCTCTACAATACTTTCAGGTAGGCAGCCATGTTAGAGCCAAGCTACAAGAGACAAATTACACAAGAAGGAGCACGTGAAGGGAATTGCAATGTTAGCCCAGAAGCTGAGTTAAAGAGATCGGAAAGCTTTGTCAATTTCCCCTCTCTAAGGAGCCAGCAAAGATGGATCCTCAGAGGGTTTGTTAATTTCCTCTTTGCCTCTCAAAGGCTCTGTCAGTTTCACCTCCCCTTCTAGGAGGCAAAGAGCAGCGATCTTTGCTGGCTCTGTAGAGAGGGGGAATTGACAAAGCTTTCCGATCTCTTTTAAAACTCAGCTTCCTGGCTAACATTGCAACTTCTGTCACATGCTCCTCCTCGTGTAATTTGTCTCTTGTAGCTTAGCTCAGTCTGCAGCAGAACAGTGGGATATGAGACAAGGAGCTTGGACTCTCCTCAGGGAGCTTGGACTCTCAAAAGCTTATACCCTGAAAATCTTGTTGCTCTCTAAGGTGCTACTGGACTCAAATCCTGAAGTGCTACAATGGTGCCACATTCTCACATTGGACTTGAGGATATGGTACTGTCTAGTTTGGCCCGCAGTTCCTCTAAATATGGAGGGTCCCTTTAGATATCATTGTGACTAATAGCCATTGATATTCCTCTCCTCCTCTCCTCCGTTAATTTGTCTAATTTCCTTTTACAGACTTCTAAACTAATGGCCATTGCGATGTGGCAGCAAATTCCCACTAAATATTTATATCTATGTCTTAGGTGCTTTCCACACAGAAACAGGCTTGTGTAGTTATCCTGTTGCTACTACAACAGCCAATACAGCAGAGCCGGAACGAAGCTTCCATATAGCAGATTTCCTTGCAATTTCTCTGCCTAAGTCTCCTGGCAGCAGCTCCCCCCATCCCCCGTCCCTGTCCCCCGGGATTTTCAGAGGGTTTTTTTTTTTTTATTGGCTGCTGTGGGGTCAGTAGCAGCGACAACGGCTGCTATGCGGCTAGAACCAGGAAAATCTGAACCTTATAGTAGTGTTAAGTTGTCCTGAAGGACAGTATATAAACCAATTGTTATTGTTACTTACTGTTACTGTTACTGTTATTGTAAAACATATCATAAAATCACATTTTTAAAAAGATCAAAGAATACTTCATTAAAGCAATTAAAACCAGAACTAAAAAAACATACAAAAACATAAAAAACACAAAGTTGGGAGGGAAAAAAAGGATCAATGAGGGAATATGAAACAAAACAAAAAGTCTTCACCTGCTGATGGAAGATGGCAACAGGAGGGGACGAACAAGTCTCCCGGAGGATTGAGTTCCAGAGTTTTGAGGGCACTAACAAGAAGACCATTTCTTGGGTTGGCGACTACCTAATTTAAGAAAATGGGGGCTCCAAAGCAGGGCCCACAAAGAGGACCATAGTAGTTGGGTAGGTTCACAAAGAAAGAAGGCGGTCCTTCGGGTACACCAGCCCTACACCATATAGGACTTTAAAGGTCACCACCGGCATCTTGAATTGTTCCTGGAAACAGATTGGGAGTTAGAGTAGATGGGCAAAGACTGGAGTGATAAATTCCCAGCAACCCATTCCACTTAACATCCTGGCCGAAGCATTCTGCAACAATTAAAGTTTTCAAACACTTGAAGTTTTCAGGGGTAGCCTCTCATGTAGGGCACCTTGCAGTAATCTGATCCAGCAATGAGGGAAGGCACCACAGTGGCTAGATCTTTTCTGCCTGTAAAAGGTCTCAGGTGGGTAACCAGTTGAAGCTGTGGCATTCCTGGCCACAGCTGCCACCACCTAATCCAACCGTAGGCTTAGGCCCCAAAGCACTCCTACCTGCCCACTTGGCAGCCAAAATATGGCAGGAAAACAATTTTGGGGGATGATCAGGGAAAAGCTGGGCAGACTCTGGGGGGTGCTCAAATGTGCCATGATGCCATGAGAAAGTACAAAAACAAGCCACTTCCAAACAGCACCAAACCTGGGGCAAGGAGCCCATGTGGAAACAGCTTTTGGCAGCACCCTCTTAGACTTCCATGTACCTTTCTTAATTCGAGGTTTAGATTTTATCTGAGCCCCTGTAGGTGCTTTAAGCAGCTTCTGGACTTCCAAGGGCCAAGCTAGAAGTGGAATACATGTGAGTCTGTTCACTTGCTATTCAAGTGTAATTCCTCACTTCTAGCTTGGTCCCAAGAGAGCTTTGCCCGCCTAGTTCAGGAGGAAATAAATCCCAACCTCCATGCTGAACAGAAGCGTGCCAGACTAGTTGGCTCCTAAATGGGATAGACTCCATTCGACTGTATTTTTGTCTTCACTCAGTCTCAATCTGCTGTGAGCACAAGGCAGATGGAGCAAAACGGGGGATATAAGAAGACTTTGAGCTTCCTCTTGTATCACTTTCCACTGCCTTTGGAATGATATCCCTCTACCCTTCCAGCCTTTCTTCTAGAGTATTATTTCTTTGATATATATCACACCTGTCCATTAGCATGCTCAAGGACGCCAGCAAATCAAACTTAGACAAGCCCATTTACATTTAGTCAATGCCATGGAAGATGGAGAACTGACTCCTGCCTCTGTCAATGGCATTGGCTTGCTTGAATGGCCACGTAGACCATGAAGGCATTTTTTGGTTCCTTTGTTCTAGAAGTGGATGTTGCTGGCATTGGAAGCAGGAGGGCAAATGGAAGCAAGCTGTATCCCTTGCTTTGCACTGGCAGCTTACGCCCATGTATCTGTGTTGCCTCTGCTGGGAGAGCTGCTGTAGCATAGTAGTTAAGTAGACGGGATGCGAATCAGTGCTCTGCTAGTTCGACTCCCACTACTGTCAAGAGCACAGCAGGTAGCCTAGGGTAAGCCACTCTTCTCACCTGTATTTTGAGGATATTAATAACACAGACTTTGTTCACCGATCTGAGTATGGCTTCTGACAAAGTAGGCTCTGCCCCCCACCCCAATAAATTTGATAGTCTTCAAGAGGTCACAAATGCTCTGTGGTTTGTTTTCATGCAACAGGTGAATATGGCTCCTCCTCTGAAATGTCTCCCTTGCGCACTCTTCCTTGTAATGTTTTACACAAAGAACATGTTAGATGGCATCATAATACTGTGTGAGGTTCCTCACTTCTCATCATTGGGTGATGAGGCTCACAGTGGAGGAAGACACTCATATCTTTCATCATGCTATATTTGTGGTGGACATCATGCAGAGAAGATACTGAGATGGCGGCTCCATGTTTTTTTCATAACAATAACAACAACAACAACATTCGATTTTTATACCACCCTTCAGAACAACTTAACACCCACTCAGAGAGGTTTACAAAGTATGTCATTATTCTTACAACAATCCCCCTGTGAGGTGGGTGGGGCTGAGAGAGCTCCGAGAAGCTGCGACTGACCCAAGGTCACCCAGCTGGCTTCAAGCAGAGGAGTGGGGAATCAAACCTAGTTCTCCAGATTAGAGTCCTGTCACCCTTAACCACTACACCAAACTGGATCTTATTTTTAATATCTAGTTATAAGTGAAGTTTTAAGCGAATTGGAGTATCGGTCTATTCTGCTGCGGATACTAAGCTGTATTCCCTGTCAGTGAGTTCACCAGGGCTTTTTTTCAGGGGGAACGCAGGGGATCGGAGTTCCAGAACCGCTTGCAAATGGTCACATGGCCGGTGGCCCCGCCCCCTGATCGCCAGACAGAGGGAAGTTTAGATTGCTGAGTGGTGCGGAGGGCAATCTAAACTCCCCTCAGTCTGGAGATCAGGGGGCGGGGTCACCAACCATGTAACCATTTTCTCTGAAGGGCAACCCACTGAGTTCCACCACCTCTATTCCCAGAAAAAAAGCCCTGGAGTTCACCAAGTCCTTTCTGCTCTTGAGGGCATGAACTCATCATGAGGCAAACTCTAGTTTCCCTTTACTAGTAATAGATAGTAATCCCTGAACTACTTTGGTTTATTCTGTTTGGTTGCATGGTGGTTCTTCAAAACTAGTTCTGGATCTTGGATCCAACTGCGTGGTTGGTTACAAATATGAGCATTTAAATCTAACCTTTCTCTCCATTCTTATTACTCAGTGATTTTTATGCATGGGTAACCTTTCTTAATCACACCAATATTTGAAATAAAACGTGCATTTAAAACAACAATAACTGTAGGTTTAAATTGCAGACCTAAAAAATGACTCAAAGCTCCTGCAGCATACTGTTTGCACACTGACAGCAAGAATGTTCAGCAGTTATATAAAATGGAGTACATGAATGCGTGTGTACATGATTCTGTCTCCTCGTTTTTTCTGCAGACTTGTTCTTAGTTCAGTTTCCGACTACTTTGCCGCCATGTTTACAAGTGACGTTTGTGAAGCCAAGCAAGAGGAAATCAAAATGGAAGGCATTGACCCCAGTGCACTATGGGATCTTGTTCAGTTTGCATATACAGGTACACTAAATATGTTCTACCACAAATGGCATTTTTACCAATTCATTTGCTCATTTTTCTTGAAACATAAAGTCCTGTTATTCCAACTTTCAAAACTGTGTGATCCACAAGAGCAAAGGTTAGGAAATCTGAAAACGTTTATGAAAGGGTTGCACGTTGTCTATTTCTGGTATTTATTTCTGGTATCCGCCCTGAGGGCGGAGCATAAATCCAATGAATTAAATTTATAAACACTTGGGACACCAACCTCCTTGCTCCAAGGTTCTGTGTTCTTTGTTGAAGCTGCCGGTCTTGTGAGAGCAGAATGAACCACTGAAAGGATAGACGGGATCAACAGTAGGACAGTTGGACATCAGTGTTCCATCAGTCTCTAGCTACAGGCCACTGTGAATAAAGGGAACCTCCACATGTTGCCAGCCGCCCTTTTCATCTATGCACCCCTCAATCCCAGCCCACATGTATGCACATGAGCAAGCTCCCGTCCCCACAAGGCAAGCACAGACCACAGAGAGCAATTGCCATGTTCTACATCTCAAGAAGGGCCTGGCAGCGGTGATTCTGCAGCACCACAGCTGTGAGCCTTTTAGTGGGAGAAACAGCGGAGGGTAAATTGTGCAAACCAGCAATTAAGTCACCGGGCTGAAACACAAAGAAGGTGTCTCTCCCCATATGATCATCCTCGTGATATGCAATCACTGACTATTACCGCAATATAAACGTTAACTGTTTAAAATGCTCTGTAGCAGTTGGGAATGTCCGATGCCAATATTCCCATTGTCTCATAGTTCTTGCCGAATATGTAACTCACCATGCAATCCTAAAACGAATTACTCCAGTCTAAGCCCATTGATTTCAATGGGCTTAGACTGAAGTAACTCTTCTTAGGATAGCACTGTCAGTGTCATGCCTTCCATTTTGTGTTATGATCCAATCAGAAATTTCTCATCTCACTGCCTCTTTCCAGCTAATTTTCTCAAGTTTATAGTTTTCTCTTGGGAAGATTCCCAACTCCCAAGTTTTTTCTTTGATTCTCTGTTGCAACCTCTTGTGTTCTGAAAAGGATCCATGTAATCCAATGGGCTGAAAACTATATATCTAGCATGGCTCTAGACCTCACAAATTAAACATGCTTTTGAGTAGAGATGGGCACAATCAGCATTACGAATGAAAAAAAACCCACGATAATGGCGATCACGCGATCGGGACCCGGCGGAACATGATCGTCCACGGCCAATGATCCAGCGGTCGGGAGAGGCCTGGATCAGGGTGATCGGGCTCGGTTCAGGGATCCAGACACTCAGGCGCCAGCAATCTATTCTCCTGGCAATGGATCCAGGGGAATGCCTGAGCTCTGTTTGCCCTCCTTCTGTCGCCCTGGAAACCCGAATGGAAGCCCAGCTTGCCTTGATCAGCAGGGCTTCTTCCAACCACGGAGCAGCAAAGCAGTCACAAGTTGGGAGAAGACACCCAGGGGAGGGAGGGGGAAGGGGGTGTTCTGTAGCCATGGGCACTCCAATCTCATCCCTGTGAACCCTGCTAGGCAGCTCTGAAAGCCGCCGCCATCACCCACCTTCCCACATAGCTGGGAATAGCAGCGCACCCCACTTTGGCCTCCACGATCCATGATCCACGGTTTGGGAACGGGAGATGCTCAGTGCAGATCGTTAATTCGAGATCATCGCCGGCGCCGATCCACGATCAACTGGATTGTTAATTTTTTTTTATTGTGCCCATCTCTACTCTTGAGTCTTCTCTGGGTTTCAACAGAGTCTCGTAATACACTGGACTTCTCCTTCTGATTTCTATGCAGAATACGAAAGGTATATATCCGCCCCCATCTTTAATATGTCTCCCTCTATTTTCCAACCCACAACTGACATTGTATCACACAGATGGCAGGCATTTTGCTTCTCTCTGTTGGTTAGGATCTTATATTTGGAAAGACTCACTTCGCCTCTGTCCTGTTTCCCGTATCCCCTACATTTTCACCTCTAAGTAATTTCAAATAAAACTTGATTTTAAAAAAATAAATAAAATCTATCTACTTTAAAAAAGAAGAAGAAATTCCTGCTCTGAATGGGTTATTTCTTTGTGCTTTGATTTAGTAAATATAGAGTTCTGCATTTTGGGTAGGAAAAATTAATGCATAATTATATGATGGGGAGACTTATCTTAGCAGTAGTATGTGAGAAAAGGATCTAAGTGTCATAGAAGACCATAAGCTGAACATGAGTCAGCAGCGTGATGTGGCAGCTGAAACAGCAAATATGATTGGGGGGCTGTATCAACAGAGGTATAGCATCCAGATTGCACAAAGAGCAGAAGTATTGCTCTACTCTGTCTGGTTAGACCTAACCTACAGTATTGTGTTTAGTTTTGGGCACCACAATTTTAAAAGCATATTGACAAGCTGGAAGGAGTCCAGAGCAAGGCAACAAAGATAATGAGGGGGTCTGGAGACCAAGACCTATGAGGAAAGGTTGAAGACGCTCAGTATGTTTAGACTGAAGAGGAGATAACTGAGAGGTGATATGATAATGATAACCATCTTCAAGTACTTGAAGGGTTGTCATATAGAGGATGGTACAGAGCTGTTTTCCATTACCCCAGAAGGTTGGACCAGAACCAATGGGTTGAAATTAAATCAAAAGAGCTTTCTGCTAAACATTAGGAAGAACTTCCTGATACTTAGAGCTATCCCTCAGTGGAACAGGCTTCCTTGGGAGGTGGTGGGCTCTCCTTCTTTGAAAGTTCTTAAGCAGAGGCTATGGCCATCTGACAGCCATACTGATTCGGTGAACCTAGGCAGATCATGAGACCGAGGGCAGGAAGGGTTACATCAGAGCTTAGTCCTTGTGGCCCCTTCTTAAACATCCAGGGTAATGACGATCACCACCTTGGAGTCAGGAAGCAATTTTCCCCAGGTCAGTTTGGCCAGGGATCCTGGAGATGTTATGCCATCTTCTGGGCATGGTGCCGGGGTAACTGGGGGGGGGTCATTGTGAATTTCCTGCATTGGACAGGGGATTGGATTAGATAACCCTGGAAGTCCCTTCAACCCCTGTGATTCTATGATTTTAGTATTTGCTAGTATTTGCAATTAGTAGGATATTATTAGTAGGATATTAGTCTTAGAGAGCCAGTTTTGTGTAGTGGTTAAAGAATGTGGGACTCTAATCTGGAGAGCCGGGTTTGATTCCCCACTCCTCCACTTGAAGCCAGCTGGGTGACTTTGGGCTAGTCACAGTTCTCGGGAGCTCTCTTGGCCCCACCCACCTCACAGGGTGTTTTGTTGGGGGGATAACAATGACATACTTTGTAAACCACTCTGAGTGGGCATTAAGTTGTCCTGAAGGGCGGCATATAAATTGAATGTTGTTGTTGTTAGGATAGGCTTCTCCCCACCAATACTGTACCCAGATACCTCAATGAACTCCATATTTCTTGTCAAGATTTTAAATCTATTTCTGTTGTCCTTTTCCTGCCGAAACAGACCCCTCACAGCTACTTCTTTAGGTAAAAGATCATTGTTTCCACTCCCTGCATAAACAAGCAAGCTAATTCCCCATGTCAGTCTGATCATATGTGTTCATACGTTTGCAGGGCTGTGGTAACATACATTCCGAGGCAATGCCTGAAACCAGTCCTAGGAAGCTTTGGCCTATATATCCTATCTGTTGGCCTTCCTGGGCAACCAGTTGGCCATTGTCTGAAACAGGGTTCTGGAGTAGAATATCTGTTGGCCTTCTTATGCTGTGATGTTCTTAAATGTTACTTGTTTCATTCTGAACTTGTTCAGTAGTTTTGTTTCATTGTGCATCCTTCTTATGTCCCACTTTGAATTTTGAAGGCTTCTGTTTGCATGGACAGACAATTGACCTGCATTTTCTTTATATATATTATATCTGTGTGTGTGTGTGTGATGCCCTCAAGTCATAGCTGACTTATGGTGACCCCTGGCGGGGTTTTTATGGCAAGAGACTAACAGAGGTAGTTTGCCATTGCATGCCTCTGCGATCCTGGTATTTGTTGGACGTCTTCCATCCAATTACTAACCAAGCTGACCCTGCTTTGCTTTTGAGATCTGATAAGGTCAGGTTCACCTAGGCTGTTCAGGTCAGGGTATATTATACATCTATATCATACATATACAATATCTCTTGCAATCAGTTTCATATTGCTTCTGTTAACCATACCGCCTATCCATTTGCATATCCAATGCATGTCTCCCCCACCCTAAAAAAAATCTAGGAGGTTCCAATAGAAAATGCAAGAAAGGACTAGGGTTGTTACGGGTTGGGAATTTCTTTTTTCAAAATTCACTTTTTTAGATACAGACTTTGATTCCTCTTGTTCTCGTCTTTCTGTTTTAGAAACAGGTTTTATCTTTAATTCCTCTTCGAAGAGAAGTCAAGGTGCCCTTTTGTAATTTCAACTCTTGCAGTTGTTTTATGTTATACACCCTGGAGGGGAGGGTGCTGTAGCAAGAAGACGGGAAGAACGTTACCTGCCGCTGATCATCTGCAGAGTGAAATTCTAAAACTTTGGATAACTTCCTCTTCCTGCCCCTCCTCTCTTCAAATTAGAAACTGACTCCAAATTCCTAAAAAAGAGGAAAACAAAAGGATTGTCAGAGAAATTGGGTAAGGCGGAATTAAGAGAACTTCTCTTAATGACCTTTAAGCAGCTCCATTCCACAATGCAGAGACAATTTAGATAGGAATAGGCTATTCTCAGAGAATTTCTTCTGGGAAGGCATTTTAGAATTTACCCAGTTGGGCTGTGCATTCCTGCCACGCACAGTTGTGCAAGAGGATGGTGTCTTTGATCCCTTTCGTATTTGAGCTAGCTACTCTTTTGACTCAAGAATGTAACTCAATATGCACATGCTCTCTACCGATGAAACATCGCTGTGCGTAATTACATAATCCCTGTATAATTAGATAGCTGGCTCCTGCTTGTCAGTCTGGAATGAGTTCCATTGTGAGGTGGCAGAAGCTCTTTCATGTATAAATTGCTCTAAATTTCCCTTCTGTTTATAAAGTGGTGTTATGATGTCTTGCTTATATCGAGAACGCACGTAATATCAGAGACAAAGTAGCACCACGACCCAGAGCTACTGCTGTTGAAAGAAAGAAAAAAATGAGGAAAATTCTCATTCATGTGAAGGGTGTGTTCAAATAATAGTTTCTTTGTGCCCAGAATGGCTTTAAAATTAAATTTTAAAAATTTAAATTAAAACAAAGATACTAAACGCTATGGAGAAATTTAGTTCTTCGTCATATGATTCTTCATTCAGAGGACATATTAGAAATGCGTCCAGTATGGTGATGTTTTGCTTCTTCAGGCTCATCAATATATTTATCATCCATGCTTTTCAAAACAATGTAGAGTACGATTACACTGAGGCTGGATAGCTCCATGTCTCTGGCAAAATGGCAGCAATTACTCTGTATTAGGCTAATGTGAGAAACTCAGGGTCAAGCTACAAGTGACGAATGACACTTGAACAGCAAGTGTATTTCTCCCTGTTCACTTGCCCTCCACTCAATCCACTTGCTGTTCAAGTGTCATTCGTCACTTGTAGCTTGGCCCTCAGACCTGCATGGGAGGAGCCTATGTTATGGCTCCTCCTCATGCCACCATCAGCCTTTGAGAACTAGGATCGAGCTACAAGTGACAAATGACACTTGCCTGGCAAGTGAATAGACTCATGTGTATTCCTCCCTGTTCACTTGCCATTCACTTGTGCTCCACTTGATCACATAGTGGAGGGCAAGTGAACAGGGAGGAATACACATGAGGGCCAAGCTACACATGATGAATGATACTTGAACAGCAAGTGTATTTCTCCCTGTTCACTTGCCCTCCACTCAATCCACTTGCCGTTCAAGTGTCATTCGTCACTTGTAGCTTGGCCCTCAGACCTGCATGGGAGGAGCCTATGTTATGGCTCCTCCTCATGCCACCATCAGCCTTTGAGAACTAGGATCGAGCTACAAGTGACAAATGACACTTGCCTGGCAAGTGAATAGACTCATGTGTATTCCTCCCTGTTTACTTGCCATTCACTTGTGCTCCACTTGATCACATAGTGGAGGGCAAGTGGAGGGCAAGTGAACAGGGAGGAATACACATGAGTCTATTCACTTGCCAGGCAAGTGTCATTTGTCACTTGTAGCTCGACCCCTAGACTGATACTTTCATGAGAAGTAACTGTGGATTGGGCTTCTGAAATTACCTTTTGCTAATCGAAATGGTATAAACGTAGCTAGTAGGGGTGTGCAAGGAAAAAACTTTCGGCTTTCTTGTTTCGGGATTACCCGAAACAAGATTCTCTACCGGCATTAGCCGAATGCCGAAACAAGAATCTCTTTCGGGATTCGGGATTCGGCATTATTTCGGCATTCTTTCGGGATTCTTTCGGGTTTTTTTGCTGGGAAAATGCCTCCGTCTTTCAGGACGCCTGGAGGAGGCATTTTCCCACCAAATAAGCCCAAAATTGGTGGGGACCTTCCTCTAACCCTTCTCTAACACCCACCCAAGTTTCAGACAGATTGGACTTTGGGGGGCCATGTTATGGCCCCCCAAAGCAGGTCCCCCCATCCTCCCATAAAGGAGCATCTTCTTCATTATTTCCTATGGGGAAAAAATGAAGAAGCAGGCTTCCTTTGCCAGGGGTGGCATTTTGCATGCAAAATGCCCCCCAGCCCTCAGGGGCCCTTCTCCCACCCCTCCTCCCACCCCCCACCAAGGCTCAGCCTGCTCCCACTTGGGGGGGCCATTTCATGGCCTCCCCAAGTAGGTGCTCTAATCTCTACCACTGACAGCTGGGGGAGGCTTGTGTTGCCAGGGGTGGCATTTTGCATGCAAAATGCCCCCCAACCCTCTGGGGCCCTTCTCCCACCCCTCCTCCCACCCCCCACCAAGGCTCAGCCTGCTCCCACTTGGGGGGGCCATTTCATGGCCTCCCCAAGTAGGTGCTCTCAGCCCCTAAAGTCCACCCCTCACAGCCCCACACAAACCCAATTCCCCCCCAGCTGCCACACACAGACCCAAATCCCCCCAGTAGCCCCTCACAGACCCAAATCAACCCCCACCTGCCCCACACCCACCATAACCCCAGGAACAGGCTGGCCTGCCCTCCCCTTTTGGGAACCCCTAAACTCTCTTTCCCAGGGCAGTTCTGCACAGACAAGGGGTGCCACAATGGTGGCAGTGCCAAATCGTCCCTGGGAAAGAGCACCTGCCCTGGCACACAGACAACCACCCCCCTGACCCCCCCACCACCCGCAGAGAAGGCTGGCCAGCCTGCCCCATTGTTCCCTATGCTGGGAACCAACCTCCCATCAAAGAAGGGAACACAGACACACAATCATTAAGTTTAAAAAACCTTTATTTTCTCATTTTCAAATTACAAGTGGTCAACAAATCACAACATATTACACTTATTGTCCCTCATAGCACAACACAACACAATTAACTACACATCAGAGAATCTTAAACACATTTTTTTTTTGAAATGGACAAACAGTAAAGTTTTGAACATTACAACAGGTCACATAGTGAGCGGGCACAACAGGGCATGGAAACAGAAGATGATCATAATAACTACCAGCCTAATACAACTCTCCCTCCATAACATGACTTAATGGGGGGGAACCACTGCAACAAAATCCCCCCCCAACCCTCTGGGGCCCTTCTCCCACCCTTCCTCCCATCCCCCCACCAAGGCTCAGCCTGCTCCCACTTGGGGGGGCCATTTCATGGCCTCCCCAAGTGGGTGCTCTGCTCTCATCTCTACCACTGACAGCTGGGAGAGGCTTGTCTTGCCAGGGGTGGCATTTTGCATGCCAAATGCCACCCTCACCCTCAGGGGCCCTTCTCCCACCCTTCCCCCCACCCCCCACCACATGCATTCCTTGACAATCAAGAAATCTGGAGTTAAATATAATGTGCATGTAAGTCCCTCAAAGACAGAAGCAATATGACCCATTTGATTTCCACAACCTCAGACACAATTAGGGATCCGTTTCCCCTTGGTGGGGGATCCCCCACTCTCACCTATCACCCCGAAGGGGGAAAGTCAGTGAATGAGCCTTCAAGGTACGCTCCAGGGGCTGCTGCCGTGATGTCACTGATGTCATCTGGCTGCCCTGAGAGTATGCCTGTGCTTTGCAGTGGGCTGATTTGGGCCCTGCAGGCCAAAGCAGGATCCCTTGTGGCCCAAATCTGCCTGCTGTGAATTGTGCGTGCTCCCCAGCCTTGTGTGATGATCACATCACTTCCTAGAACAGACATCATCATGCCAGAGCATTGCCATTAAATGATCATGCGTGTGTGAACAGACCCTATGTATCCTGTAGGCTTCAGTGATGGTATAGTAATGTTTTCACTCACATTATAGAGAGAGAGAGAGAGAGAGAGAAGGGGGGGAGGCACTGAAGCTAGATTATTTCTTCTATTTTACTGTCCCCTTCCAAAGCCAGGGTGGCATTGGCACAATGCCCCCCTCCCCCCGGCCAGAGCCTTAGTACCAGTATGCATTGACAGGCCCATGCATCATAGTCCTTTTTGAGACCCAGCCAAGTTGTGTGCCTTTTGGAGAAAAATGTTCAAGTTGCTGGTGGGGGTATGAACAATTTTTAGATATCCACTGTAGTGCAATGGCTAGAGAGTTGGTCTAGAATCTGGCAGACTCTGATTCTGTGCCTTGTAGGCTTGATGGATGTTCTTGGCTCAGCCTAAGTAAACAATTGTGTTGTGTTTTCCAGAGGCAGTCTAGGTGATTTTGGGGCCCTGGACAAATGTTCTTGACGGGGCCCCAGAACCAGTGCCGCCCCACCACTGGCTCCTTGCCAAGGCCAAGCAATTTGGTAACCTAGGCCCCAGATAGAGTGGGCAGGAGTGCGTTGTTTCCTTCCTCCCCCCCCTCCACCCCCTCATACAACTAAGAAGGCCATCGGTGGAGTCACTCCAATGTGAGGCATGGAGCAGCTGTCTATTGTTAGCCTGGTTGTGATGAGGGTGAAACAAATCAAGGGAGAACAGCAATGTGTAAACCACTCTAGGTTCCCATGGGGGAGAAAACCGGGGCATAAGATAAACCTTTAATTTGGTGGGGAGGGGGTATATACATTTTATGTGTATGTGTCTGTATGTTTTATGCATTCAAATCACTTGTGGTGTACTTTAGAATTATATTGAGCTCCACAGTATCCCAAAAACCTTGTCCATGTATTGCAAACCGAAGTCAATCTACCACATCTAGGGTATTCTTCTTTTCCCTACTGCCTTCAATTTTTCTTAGCATTATTGTGTTTTCTAGTGAACCTTGTCTTCTCATGATGTGACATAAGCACTATCATCAATTGATATCTTCAAGGGAGAAAGCAGGCCTGATTTGGTCTGGATGCCACTTACATGTCTTTTTCGGAGTCCATGGTACATGTAAATTGAAACTTTCTTCCCACTTCACAGTGTGAATGCTTTTTCCTCCTATGAGCTTTGTCTAAATTTTACTGTACTGATACTGCTCATTTGGCCAAAAGGCCTGCCCTTGATCAATGCCACATTAAATACTTCATAATAAAAATATGTTTTTAGAACCATTTAAAAGTGTCCTTAAGTGCCATACGCCGATTTAAAAAACCATAAGCTAAATGTTTGGGAACACAACCAGATATGTGAATGACTGAAATGCAGCCCAATCCCACTGCTACTTAAAATCCATTTTTGATGGAGGTCTGGATTGTCTTACATTGGTGTCATTGGGCTTGGAATCAGGAACCTGGAAGCGTTCCATGGGGGCTACAACTTTCATGCCAAGGCTAAGAGGGTGGGAACGGGATCTCTCTGGGGTGGCAAACTCTGGCCTTGGAAGTTACTGGCAATTTGGGGGTGGGACTTGTGCAAAGGAAAATCTGAGTAGGGATCTCCCCCAGAATCCATGGTCCGCATTTGCCCTCTAAAGAGATTGCCCTTGGAAGCAGCCAGTTTATCTGTAGGGAACTACTCTCTCTAACCTGAACTCAAGCCCAACCAGGAGTTTGGCAGCCCTAGGAAAATTTCTGAAAAAGATGGCAAAGGAGGGCCAGCAACTGATAGAGGCATGGAAGCCCACACCAGGACAGTAGCAGGGGCCTACTTGGGCAAAAGGGACGACCAGTGCTCTCATCCCCCATAGTCCACTCCTTACAGCCCCACACAAACCCAGTTCCCCCACCCCAGCTGCCACACACAGACCCAAATCCTCCACTCAGCCCCTCTCAGAACCAAAACCACCCTCAGCTGCCCCACACCGAGTACCCCAGGAACAGGCTGGCCAGCCTGCCCCATTGTTCCCTATGCTGGGAACCAACCTCCCATCAAAGAAGGGAACACAGACACACAATCATTAAGTTTAAAAAACCTTTATTTTCTCATTTTCAAATTACAAGTGGTCAACAAATCACAACATATTACACTTATTGTCCCTCATAGCACAACACAACACAATTAACTACACATCAGAGAATCTTAAACACAATTTTTTTTTTGAAATGGACAAACAGTAAAGTTTTGAACATTACAACAGGTTACATAGTGAGCGGGCACAACAGGGCATGGAAACAGAAGATGATCATAATAACTACCAGCCTAATACAACTCTCCCTCCATAAAACGACTTAATGGGGGGGAACCACTGCAACAGGGTCCAGCAGAACCTATGTCATTTCCTGTGGCTGTGCTTTCAGTTCAGACACACAAAGCTGAACTGGGCACTTCCAAGGCACTGGACAATGGTATTTCTGGAGCAGTTCTGCAGAGGTCTCCCCCCACCCCCACACCAGCCTCAGAATTTACCTGGGAACATCTGTGAGAGATCATCATTGGCCGGTGCCCATCCACCACTCTTCCCGCATCCCCCAACCATGCAAACCCAACATTAACATCAAATTTTTTTTTTTAAACATGAACATTCAATCAACTTTTAAAAAACATAAGCACAACATTTTTTTGGGGGTTTTTTTCCTTTTTTTTACATGAACAGAACATCAACTTTTAAAAAACATAATCACAACATTTTTTTGGGTTTTTTTTTCCTTTTTTTTACATGAACAGAACATCAACTTTTAAAAAACATAATCACAACATTTTTTTTTGGTTTTTTTTTCCTTTTTTTTACATGAACAGAACATCAACTTTTAAAAAACATAATCACAACATTTTTTTGGGTTTTTTTTCCTTTTTTTTACATGAACAGAACATCAACTTTTAAAAAACATAATCACAACATTTTTTTTTGGTTTTTTTTCCTTTTTTTTACATGAACAGAACATCAACTTTCAAAAAACAGTACAACAATTCTTCTACAATTTTTTTTACAATGATTTCATCTGATAAAAACACCTAAGCAATCCCTATCTAACCTGTTTCTCCCTCCAGTAGCAATCCATGTTTCTGGGGCATTATTTTTCATAATAAATTTGGTCCCACAGGGTATGTCTCAGTGATGGGAGATGTTTTGAATACCCTGGGGGGGGGCTTTCAAATTGCTGGGTGTTTTTCCTTTGCCACTGGTTCCTAACCACCCTCCCTCTACTGGCCGGTTTTAACTGTATATACAGGGTTTTATACAGGGGAGAGCGCGATTCCAAAGGATTGGACTCATAGAGGATGCAGGCCACAAGTTGGGCTCACCTCAGTCACTCTGGAAGTCCAGTCCTGAGAAATCGAAGAGGCGAGAGTTGACCTTCAGGAAGGTCAACTGCTCGACTCTCCATGGGAGAAGGCGAGTGCGATGTGGGCCGACAATGTCGCCCGCATGTGAAAAGACGCGCTCGCTCTCCACGCTCGTCGGAGGGCATGAGAGCAGCCGCTGCGCCTCGAGGGAGAGGTCCGGCCAGACCGACTCCTTCCTGGCCCAGTAGCTGAGCGGATCGGTGGAGAGCGACTCGCAGGGCTCCGCGAGGTAGTCCCTGACCATCGCCTCCGCCGGATCCTCTCTCACGGTCCTCACGACCCCAGAGGGGACGAGGGCCCACCGGAGCATCTCCATCTCCATCGGCACTCCGGTGGTGGCCTCGGGGGGGGCCTGCGCAGAGGGGGCGTCAGAGGGACCCGCACGGCAGGGCCCCTCTTGCGTCCCCCCTGTCGACAGGCGTCCCCTCTTGGCCTGCCTGCGCCTCACCCAAGAGCAGAGCCCGTCTCTGGCTTGGGTGAGGTTCCCGTCCCGCTCGGCGAAAGTGCCCTTTATGCGCGGGTCACACATGGTCGCCAACATGTATGACTCTTCCTTAGTGAGAGGAGTTAGCCTGGCAGCTATGCCCTGCTGCAGCCTTCTCACTAATGCGCGCACCGCTGGAACAAGGTCAGCACGGGGCGCGACCCGGTCTGCAAGGGTGGCCAGATTCCTCTGGAGCGTGTGCACCAGGGGAATGACCAGACCGAGGGTCGCCGTGTCTGACGAGACCGCCACAGTGAAGTCCTTGAAGGGCTTCAGGACCTCCACTGTCTGGGTGATGGTGAGCCAATCCTCCCGGTTGAACTCACCCACCTGACTCGCACCGCGGTGCTCGGAGAGCCACGCGTGGAGTGCGGCCTGCTGCTCCACCAAGCGCTCAAGCATGGCGCAGGTGGAGTTCCAGCGAGTGCTGACGTCAGTGATCAGAGCGTGCTCTGGCACACCTGTCCTGACCTGTGTCTGGCGCAGTTCGTGCGTGGCCTTCACGCTGCGCGAGAAGTGACCCGTGAGCCTCCGACATTTCTGGACAAGTAACTGGAGTTCACGGGTCCGGGTATCCACGGGTTCCTTCGAGGAGCCCAACCCCAGCGCATCTCTCACCACTAGGTGAAGCTTGTGAGCGGCACAGTAGACGCTCTCTCGGCTCACTAGATGCGCCGCTGCCCTCATGTTCTTGCCACCGTCCGTCACCATGCATCCCACGGTGGCGGGTCCCTGGCCTATCCACTCGTCCAACTGTCTCCTTAAGGTGGCAGCGATGTTCTCCGCCGTGTGGGACACGTCGAGCACCTCGGCGTGAAGCAAGGCCTTGCAGTAGCCGGCCTGGCGGTCTCGCATCCTTCCCTGTCTAGCTGTGCTAGGCACCTCCCCCCGGCCCCCACCCAGAACCGACTCGGGTTCCCACCAGTGAGCAGTAAGCGAGAGGTACGCTTGCTGCACACTTGGGCAGGTCCAGATGTCCGATGTGAAGTGCACAGTTCTCCCGGCAACCCGGGACAGCTGTGCCTTCACATGATCCCTGGCAGCCCTGTAAAACGAGGGCACCACCGATCTGCTCAACGACGTGCGAGCAGGGACGGCGTACCAGGGAAAGCAATCTTGGAGCAGCCCTGAGAAGCCGAAGTCTTCAACTACGGAATACGGTTGCCCATCCACTGCTATCATGTTGACGATGTGGCGCGTGATGCGCCTGCTCGCCCTCCGGATCCCCTCTCTGGGCACACTAGCGCCCTGCATACCAAGCATCTCCGGGAGAGAGGCTTGGCGTCCCTTTCCTGCAGGTACCCTTGGGGGGAGAGCACCAGAGGAGCCTGCCTCCTTCTGGCTAGCTGGCGGCCGTGCGGCGCCACTCGAACCCTCCTCCCGAAGAAGCACCGCCTGGTGGTGCCTCTTCATATGGTACCTCATCCCAGACGTGGAGAGATGCCACACATCTTTGCCACGGCTGACGCGCTGCCTACAATGCAGGCACAGGGCTGCTCGGGGATCCTCCGTTGTCTGGAAGTGCTTCCAGAGTTCGGAGGAAAAGGGCATCCCACGCTTCCCAGGAGAAGCGCGTTCGGGACCACCCTGCGGCACCTCCTGTGAGGTGCTCTGGCCGGACACACCGTGTCCCACTCTCGGCCGGGCAGGTGGGGATGGACGAGGCTGAAGGGGCAGAGATGTGGGCTCTTCCACCACAGTCTCTGCCTCTTCCTCCCGCGTCCTCTCCTCCTGCACAGCCGCGAGAGGCCTGCTGCTGGCCTCAGAGGAAACTGGGGTGGACCGCCCCAGGGGGGGTCTCACGGGCAGTTCCTCCAACATCCTCCGGGTTCCTGGGGTGAGCGGGAGCGCAGGGAAAGTCATGTGCTCCGCGCCCATCCCAGGAGACACCACATGCTGCCCCTCCTCCAGCAGCTGGCTCGCAACCACTGGAGGAGGAGGAGCCTCAGCAGCAGGCCCCTGCCCAGTGCCAGCCCCTGCCTCACGCACCCGGGTTGGGGGTGGCCCTCCAGCAGCTGCCTCAGGAAAGAGAGTCTTGCGAACCCTCTTCCTGTCACCAGAAGCCAGGCTGGTGAACGGCAGCAGCGCAGGGGAGGGCCTCCTCCGCTCAGATGGAGGGGCTGCCGCAGCAGTCCCCCTCCCCCTCCCCTCCTCCCCTCTAGATTTCTCCCTAGCCTTTCCCCCGGGTCCCCTCTCTGCTTTCCTCTCTGACATACTTTCCCCTCCCAAATTCAACCCTAACTAATCAGAAAAGATTTAGAAAACAAAGGTCAACTTTGTTTTCAAGACCTAACTAACCTGCTATAAATCTGTGTTTCTAGTGGCTCTGTGACTTGGAGATGAACAATCAAGTGCCTTTTTAAGCAACCCTATTTATGTCAGGGAACCTGAGCCTGCCAATCAGCTGAATTCCTCTGGAATTGAGCTGGCCCTAAACCCCAATAACAGGTGACGAAGCCTTAAACACTCACACACTAGTATGCCCGGGCCGGCCTGGCACCACCACGTGTGCCAGAGATGGGCAGTGGAACCCTAGTTATGGGGGCACTAATGGGAAGCCTATTGACAGCTATTACAAATTTTTATATATATATATATATATATATAGAATTCAAACCTAACACTCACTCACTAATGCTTTCCCTGCTGAGTCCCTATTTAGTTTTTTAAAAAAAACTAGGCTCGGTTTCCCTAATAATTATGTTGAGGGCAATTATCCACTGATCACCTACCAACTGGCCTACCTACCTAAGAAACACTATTTAGCGGGACCGATGTATCTGTGGTATGTCGGTGTGGGGTGTGGATGTGGTGTTTTGAAGATGAGCCTCCCCCCTCCCAAGCTAGCAAGAACCCACCCCCAAGGCCACCCAAATGTCAACCCGGACTCGCTCACACTAACACCAGTCCTGCAGTCCAGCGATGTTCAGGCGGTCTTGCAGCTGGTCCTCCTCTCCTCCACGATGCTGTCAAGAAAATTGGAAATGTTAGCAGAGTCAACACCACACGCCGCACACGCAACCCCAAAATTCAAGGCCCCGTTGCACAAGCCAAGTCAGCCCCCCCCCCTTAAAGGCTAGGGCCAACCAGCAGCAAAACAAAACACATCCACCCAGCAGAGCTTCTGGCCTGTGCAGGCCAGAAGCTGGCACACTCATTTTTTAGTCCTGTGAAACAGCAGTTCATGCCCACCCCACACTCAAACTTGAAAAATGAAACATGAAAGAAAGCTGGCACTGCGATCAATGCTGGCCCCCCTAACCCCCAAACAATATCCTCTTGCCCAACCAGAAAATGCCCCCCCCCCGGCCCAAGCCATAAAGACAGAGCCAAAGCATATGCTCGCAGGTAGGCACAGCAGCAGACATAAGCTCAAAAACCAAATTTAACAACAACCCTACCAGTCCACCAGTGCAGATGTCCAGCAATGTTGATCCTCCACGCAGAGATCTGCAGGCCGATGTCCACCAAGTGCAGTCCAGTCCAGAAGAGGTCCACCAACGATAAACAACCTGAATGTGAAGCAAAACAGTGAGTGCCAGGCCAGCAAACGGGAAGGGTTACCAAAGCCGGAGCAGCAGGCCTGTGTGTGGGCCGAAGGCTGGCACAGTTGATCAGGACGGAGCCTGTTGGGAATCCTTGCAAGCAGGGGACCAGACACAGAAACGCAAGCCACACCATTCCAGATTGTGGAGCACAACTGTGAGTGCCAGGCCAGCAACCAAAAAGGGTTACCTTGGCCAAAGCAGCATACCTGTGTGTGGCCCACAGGCTGGCACAGTTGATCAGGACGGAGCCTGTTGGGAATCCTTGCTAGCAGGGGACCAGACACAGAAAGGCAAGCCACACCATTCCAGATTGTGAAGCACAACTGTGAGAGCCAGCCAGAAGAAAGGCTTCTGGCCTGTGTAGGCCCGAAGCTGGCACACTCTGGTTTTAATCTTCAAACAGTGGATCAAGCTTAAAGAAGGCAAGCACAACAACCAATGCTGAAACCCCCCCCCCCACCATCAAACATTGTCTGCCCAACCTGTCCCCCAGGCCATACCTGTGTGTGGCCCACAGGCTGGCACAGTTGATCAGGACGGAGCCTGTTGGGAATCCTTGCAAGCAGGGGACCAGACACAGAAAGGCAAGCCACACCATTCCAGATTGTGAAGCACAACTGTGAGAGCCAGCCAGAAGAAAGGCTTCTGGCCTGTGTAGGCCCAAAGCTGGCACACTCTTGTTTTAATCTTCAAACAGTGGATCAAGCTTAAAGAAGGCAAGCACAACAACCAATGCTGAAACCCCCCCCCCCACCATCAAACATTGTCTGCCCAACCTGTCCCCCAGGCCATACCTGTGTGTGGCCCACAGGCTGGCACAGTTGATCAGGACGGAGCCTGTTGGGAATCCTTGCTAGCAGGGGACCAGACACAGAAAGGCAAGCCACACCATTCCAGATTGTGAAGCACAACTGTGAGAGCCAGCCAGAAGAAAGGCTTCTGGCCTGTGTAGGCCCAAAGCTGGCACACTCTGGTTTTAATCTTCAAACAGTGGATCAAGCTTAAAGAAGGCAAGCACAACAACCAATGCTGAACCCCCCCCCCCCCCACCATCAAAGATTGTCTGCCCAACCTGTCCCCCAGGCCATACCTGTGTGTGGCCCACAGGCTGGCACAGTTGATCAGGACGGAGCCTGTTGGGAATCCTTGCTAGCAGGGGACCAGACACAGAAAGGCAAGCCACACCATTCCAGATTGTGAAGCACAACTGTAAGAGCCAGCCAGAAGAAAGGCTTCTGGCCTGTGTAGGCCCAAAGCTGGCACACTCTGGTTTTAATCTTCAAACAGTGGATCAAGCTTAAAGAAGGCAAGCACAACAACCAATGCTGAACCCCCCCCCCCCCACCATCAAACATTGTCTGCCCAACCTGTCCCCCAGGCCATACCTGTGTGTGGCCCACAGGCTGGCACAGTTGATCAGGACGGAGCCTGTTGGGAATCCTTGCTAGCAGGGGACCAGACACAGAAAGGCAAGCCACACCATTCCAGATTGTGAAGCACAACTGTGAGAGCCAGCCAGAAGAAAGGCTTCTGGCCTGTGTAGGCCCAAAGCTGGCACACTCTGGTTTTAATCTTCAAACAGTGGATCAAGCTTAAAGAAGGCAAGCACAACAACCAATGCTGAACCCCCCCCCCCCCACCATCAAAGATTGTCTGCCCAACCTGTCCCCCAGGCCATACCTGTGTGTGGCCCACAGGCTGGCACAGTTGATCAGGACGGAGCCTGTTGGGAATCCTTGCTAGCAGGGGACCAGACACAGAAAGGCAAGCCACACCATTCCAGATTGTGAAGCACAACTGTGAGAGCCAGCCAGAAGAAAGGCTTCTGGCCTGTGTAGGCCCGAAGCTGGCACACTCTGGTTTTAATCTTCAAACAGTGGATCAAGCTTAAAGAAGGCAAGCACAACAACCAATGCTGAACCCCCCCCCCCCACCATCAAAGATTGTCTGCCCAACCTGTCCCCCAGGCCATACCTGTGTGTGGCCCACAGGCTGGCACAGTTGATCAGGACGGAGCCTGTTGGGAATCCTTGCTAGCAGGGGACCAGACACAGAAAGGCAAGCCACACCATTCCAGATTGTGAAGCACAACTGTGAGAGCCAGCCAGAAGAAAGGCTTCTGGCCTGTGTAGGCCCAAAGCTGGCACACTCTGGTTTTAATCTTCAAACAGTGGATCAAGCTTAAAGAAGGCAAGCACAACAACCAATGCTGAAACCCCCCCCCCCCACCATCAAACATTGTCTGCCCAACCTGTCCCCCAGGCCATACCTGTGTGTGGCCCACAGGCTGGCACAGTTGATCAGGACGGAGCCTGTTGGGAATCCTTGCAAGCAGGGGACCAGACACAGAAAAGCAAGCCACACCATTCCAGATTGTGGAGCACAACTGTGAGAGCCAGCCAGAAGAAAGGCTTCTGGCCTGTGTAGGCCCAAAGCTGGCACACTCTGGTTTTAATCTTAAAACAGTGGATCAAGCTTAAAGAAGGCAAGCACAACAACCAATGCTGAAACCCCCCCCCCACCATCAAAGATTGTCTGCCCAACCTGTCCCCCAGGCCATGCCAAGAATAAACTGCAACACCTTTTTGCAGAGGCAGGCCACAGCAGCACATTGCCCAGCATCAAAAAAATTTACAAAAATTTTAAAAAGGCCTACCAGGTGTCCTCTCAGGATGTCCAGCACAGTTGATCCTCCAGGCAGATGTCCTCCAGGCTCCAGGTGCAGTCTCTCTTCTTCTCCTCTCTCGGTCACAGCTCAGCAGCAGCAGCAACAGAAGTGTTCCAGACAGTCTTGCTCCAAATTTAAATCCCCTGCTGCAGCCTCAGCCAAAGATTTAAATCTATTGGCTGGCATGAGAATGCAGCAGTGGGATTGGTGACTCCTAAAGTCCCCAGTCCCCTGCCTTTCCCCACCCACACTCCAAGAGCCACCCTCCTCCTGCTCCCCCTCCCCTACCTGTTAGTTTTGGCGGGAATCTCTGCTGCTTTGCAAATGCAAAGTGCAATGCAATGCTTGCACCTTGCATTTGCAAGGCAAAGCAGGATTCCCTATCCTCCTTTGCAAGAGGGGTGGGGGGTGACAGAAGGAGTGAGTGATTCACTCCTTCTCCCCCCCTCCCCTCTTCTAAGAGCCTGCAGGAAGCCTTTGCTTCCAGCAGGATTTTGCTAGCCGCTTGCTAAGGCAAACGGCTAGCAAAATCAAAATGGCGATTCTCGAATGCCGAAAGAATGCCGAAAGAATCCCGAAACGTTTCGGGTTTTTCTTTCGGCAATCCCGAAACGTTTCGGCATTCCCCGAAACGTTTCGGGATTCTTGAAGAATGCCGAAACACTTTTGTTTCGGCATTCTTTCGGCATTCAGAATGCCGAAACGCACATCCCTAGTAGCTAGTGAATAGTGGTGTGCATCTAGAAAAAATGTGTGATTTTTTTTTCAAATATGTGGCTGTTGAAACTGGGTAGTTTTCCATTGGGGTATTATTGGGTCAAACTCAAAATTTGTTAGTTTTGATTTATTCTCATGATTTTCATGGCCATCTTTGCAATTCAGTTAATAATGTAGACAGGGATTCTGACCAAATCTTTGCCCACCCACACCTCAGGTACCCACAGCAGGAAATGGAGGGTGGAAGGACTGTGTACCAGCATTGCACCAGTGCACTTATACCACTTCTGATAAAAACCTGAAGTATCTTGTGGACACTTCAGCACTTTTTTTAAAGAGCTAGAGTATATTAAAAAAATCACTTCCAGTTTTTACCGGAAGTGACATAAGTATGCCGGCAGAATGCCAGCATGCAAGGCCCCGCCTCCCAATTTCTCCCAGGGGTTACCCGCTGCAATCTGGCAATCCTATAGGTAGATGTGAACAAAACCAGAATTAAATGTTTCCATCAAGCATTAACCACCCTGCCCTCTGTTCCTCTAGCCCCAATAGATGCTCAGTGCCATTGGAGGAGGGGGTGGGAGAAGAATGGAATTGAGACAATTTTAACAGAAGAACACACTCAACTATGAAGCATCATTTCTGTAAATCAGGATCAGGATAGCAGAAGGGCAACTCTCAGCTGTTCCAGGAGAGTAAGCCTGACTCCTTTTTTTGCTTCTGTCTTACTGTGCTTACAAGCAGGGCTGAATTAAGAAACATCAAAACCCTCAGCTACATCAAGTTTAAGCTCTCCTATAACATTACCCCTCCCCTCAATTGGTGTGTGTGTGTGTGTGTGTGTGTGTGTGTGTGTGTGTGTGTGTGTGAGAGAGAGAGAGAGAGATTCTCTCATATCTGGATCCTCAAAATGTAGCTTGCCTAGCTTGTGCATAAACCCTGCTCTGCTTATGTGGCCACCATAGTGAGAGAGGACTAAGGGCAAAGCTACAAGTGACGAATGACACTTGAACGGCAAGTGTATTTCTCCCTGTTCACTTGCGCTCCACTCAATCCACTTGCCGTTCAAGTGTCATTCGTCACTTGTAGCTTGGCCCTCAGTCCAGGATCGCCTGGAATTACAAGTGGGCTGTTTTCACACATCTTAAATTTTCCGTTAATTTTGTGGAAAATGTTCCGTTAGCTGTGATCCTGCTATCATGACGCACCGTGCACATTGCCTTGACTTGTGCCACCACTTTGCACTTCCAGAAGTTCACATTCTGCAGAAGAAGTGCAATTGCGGGTGGTGAATGAGCTTGCGTCACTGTTGCCAAAAGCACCTTCCCACCCATTTTGCAAATGCGCAATAAAGATGTCCTTTAAAAAAACCAAAAATTGGAATCACTGTTTCCAGGAGCCCGCAAAGGCTTGCAGGATTCCTGGTCGTGGGCGGGAAAATCTCTTCCTAGGGTGCAAAAAATGAAAGAGGAGGAGAAGCTGAGTGGGTGGTCTCTGGAGAAGCATTTCCAAGCATCCACATGCAGGTGAGAAAAGCACTAAAGAAGCGTTACGCAACAGAATAAACGGGAAATCTGTGTTCTCCAAGAGGGCACAACAATTATGGGAGGATGACGGGTTTTCACGGGAGGATTACAAGGATGTCTGTACAGCTGTGAGCACTACAATAAGGATGCATGAAAATGGCCCTGGTCTCCAGACTACCAAGATCAGTTCCTCTGGAGAAAATGGCTGCTTTGGAGGATTAACTCTGGGCCAAGCTACACGTGACGAATGACACGTGAACGGCAAGTGTATTTCTCCCTATTCACTTGCCCTCCACTCAATCCACTTGCCATTCAAGTGTCACTCGTCATGTGTAGCTTGGCCCTCTGTGGCATTATACCATGCTGGGTTCGCAGCTGAGGTGAAGTGGGGATGCTATGATCATGTAGGCGTGCCACATGTGTTGGTTTTTAGACAAAGAGCATCAGAATGAAATAACCAAGCTAGAGTTGAAGTAAGAGCAATTCAGATTGCTCTAATGAAATTTCTCAGGCAGACGGTTCCATGTATCTCTACACATTTCAGTTGGCGACAGTCTAGTAATTCAATATAACTCGTGAGGAGTTATTAAAAGTTTTCTTCAGAGAATTATTTCATATAAAGAGGACTACATACATCCTTCTTGTTATAATGAACCAGTGAGCGCCTCTAAATATTGGAGAAAGGAGCAGAAGAAGGGGGAATTCTCTCCTGATCCAAGGGCAAGCACGGCATGATAAAATAATCGTTTTTTTATCACTGTACACATTAATATTCATAAATTCTGTTGCAGTGCTATAATAGGAGGAAATTTCAAAGCAAACATGCTTTGTATCTGCTGTAGTGAATAACCTTTAATTTAATTTTTTAAAACCCTTTTTCTATTCAGAGCAAACAGTCCTAATGTCCAGAAGTGATCTGAAGTCTTTTTCTCCTCTAGGAAAAAAGGTATTGGGAGTGGCAAAGTAGTGTTTGACAGTGCTTAACTCTTTTATCTACACACCTTTTTCCTTCTCTAAAGAGAATCCATCAGCTCCCTCATTAGTGCTTGCAGAGTTCCCAATGCATGGACAAAAATCCCACAAAGGGAGATTAGGGGCAGGGGTAATTTGGACAGGGAAAGGGTAGGCAGGCAAAAGATTAATCTCCCCTGCTATCATTTCCTGACACTTCTCTATTCGGCTAATGATCCCCACCCCTAACTAGCTTTTCCTCCCTTTCAAAAGGCATAGATATACTTTTAGACATAGAAAAGAGCAAGAGTCCGGTAGCACCTATAAGACTAAAAGAAAATGGTGGTAGGGTATGAGCTTTCGTGAGTCACACCTCACTTCTTCAGATACCTTGGTATCTGAAAGCTCATGCCCTACCACAATTTTTGTTAGTCTTATAGGTGCTACTGGACTCTTGCTCTTTTCTGATGCTACAGTCAAACTAACACTGCTACTCATCTTGCCCTATCTCCACTTTTAGACATGTTAGATTGTAACAGTTACTTAGTGCTTTAATACTCATTAGTGGCGGTGGGCATGGATTGGGAAAACCCACAGACCATGAACTTTTCACAGTCCAGCACCAGTTTGTGAACCGACCGGTTTATCAGTCCGGGCCACTGGGAGTGCTCTAACCCCCTGCTCCAGCTGACTGGCCCACCAGCTGAGTGGCTCACAAGGGGGGATTTAAATGTTAAAGCGCTCCTGGCACTGCTTTCCAGTGGCGCTAGGAGCGCTCTAACCTCTCCCTGCTCCAGCTGACTAGTAGCCAGCGAGTCAGCTGGAGCAAGGGGAGGATTAAAATATTAAATTGCTCCTTACACTTCTTGCCAGTGGCACCAGGAGGCTTTAACAGCTCACAGACCAACAGACTGGCAAAAAATCCATAGGTCCATGGAAAACAGGCATTCCATGACCCACCAGTTCGTGAACACTGAAGCAGCCCAGTCTGTGCAAAATTTTGGTCCATTTTCCAGTCCATGCCCACCTCTACTCATCTGTGTCCTGAGATAATATACAAAATACACTTTCTTCATTGATAGCTTTGACAATAAATGATGTTTCCACAAAAGAATATGGTTACTAACAGAATGTCGTACTCAGTACTGAATGGATAAATATGCTATCTTTATAGGAGAGGTATAAGGGAAAAGGGGTAGAAAATTAAACATTGATATTGCAAACATTTTTTTGACAAGGAAGCTTTAATATTTTCTGTGACCAAGTAGTGCAATCTGCAAAATGAATCAAACATTGGCATGCAATGAATAAACTGTTACATGTTTAGTCTAAAAATATACACACGCATACTTGCACACGCACACGCACACACATATTGTAATGTTGGTATTAACTGAATTTTTTTTCCATCCCAGAAAGTGTTTAATTGAATATTAAGATATTTGTTAAAACATTCCCTTGTTATAATGGGCTTTCTATATGTTGTTTTATTATGTAAACTCAATACAGAGCTTTCATTACAACATAAATGAAATTACAGTTTCATTAGGGCTGCCACTTTAATTCAAATGGTATGTATTATGCAAATGTATAAGTAACATATTGCTGCAATTTGTGCTTCTTTCCCCTAGAATACCAATTACTTAGCCCTCTGTATCAGTTGGCTGAGACTGGCTAGTTTTAAATATGTATAATTTTTCACAATGCTTTGGAGGTACAGAACTGCAACAGCTAACTTAGTATACGAAAAAAATTCTGTGTGTAGATCATAACATCAAGAGTTTTCTCTTGTGCGCACTGAAGAATGTTGAAGAGTGGGCTCACTGTTGAACAAATTATCTGAATCGAAACATCTTTCCCTCTTGCCAACATGTGGTCAGTGACATTAAAGTTGAAAATGCCAATAATCTCTTTTGAGGGGAAGATACTTGCTCAGGGGAAGATATATAAAGTCAGAGTTGTGTACAAAAATCTCTGGATCAAGGTCTACCTAGAACAGAGGTACGGTGTATCAAACTAGACTTGAGACAGTTTGGTGTAGTGGTTAAGAGCGCGGGGATGTAATGTGGAGAGCCAGGTTTGATGCCCCCAGGGCCGGTGGCAGGGTTTTTGGCGCCTGAGGTGATATACCTACTTGTGCCCCCCCCACTCTAACCAATTTAAAAAAAAAACAGGAGAAATGTAGGAAAAATGAAAAGCATAAAACTTGAAACTTTTTACATTTTAAATTTGACTTTTATTTCTTAATTTAAATTTTAAATTTTATTTTTTTAAATAAGTGTGAAAATAACAACAATCTTTGTTTTTCTTATTGTGAGCCAAAAATCTATTTTGTGAGCAGAAACAGCAACTTGCATTGAAGTTTTGAGCACAACTCCTTTTGTGTGTGTGTGTTTGTGAGTGTGTAAAAAAGTTTCCCTCTCTCTTTCTTCCTACCTCTCTCTGAACCCAGAGACTCTTGGCAGTAGAAGGAGGGCTTCTCTTACAGGGCCTGCTTGGGCTCCATTGAAATGCATTACAACACAAAAAAAGTGCAAGAGTCCAATAGTGAAGCTGTGGCTCATGAAAGCTCATACCGTATGACATTTTTTTTAGTCTTATAGGTGCTACTGGACTCTTGCTTTTTTCTACTGCTACAGACAAACACGGCTACCCATCTTGATCTATCAACACAGGCCCCAGAGTGGAATGACAGTCCCTGGGAGAAGAATCAGTGGACTGGGACTGGAATGGCAGTGGGCGTGGAATGACAGGGGGTGTAATTCCAGTCCCAGAGCCCTGACCCTATTCCTAGGAGCAGTCGTTCCACTCTTTGACCTGTCATTCCAGTCCCTGAGCACAAGTTCTATACCTAGGGGTTGTCACTCCACTCTGGGGCTGTCATTCCAGTCCAAGAAAACTTCTGCAATTCCCAGGGACTGTCATTCCATTGTGCTGTCTCTAATTCCACTCCAAGAATGCTTCTCTACTACCAGGGGCTGTCATTCCACTGTGCAACCTATCATTCTTTCCCAGAGCACAGATTCTGCTCTGAGGGGCTGTCATTGCACTCTGGGAGTTGTCATTCCAGTCCCAGAACACTTCTGCTCCTCCCAGGGTCTGTCACTCCCAGTCTGGTGCCTGTCATTCCAGTCCCAGATCGCTTCTACTACTCCCAGGGGCTGTCATTGCACTGCATTCTGGGGGCTGTCCTTCCAGTCCCAGAGCACAGAGCCTATTCCAAGGACTGTCATTCCACTCTGAAACCTGTCTTTCTGGTCCTGGAGCTAGGGACTGTCATTGCACTCTGGGGGCTGTTATTCCACTCCCAGAGTATTCCATCTGGTCCCAGAGACCTTTATGGAAAATCCATTCCACATTTTCTTTGCAACTTTTTTTGTGTTGTGATGCATTTCAATGGAGCCCAGGCAAGTAAATTGGCATCCCTGGCTCCCATTATCTCCAATGGGCCTTCAAGTCTTTCCTATTATTTCCAGTGGGCAATCCCCCCCATCATTCCTTTTAATACATGGTGGGGGTTGGGGGGAAGCAAGAAAGGACAAGGGAGACAAAAGGTCAGATGGGAGCTTGCTGTTCCCCAGCCAGCTAGAGTGTCTCTTGCTCCTGGAAGCTTCTTCCAAGGCTTAAATTGAGAGAGAGAGAGAGAGAGAGAGAGAGAGAGGAGAGAGAGAGAGGAGGAGGAGGGGAGGAAAGTAAGAGAGAGAAATGTCCCTGGCGCATTCTACATGGCTGAAATTTGTTTTTTAGCACATTCATCCTTTTGCACAGCGGGAATGCCAGGGAAAATGTGAAAGAATGATGGAAATCCCACACATCTTGCATTGTTCCACCTGTACACTGAATGTTCCAGAAATGCTTTACAAGCTGTTTATTACATCAGGAGCAGAATCATTCTGCTAGTTCAATCCTGGGCTGCAAAACAGACAGATAATAAGCTTTCCAAATACGCGCACGCTGTGCTGTACCTGATCCCCATGCCAGGCCCCACAATGCAAGCAGGTCACGTCTCTTGAAGAAATTCACCTGCAGCTTTCCCTGCCCAACCTCGGCACCTCATGCTGCTGATCAGCACAATAGGCCAGTGCCCGCTTCTGCTTGGAGCGGGGCTGTAGCTGTGCCCCAGAGCCTCTGCAAGCCCGCGTGCACTCACCAGGACACATGGCATCCCATGCACCAATGAGAGCACAGTGGGGCGGGGCTCCGGTGTGTGCGCAGACACCACATGGAGGGCCAGGGAAGGGATTGGCGCTGGTGCTAGCCGGGGATTGCTGAGGCCCATTGCTCGCTGATGCTCTGGTGCTGGGTCGGGCTGAGGTGTCATTGGGGGCGGGGGCGGGGCCAGCACACGGCACCTCCTTTGGAAAGCAGTGCCTGTGGCAGCCGCTTGCATTGCCTCTATTGTAGCGCTGGCTGTGGATGCCCCACTCCTCCACTTGAAGCCAGCTGGGTGACCTTGGGTCAGACACAGCTCTCTCAGAGCTTTCTCAGCCCCACCCACCTCACAGGGTGTTTTGTTGTGGGGATAATAATGATTTCTAAGGACTTAACTATATTTAAGATTGCATTGCAAATCACTTAGTTTTGTTATGTGGAAGAAAAAATAGACACTGTGGGATGCTGGGGATCATTTCCCTACACAACAGTGGAATGTACAGTTTGGAATTTCACAAAAATTAACAACATTTAACAACAACAACAACAACAACAACAACAACAACAACAACAACAAAAACCCTTACAAAATTTGGGTTAGAAATGGAAGAAGAAAGAACCATAGTTGTTTTTTTATTGCCTATTTGTGTCTGAAAATAATAATGCCCTGCCTCTTTTTATAATAATAATAATAATAATAATAATAATAATAATAATAATAATAATAATAATAATAATTTACATACCATCCTTCAGGACAACTTAATGCCCACTCAGAGCAGTTTACAAAGTATGTCATCATTATCCCCACAATGATCACCCTGTGAGGCGGGTCTGGCTGAGAGAGCTGTGGGAAGCTATGACTGACCCAAGGTCACCCAGCTGGCTTCAAGTGGAGGAGTGGGGAATCAAACCCGGCTCTCCAGATTAGAGACCCATGCTCTTAACCACTACACCAAACTGGCTCTCAACCATCAAATTGTTCTTTTGCAAACAAAAGACTGATTTGATGTTTATTTGACCACGTTATCACTTGGGCATTGGAAAATGTTTTAAGTACATTCTATTCATTTAAAAAGATATCTGCTATGAAAAGTAAAATATTAGCAGTATAGTTGTAAGGAGTGTTACTCTAGTCTAAGCCCATTATTTCAGAGGGCTTAGACTGGCAAAACTCTGCACAGGATTGAATTGTTAGTGAAATTTTATATTCTGTTCTTATCAAGGTGACACAAATAAATAACATTGATATTCATGATGGGAGAAGATCGTAAGCATTTAACTTTTTTTTTATTTTGCACAATCAATGACTACAAAATTTGCAGGCAACAGAGCTTTAATATATACCATAAAGGTTTCCTGAGTATTTGTTTAATGCTTTTGTTATAAACATGTATTGATTGTGATAAAAGTATCATAGAATGATAGTCTAAAGTTTCATCTTTTGCTTTGACTGGATAAAACTTATCCTTGATTGCATACTTCCGAGAGAATATGAAGTTGAAGCAGATAGCTATTTGGAGGTAAAACACCCCAAATATGTCTCGCCCCACCACTGAATTTCCTGCCCTCATTTTGACCCACAAACCCATTCACTTATTGATCCAAGCCTGCGTACAGAGTTTATGCATGTGGACAGGCTGTACATACATGAATTCTTTTCTTACTGTAATCAACACTGAGAAATGCTGGGGTTTCTGAACCTTTCATTAATCATGCTATCCTTCTGAAGTGTACTTAATATGTAATTAATTACATCCAGTTCTACCTTTCTTTTCAATTTGATCCCAGAGAGATAGAATTGCCATTCCCCTGGTGAGAGTGGAGAATCTCCTGATTCTGCCTCTGGTTCTCCATCTATGCACTTACTCCAAGCTGTGGCAGGGGGGAAAACTTAAATGTCCATCAGCCTGTTGGTGTGATGTCACTTCTGGGGGAAAAATCAGAAGTGATTTCACTCTTCTCTAGGATTCAACAGAAACTCTATGGTTATTCCTATCTGGCTATTCCTAGAGATGTGTGATATCACGTGCAGGTTTTACCTGGAAGTGACACCACACACTTGCAACCATGACCACACCTTTGCCAGAGCCCCACCACTCCCCTCCAGTCTCCTTATGGGGAAATGATAGAACTTCTGAATCACTATCTAAAGTTAGTGATGGACCGAATGTAGGTGAACCAGAGCTTAATCTTGGCAAGAGGGAAAGGGGTGGTAGAGTTGTTCTGGGATTTATTATACAGCCTGGTTTGGATGAGGATGAAGTCTTTTATTAAAAAATCAGATCTCTTGCTTGGTGATGCCTTTTTTTAGATGACAAATTGATGTCGATAGCTGCAGGGCAGGACTTTTTCACCAGCTTCTGTCTTTCCAGACTGTGATCATTCAAGCCCCAGTAACATCCCAATTACTATAATAGGTTTTATTGAGGCTGCCTTTGAAAAGTACTTCAGTAGTTTCAGAACACAGTGGCCAGACTATTATTATGTAGTCCTGCAATGTTTCATGTTCACTGGTTGCCTATTAATATCTGGAACAAAATCCCTGTAATACCTTCTATTAGGATCAATCTAATGGACACAAAATATTGTGTAAGCTTTAGAGCTCACTAGAACTCTTTATCAGTCTGAATGTTACAAAATTTTAAAAGGTTTGAGAGTTGGGAAGGTTTTCCAGGCCATGAAATTAATCTGATTTTCTCTAAACATCTTCTGTGGAATGTTGGGGTTAAGTTATTAGTTTAGGCTATTGCTAGTGTTACATTATGGCACATTCTCTGGGAAGAGGCATTTTGATGGCACCCACTTTGCCCTCACATGGGAAGCATAGAAAATGTCCAATTGTCCAGCAATGTTCTTCTCAAATGCCATTGAGATAGCAAAAGACAGCATCGAGTAATCTTTAAGTTAATAGTTGGGGTGTAAACTGAGAAGATTTTCTTTATAATTTCTGTTCTGGATTTTGCAGGGGATGTTTACCATTATTGCTTATTTCTGTGTAGGATATTACTGGTTCAGGAGTAAAAACCAGCATCTTTTTCCATATATGGTGGCTATGTAAAAAAGCAAAGAAATATTGGAAAAGGATACATGAATTGCTGCAAGAGGTGCTAGAAATGAATATATTATTATTATTATTATTATTATTATTATTATTAACAACAACAACAACAACGATGACAACAACAACAATTCTAACTTGCCCTTCCCACAAGCGGGCTTAGGCGAGGTACAACAGATTATAAAAAATATAATACAAATAATAAAACCATAAAACAACAGTTCATCATAAAAACAACAAACAGATAATAACTGTCCCAGGATGGGGTCAATTCCAGATTCCTGCCCATTTCATGGACTGGAATATACCGTTCAAACCAGAAATGCTCCTACTAAACATAATGCCAGAGGAGATAAATAGGGAAAATAGATATTTGATAATCCATATAATAACAGCAGCAAGAATAGTATATGCCAGATATGGGGAAAATACAGATATACCAACAAAAGAAAAATGGATAAAGAACATCTTAGAGATGGCAGAACTGGACACACTGACAGAATTAAAAAAAGAAAAAAACAAACATGATGGGAAACAAAAATGGACCCCACTCTATAGATGGGTTGAACAGAAGTATAACATAGGGACATAACTGTATATTAGCAAAACACAATTAAATGAATGAGGAAAGAAAAAAGTACTAGAATTAAAGAAAGTAGACTTACAGTGATAATAGCATAGTGAAACATAATATAACTATGATGGAATTTGTAGAGATAAAATGAACTGCATGGTATATATCATGTAACCAAAAAATGTAAGATTTTTGATTAACTCTGTTATTAGAATAACCTGGAACTAAAAACTAATTAAAAAAGGAGTAAAATCTGTGTTTTCTTCCCTTCTGTACCATTACTTTCAATGGGAAAATAATGGGTCTGGGCAGCTGTTTATAAAGATAATGGCACCAAATTTGCAAAGAACACAGTTCTCCCTCGAAATAACTCCTAAATTAAGAGCAGATGGAACAAAGGGGATTGATTTTCTAGATTCCTCAAAGAAGGTCCCTCTTGGGCAGCAGCACTTAGTACAAGAAAAAACAAACAAGTTCACAAGGAGGAAGGGGAGAAGGCGAATGGTAGCATGAGATTGGCCGAGAGTGCTCTTTGCTCCTCCCTTGCAATGATCTGACTGGAAGGGAGATAGACTAGAAGAAGAAAAAGCACAGAGAGCGGAGGAGACAGAGCAGAACCATAGAAGAAAAGCAGAGTTTACAAAGACCTGATCAGTTGCAGGTCTAATAAAGTGCAAGAAAATAATTTACAAGCTCCAGCGTAGTTGCTAAGCAATCAGCTCTCTGCAACGAATCAACCTTCTGCAAAGCATACCTCAGTTTCTACAAAGCATATATCAGCAAGCATAGCTGAGCTCAGGAAGTTCAGTTACAACCTATGCAAGCAAAGGGCTCAGGGCTGCAAGAGTGGCCCATAGAGAATGGGAGTTTGCATTCTATGGTACCGGAGCAACCGGAGGCTTTTCTGTTTTACAAGTAGGAAAAAAATCTCCATCTCACAAGGAATGGGGAAGGAGGGGGGGGAGGAGAATGATAGCTGTCGACTCTGGTCTTGTTGTTTGATCTTCTTAACTACATTTTTTAATGATTTTAGCTATGATTTTTTTACCTATGGTTGTTATGACTAGAGATGGGCATGAACTGAAATACAAACCAAAGTTCGTGATGAACTGGGCCGGTTCGTGATTTGCGAACCGGTGGTTCGTCAGAGCCCATTTCTGACAAACTGCCATGAACTTTAGGCTGGTTCATTTGGTTTGTTTTTTGGTTTGTCACTGCAGACAGCCTGTTGCCAATCAATCAGTTTCCAAGGCAACAAGGGGTGGACTTCCTGCAGACCTTCTGCTGACCCGGAAGTGACAATTTGCTGACCTGGAAGTGATGTATTCATGAACCAAACTAAGCAGTTCACAAACCAGGGCAGGTTCGTGAAAGTTTGTGGTTCGTGAAACGTGATGAACCACAAACTGCAAAGTTCATTTTTTTTCCGATTCGTGCCCATCTCTAGTTATGACTTGTGTTATGACTTTTGTTAGTTATTTGTGTGTGGGAGAGCTTGGAACCAAAAGCTGGGATAGAATTATTTCAATAAATATCTAAATGAACGTTTTTAGGGTACAGATTTCAATTGTAGCTTGTGTTCATATATACTCCATTCATACGTGTGGTTCCGAGCTGAGCAAATAGATGCTTTCTTGAGTCTCTGGACAATGTGCTGATACATTCAGAACAGAACTGGGTATGGTGTGAGCTTGGAGTGGCAGTGTGGGGAAAGTTTACAAAAACGAGCAGTGTGTGTGACAATGTCACTTGCAGAGCTACCCACTATCACTTCAACCTGAGTCGTCAACATTTGTGATGCCACCCCCTACCATGTCCCTATCTTCACCCCTCCTGCTGGTGGCTAGGCTCGGTCAGGCACACACACACAACCTTTATTGGCATGTCAGAGTGAAAAAAAGGTACAATAAAATTAGTTGATAGCTTCCCTGATACATATTGCAGATTGAAGAAAACTAGCCACGTTAGAGGTTATAGAAAAGTTGTGACCAGATAGTAATCGCTGGACCTTGACATTATCAGAAAGGCTGTACCATGAATAAAGAAGGGAGTTCAAAAGTTTGTCTCAGATCTTAGAATAAAATAAACAGTATAATAGAACATGGGAAACAGATTCAATGACACCCAGGCCACAAGGGCATTTTCTGAGTTCAAAAGGGGTCCCTTGGCATCTGCCAACGAAAATGGCCAAAGGCAGTATGTTGAATCTGGCCAGCATTAGTGCCCTTCTTTGATGGGGATCAGTTAAAGAGCAGAAATAGGCGGCTAACTGGCCAGATGACAGAGGCAGTCCCAAGTGAATTGGGGAACAGGTTTTCCTAGCTACCTCGGTCAGGCGCTGAAACTGAATGTCTAAGAGCCTCCGTTTAATTGTCTGAAATGCTGTTGGAGCAGATGCAAGGTAAAGTGATTCTAAAGATATACCCATACACCTAACTTTTTTGTGGATTAGTTCCAACCACTTGAATTTGTGGAAATCTGAGAGCATTAGAAAAGTAAAGGAATTTGAGTCGGAATTAAATAGAAGGCAAAGCCAGAATTTGATTGTTAGAAGCCAGGCCCGGCTCGGTCAGGCAACTCGAACCCAGAAATGCTGCACAAATGGGGATTTACTGAATGGTGAATAAGTGGAGGTTGTATGTAATCTGTTATTTCATCTTTTTCTTAGCCATTTCAATAGCAAAAATATTGACAATCTATTGCAGCATCAGTGATTTTCCAATCCATACAAACCATAGTTTGACAGAGCGCTCGGCTGAAAGCAAGATGACTAATTATAGATGAAGGATACTCGCAGGCAACCATTTCAAGTCTTGGTTTGAGAGGAATGTGTGATCGCCTATCAGAGCTTCCAATTGCTGCTGTCTTGATATTTTAGTGAGCTAGTGACTGGTAGCATAAAATGAAGATATTTCCATTTCACATCTGTCTAACGCCTTTCAGACTGAAAAGAAATGTTTTGAATACAATGTCTACTATTCAGTTTTCTCTGCCATGATTCCAGATATTTGTAAATTCTCTCTCTGTCTGCAAGTTCTGTAAAAGAATTGCATATCTGTAGCCAAACTCTCCCTTTCCTATCCTCATTCATTTGTTAACAACCAAATCGACAGGGGCGAAGAACAACAGACAAATAGCTGGAGCTCGTAACTGCTACCGGTTCTTTCACTGGAAATCATTTCATAAAGAACTAGGGGTGCAGAAATACCTTCCAGTTCAACTTCAGTTCTGCTCACCAGTTGTTGAGCAATGAGCCGCTTTTTTTGTGACCTGTTTTTGAAGAGCTTGATCCTATACATTTGGTTATTTCTTTCTTTATTAAAACAGTTCAGTACAGGGAAAACAGAAGCAATGGCCACATGGGCATTGTTACACAGCCCAGTGGAAATCCTAGTTTTCTCCTTTTCTCTCAGACCATTCATGAGCGCAGCCAATTATATAAATAAACATTGACCAAATTAATCAGTCAGCCAGTGATAGGGTTGCCAACTCTGGGCTGGGAAATTCCTGGACATTTGGGGGTAGAGACTGGAGGGTGGAATTTGGGGATTTGGGGAGGGACCTCAGCCGGGTATAATGCCATACAGCCCATGCTCAAAAGCAGCCATTTCCTCCCAGAAAACATATCTTTGTAGTCTGGGGATCAGTTGTCATTCCAGGAGATCGCTAGATTCCAGAATCCATCTGGCCATTGGGAACTCTCGTTCTAGTGATTATTTTATTGCTGGGTACCTTAGCTTGAAAGCCTGATCTAGAGTTCAAATGCAATTTCTGGGCCCAAACAGGACATCTGAGAAATGTATTCCATCACTATGGATTATTTTAGAGTAGCAGAAAAACATTATGCAAAGCTTTATTGCCACAGTATCTTCGCTTGAGGGATAGGTTGTGCCCGGTCAATTGTGACATAGATTTACGGTGTAAGGTAGATACTTCTGGGCCTTTATGTTTCTGTTTTGAGCATAAGATAAAAACATAAGAAAAGATTCCAGTTCACTTGTATAGTTTCCTACATTATTTCATTTTGGTAGCATTTGAGAGTAATGCACTGAGGGTTCTAGTTGGCATAGGATTGCATTCGGTCATGAATGGACAATATATGCCTTGGGTTCCACAAGTGGGTGTAGAACAGGACAAGGCCTTCTTTCCCACTATCCATTCCAGTTGTAGCCAAGGGCAAAACCAGATGGGGGCAGGGGGTGGGTTGGAAATATACCATATCTTGGACTTGACTTGTGGCATGGTTGCTAGAAACATGTACACTGATTTTGGAGTCATTTCTTTAAATATAAAAGATGATTAAACAGGGTGGAAAATAACATAATAAGTGTGATCGTTCACTGAACGCATACATGCCAATCTATTGACATTACAAAATAACATACTATATATTTAATGGGGAAAGGCTGCCTTATCCACCTTGCTTGGGAAATACTATCTTTAAACCCGTATAAAAATCAGACAGTCATTGTGGCTGGGGAAAGACAATGGCAGCTCTCTTCGAGATTGGCTGGGAATTCTCTTTGCTTCTCCCTTGCAATGTTTTGATCAGAAGGGATAACTTCTGTACAATTTTAAGTAAAATGTGCATTCATGATGCATTGCAGGCAAACTCTGGAATTCAGAAAAAAACACAGATTTAGTTAGGGAGGGGTTTTGTGATTACCAAGCAGCCAGGACTACTGTTTCCATTCCAGAGAGTCAAAAGTAAGACCCAGAAACAGTTACTTTCTTGATTTTTACAGCTCAGGATGTTCATCATTATACAAACCCCTAGCAGTTAGCTTGCTGGAAGATGTTACAGCTTTCAGTACTTTATAACTGCACAGGCAACCATTCATGGTTGGTATTTCATAATTTGTGAGAGATACTATTTGTCTTGTCCTTTAGTCTTAGACTTTCTCTTTGCCTGGAATCACTATCCTAATCACTCATTAGCAAACCTTCTCTGAAGCAGTGAAAGAATGCACTCTTTTAAATTCTTCCAGTTGAGAGCCAAACTACAAGTGACGCCTGACACAGGTTGGACACTTGTCAGCTTCCCTCAAGTTTTGATGGGAAATGTAGGCAGCTTGGTGGAATGTTGGACAAGTGACAGTTGAAAAGTCCATTGGACAGTAGTCAGAGAGCCAAGCTGCAAGACCAGGATGTCTACATTTCCCATCAAAACTTGAGGGAAGCTGACAAGTGTCCATGTCAGGCATCCCTTGTAGCTTGGCTCTCAGTGTTGCCTCTTTTTTCAAAATAACAGGCAAACACAGTAATCTGGATCTCCTCATCTAGCAACCACTGGTTCCTCATAATAGAATTATCCTCTTTCTGACCACTCCAATCAATGGTTTACCGTATTTGTTGCTGTAGTAGTAGTAGTAGTAGTAGTAGTAGTAGTAGAAGAATAGTAGTAGTAGAAGAAGAAGAATGTTGAGAGTCAACCCTCCCTCCCTCAACATGCCATCCTATTGAATGTTAGGCAAAGGTAAAGATAGTATGCAAGCACCCAGTCATTACTGACCCATGGGGAAACATCGCATCACAACGTTTTTTTGGCAGACTTTTTGTTACGGGGTGGTTTGCCATTGGATGTGTTGGTGGTTGCACAGCAATTAGATATAAGTTTGCAGAGTTGCAGAGTTTGATAATAGCACAATGGAAATAAGTAGACAGACTTCTGTGATTCTAGGTCTATAAAATACTTTACTGCATAATAGGGTAAAAAGGGTATATTTGGTAGGAAAAACAACAGATTCTGACTACATCTTGATAGTCTCAACTAGGTCCTAGAGAGAGAAAAGCTTAGACTGCATGGTCTA
Source organism: Eublepharis macularius (assembly GCF_028583425.1). NCBI lineage: Eukaryota > Metazoa > Chordata > Lepidosauria > Squamata > Eublepharidae > Eublepharis > Eublepharis macularius. The sequence continues at coordinate 19,172,091 of NC_072792.1, read as the reverse complement.
GTGAAGTAATAGAAGTGGACTGTAGTGGCAGACGACTGAACAAAGAGCAATAAAACCTTAGTATATGTTGCTAGCTAATTGCCCCCCCAATAAACTGGCTCATCCAATAAACTGGCCCATCCAATACTAATTGCCCCGCAATAAACTGGCTCATCCAATAGACAATCCTAGATTCTCTCATTGAGACTAAAGACACCCACTTTCGGCGGCAGGGGGAGATTCAGCTTCAGATAGTTTAAAGGGCCCTTTCCTCCAACGTGCAAGGGGCAGGGCCCTTTAAACACCCCACAAACTGACCTTCCCAATGTCCAATACCCACCAAATTTGCAGGGGACATAGTCCTCACTGTCCTCTGAAGACCCCCCCCCCCCCCAAGTTTCAGAGAGATCGCACCCCGGGAAAGGCATGATCCACACATCTCCCCATTGGCTGTCATTTTCTCTTCACAGTTGCAAAAATGGGACTCTCTGCTGGAAGTACTTTGAAGGGTTAAAGACAGAAGGAGTTCAGACAGAGTTCAGTCCCTCCCTGCCTCCGGTTGCCAAGGGGACTGATTGCAGCAGGTGCTAGACTGTCTGGCTTGCCGAACAGCTGCCGAAGGCAACGAACGAGGCTTTTAATGACCACCTGTTCATTTAGGATGGGGCCTCACGAACATCTTGTTTGAGAATAGCAGATTAGGCTGTTCGTAATGCTGTTCATGCCCATGTCTACTTACAAATACTAAATCTTGTATTTAAAGACTGTAAACTCATTTGGCAACGGCATGTTTCTGCCTCCTCTTACTTTCAGCTTCAGAAATATTTGTATTAATTCAAAGGTATTATGTATCCTAGTGTTTCCTCAGTTCCCCACCAAGAAACAGTTTTTTTTTAAATAAATCATCTCACAGCAATAGATGTCCAAACTTCAAATATTCAGTTCCTTTCATAGTGCAATCCGACATACCTTTGGGTAATATTGTATGCCAGATACTGCTGTACTGTAGCAGGCCAGCTGTGCAATACTACTCTTTTAGAGGACCGATGAATAATAAAGGAAAGCTAATCTGAATGCTTAATTGGAAAATGCAGGGAGTGGGGAGGGAAACTTTCCTAGTGAGACCTTTTCATCGTCTGCTAAATAAATGTGCCCCCCCATCTGTCTATCAAAGTGGTCGAACATTTCCTGAAATCTCTTTGTTTGTTTTAAGGTGTGCAAACCCATGAGTAGAGGCAAAATTTGCATGTACATCATCTCTTACACAATAGTATAGAGTCCACTAGCACCTTTAAGACTAACTAACTTTACTGTAGCATAAGCTTTTGAGAACCACAGTTCTCTTCATCAGATGCATCTGATGAAGAGAACTGTGGTTCTTGAAAGTTTATGCTACAGTAAAGTTGGTTAGTCTTAAAGGTGCTACTGGACTCTACTATTTTGTGACTACAGACTAACAGGGCTAACTTCTCTGGTTCTCTTACACAGGTTGCTTGGAACTTAAAGAAGATACCATTGAAAACCTCCTGGCAGCCGCTTGTCTCCTTCAGCTCCCTCAAGTAGTTGAAGTGTGTTGCCATTTTCTCATGAAGCTTTTACATCCCTCGAACTGTCTCGGAATCCGGGCATTTGCAGATGCTCAAGGATGCAGTGAGCTTATGAAGGTGGCTCACAGCTACACCATGGTAAGACAGCTCCAATATCCCTTTATCCTCGTATCAGAATAGAGACCGTCAGATTACATGCATGGTTGATTTCCCGGCCTAATCTCTGTGATCATTAAAACAACTTATTTATGCTTTGTTTTGTCTCCTGATAGTAGGGTTGTCAACTCCAGGTGCAGAATTTCCTGGAGATTTGTGGGTGGAGTCTAGGAAGGGAATGAAGTGGGGTATAATGTCTTAGGGTCACCTCTCAAAGCAGCCTTTTTTCTCTAAGGGAATGGAACTTTGTCGTCTGGAGATCAGTCGTAATTCCAGACCTCCAGTCCCCACCTGGAGGTTGGCAGCCCTACCTGATACCCTATCAAGACAAAACACAGCAATCGGAAGAGGATTGCTTACATAATACACTTCTAAAGCTCTTTTCATCTGAATGATATTTCACATAGAAATGGAGAATATACTATTTGCAACTAAATGTCTGGTCTGTAAATTGGTGGCTGCATTGAACAAAGTCTCTACTGCTTTACTCTCTATGAAAAGATCAAGATCAAACTCAGTATAAGACAGTTTCCTATATTCATACCTAATGGTGTCAAACCTCAGATTTCTTTTTGCCGGGCTAGGTCAAGCCTAAATCTATTGTTATATGTTGCTTACTTCTCAAATTTTCCTGTAAGAGCCAAGACTCCTGGGTCTTAATAATGGAACTAGTGAAATCTCTGTCCTTTTAAAAGAGGGTCTTGGATTTCTTTACTTAATGATTTCTGCTTCTTGCAGAATAGAATAAATTATATACTGCTTGTATTTCTTTTTAACCCAGTGCAAGTATTAAGCTAGGAACAGTGTTTTACTCTTTTATTTATTTGATTGCAATTTATGTTTACATTTGGTTTATTACTTCACATTCCTTTGGGGCTTGTTGGAGGTAGTTTCATATTTGCAACTGAGAGCCAAGCTACAAGTGAAGCCTGACACAGGTTGGACACTTGTCGGCTTCCCTCAAGTTTTGATGGGAAATGTAGGCATCCTGGTCTTGCAGCTTGGCTCTCCGACTGCTGTCCAATGGACTCTTCAACTGTCACTTGTCCAACATTCCGCCAAGCTGCCTACGTTTCCCATCAAAACTTGAGGGAAGCTGACAAGTGTCCAACCTGTGTCAGGCGTCACTTGTAGTTTGGCTCTGAGCAAGAAAACCTATGGTGATTGCTTTGGGGACTTCAACCTCAGGGCCTGATCTTGTGCAGATATATCCCCCCATTCCCATTTCTGGTGTGGACCAAGAATAAAAGGTCTGTCACAACCCTCTCCTCATCTCCCACCGACCGTACTATGTGGTGGCTTTGGGGCAAGGAAGCTCACACTCTCATTGCTTTTCCAATACCTTCTCTCCTTACCCAACCTAATTAAGTCTGGCATGGCAGCGATGTCTCAACCAGCTGGGGACATTTGAGTCTGAGCAGAGAGAGGGAGAGATCTCGCTGTAGCTGTAGTTGTATATTCATTATTGTGATGTAGTTTTTAATTAAGATCTTTATTCAATGCATTTTTAATAATCTGATTTTTTTGTAGATTTATTTTTAGTTGCTACCTGCAGTTGGGTCTCTGTCTAAGAACAAGCAGGTTTATATATTTCAAAAATACGTAAATACATACATGAAGAGCCCCGTGGCACAGAGTGGTAAGCTGCAGTACTGCAGTCCAAGCTCTGCTCATGACCTGAGTTTGATCCCGGCAGAAGCTGGGTTCAGGTAGCCGGCTCAGCCTTCCGAGGTCGGTAAAACGAGTACCCAGTTTCCTGGGGGTAAAGTGTAGATGACTGGGGAAGGCAATGGCAAAACCACCTCGTAAAAAGTCTGCCAAGAGAACATCATGATGCGACGTACCCCCATGGGTCAGTAATGACTCGGTGCTTGCATAGGGGACTACCTTTACCTTTTACCAAAATACATAAATAATGATGATGATGATGATAATGTTTGATTTATATACCACACTTTAGGACAAAATGCCACACTCAGAGTGGTTTTCAAAGTGTGTTGTTATTATCCTCATGACAATCACCCTGTGAGGTAGGTGAGGCTGAGAGAGCTCTGAGAGAGCTGTGGCTGACCCAAGGTCACCCAGCTGGCTTCAATGGGAGGAGTGGGGAATCAAACCCAGTTCTCCAGATTAGAGTCCTGCCACTCTTAACCACTACACCAAATTGGCCCACTACACCAAGGCCCTCTTACCTGGCATGTCACAGACCTTAATAGCAGATATGGTTTCTAAGGGACTATTCAGACTCTGGATTTACCAGGCAGCTTTTTGGTGATCTGGTTAGTAGAAATGAAGGGCAGAAATGAAGTCCATGTCCTGGTCAGAGAAGAAACTGCTGACTATGCAGTTGAATCTGAAAGGATGAGGAGAGCAATTAGGATGATCCGACCCTAGAGACCAGTTGATCCAATTGAATTCCAGACTGCTCTGTAAGGGATTTAGGAGATTTAAACATTGTTAATATCTGGAATATGGAACTTTCAAGTTGATTTTATTTATTTGTATCAATCATTTCTATGCAGACTTTCCATCCAACTCAGGCTCCCCAAGGTAGTGACGATTAAAAGATTTCCACGTTAAAACAGCATTTAAAATACACCCATATATAAAATATTTAAAGCAATTACATAAAATATAAACACATATAAATGCACAAACAGGGAGGAGGCCAAGTGAGAGTTAGTGAGGGGGTACCAATTGAAAAAAATAATCTTCACCTGTTGACAGAAGACCACCCTAGAAGGAGATGGAGCTCATTTGGGATGAAGTTCCATAGTTTCAGAGCCAGGACTAGACATGGGCACAAACAGAAAAAAAAATGAACATGATGTTCGTTGTTCGTTGCCATCCATGAACAACAAACAACAAACACTGACAAACATGATCCTGTTACGAACATGTTTGTTGTTCATTGTTCTTGGGGGCCAGCAGGCTCTCCTCTAGCCATCAAGATCTCTACCACACCACTCCCATAAACCCTACCTGAGCAGACAGCAGGAAATGTACCAATAATAAATAATAGCTTGGCCCCAGAGCCTGGCAGCAGCCCTGGAATCTGAAGGGGTAGATCCCTACCGCACCACTCCCAGAAACCTTACTTGAGCTGGCAGCAGGAAAGGTGCCAGTAATAAATAATAGCTTGGCCCAGAGCCTGGCAGCAGCCCTGGAACTTGAAGAGGTAGATCCCTATCCCACCACACACAAAGAAAATTCAAGCTCCAATGCACTCTCCCTGTCTCTCTCTCAAAATGCCAACAGCAACTGTCTTTCCTTTACTGTCTGCAAAATCAGAGCTGGGAGCCCCCTCCCCCCTGCTCTTTGCTTCCTTGTTACAAATTTGGAGCTCCACACTTGAAAAGAAGAGCTGCCTATCAAGCTAAATTGGGCTTAGATTGGGGTTTCCAGGGCAACAGCTGGAGTTCAGACAGAGTTCAGGCAGTCCCTGCCTCCGGTTGCCAAGGGAATTGATTGCAGGTGCCAGATTGTCTGGCTTGACGAACAGCAACGAACAGCAATGAACGAGGCTTGCAATGACCACCTGTTTGTTTATAATGGGGCCTCACAAACAGCTTGTTCACAAACAGCAGATTGGGCTGTTTGTGGCTTTTTTTTGTTTGTATTGCTGTCCATGTCCATCTCTAGTCATGACCAAGAGAAGGCCCTTTCTCACCTGTCTAGCCCCAGATGACGGGGGCACCCAAAGAAAGACCTCTGAAAATGAGGAGAGTGGTCAGGTAGGTCAATGTGGGAGTAGGCAGTCTTTCAGGTATGCCTGACCACAGCCATATAGCCCAGCCATACAGGGCTTTTAAGGTCAATACTAGCATCATGAATTGGGCCTGGCAGCAAAATGTAGGTGGAATAAGACTGGAGTGATATGGTCCCTATGACCCTCTCCATTCAGTGTTCTGGACACAGCATTCTGTACCAACTGTAGCTTCCAGACAGTCTTCAAAGGCAGCCCCATGTACAGCACATTGGAGTCATCTACTCTAGATGTTACTTTAGGATGCACACAGTGGCAAGAACTTTCTTGCCTAGGAAACTTGCTCACCCGCTGAAGTTCATGAAAGGCACCCTGGCTACCACTGCCTCCTATTTTCCCAATGGGTTAGATAGACAGGTTTACCTGCCAGGTTTGTCTCCCATCTCCTTATCCCTCTCTCCAATTGTTCTCTCTCCTTCTGGTTGACTAGAGACTTGGGGAAACTGAAACGGGTAGGGAGCCTGATTGAGTACTGTCGGTTTTGAGTTACATAGAATGAACGCCATCAAACCAACTTGGTTTGTGTAGTGATGGTGATCATATCAACAAATGTTTTTTTGACAGCCACCATTGTGTGTTGAATCAGCTACCAGTATGATTCCGGGCTTTGTTCAAAGCGATGGTGCTTACCTTTGAAGTCCTTCATGGCCTGTGAGCCACATGTCTGATGGAATGCCTGTCGCACAAAGTCCAAATCTTCTGAGCCTTTCCGAAGCCTTGTAAGACAGTTTTATGTGAGCTTTCTGCTGAGGACTTAGATTTTTATAGTCATCGTGACAGCTGTTTTTTCTTTTACGGGCAATTACTTGGTGTTTATATGGTAGCTTGTTATTAGTTTGCTGTGCAAACTTCGTTACAACTTTTGTTTCTGTGTTGTAAGCCATTGTGAGTGATTTGAGAGAGTGGACTTAAATATAAAACCTCTTAATTGATAAATTAAGTAAACATGCATAGGTGTATGCCATCGAATGCTATTGCTCATTTGGCCAAGGTATTAGAAAATGTATGCAAACATTTTGAGGGAAGGAAAGTCAGGTGCCCAGAGATTGGAAGGCAGCAGAATTATAACTCAGTATCCCAGTTAGCTTGATTAGGTAAAGCTCTCAATAATAAAGAGTTTATGTTCTGTCTCATTAGAGAGGGGCAGCTATACAGAGTATTTCTGAGCCGACTTAGTCCTAGAGGTAAAGAAGATTGATCTGTTATGATTGCAATCTCAGCTAGTAACCAAGTGTTTTTAGATACCAAAGTTAAAACCTGTCCATACAAATCCTTGAGTATCATTCTCTCTTTCTCAGCATTATAGCCACATATTTATACAAATATAAGCATAAACACAAAAACACAGACACACGCACAAACATAAATAGTGTCATGTTTGATAACGATAACGATAACGATAACGATAACGATAACGATAACGATAACGATAACGATAACGATAACGATAACGATAACGATAACGATAACGATAACGATAACGATAACGATAACGATAACGATAACGATAACGATAACGATAACGATAGATTTATATACTGCCCTTCAGGACAACTTAACGCCCACTCAGACTGGTTTACAAAATATGTTATTACTATCCCCACAACAAACACCCTGTGAGGTGGGTGGGGCTGAGAGAGTGCTGAGAGAGCTGTGACTAACCCAAGGTCACCCAGCTGGCTACAAGTGGAGGAGTGGGGAATCAAACCTGGTTCTCCAGATTAAAGTCCCGTCACTCTTAACTACTACACCAAACTGGCTTCACTATAGCAAAAAAATTCGATTTAGGGGTAGATTCGAAGAAACTTCCTCTATTTCCATTGGATTTTAACAGCCTGCCATGATTATAAATATCCACATTCTAAATTCACGTAATGCAGTCCAAAAAGTCGACTGAGGGACATTCCAGTTCCTTCTTCAACCTTAAGAAGGTATTCTAGAAAGTGGGTCCTTTATGGCAGCCCAGACAGAACAGTGTGTCGGAACTGCAGGCCGAAGTGGAGGTCAGGAGAAATTTTCAAAGAATGTGATTGATTGCCTTTGGATCCCCGTTTACTTTGATGGTAATTTACCTCCAATGCCACTTAAGTCAAACAGGTTTTAGGATTGGGTGTAAGGTAGATAGATAGGCTATCCTTTGCAATGGTTTAAATTTTCATTAATTACAAACCTCAGCTCATAAAGTAAATGTAACAAAATATACCCACTAAGATGCTATATCTGCCCACTTTACATTCTGTATTGTTTGACACAATTAACATTGTTTGGCATAGAAGCTGTAGCTGAGATATGGACCAAAACCTTTCGTGTCTAGAGAGAGAACAGTTCCTTCTGGTCTAGGCTGAAATTATTACTGTAGTAATAAAGCAAGCCTTAATTGCAGCTGCTGTGGTTGCTGAGCCAGTTTTCCATTAAAGCAAGCTGTACTGTCAGTTGGCTACTTAGACGATATTATCTGCAGACAAATACAGATCTCCTAGGATAAATATTTTGATACCTGCTTCTAGAAAGCCATAAGCCTTACAGTGGAAATTGCACTGTGCGTTAGAGGCGTTTGACATTTCAGTCTGATGATCCGATTCATCTCTGGAAAAATAACAAACTAAAGTATTGGTATCGGATGGTTGGTATTGAATGGTTGTCTATCTGCACTAGGGAACATAAGGCATGATGGTTAGCCAGTTTGTGAAGAGGAAACAAAACAGACGCACAGTTCGTTCCATGTAGATGAGTATAATCCATCACAGAAGTAAGTGTTCTTAAACTTACTGATTTCAGTGGACATAAGCTTTTATAACTGTGCTGGAATGTGCCTAGGCACGCTATTTTTCTTATGCTAAAATAGTCATGAATCTCTACCACAGGGATGTACAACTACAAGTAGACAGATAATATGGTCAGCAAGCTTCTTATGTCTGTGTAAGGTTGCCAGGTCTCCCACTATGTTCTCCCAACAACCCTCCCATTTCTTCTTCAGGGCCTGAAATAACAGTGGGAGAAAAAATGGTGGCACATTGGGAGCACACACTCATTTTGTGCCAGCTCATGGCATCACTCCCAGTGAAATCCGAAAGTGATGTCATGATAGGGGTGGAGATCTTGGATTTCCCCAGAACTCTATGGTTTAACCATGGAGGTTTTTTGCAAATTGTGGAGCATCCTCCTCAACTTCCTGACAGCACTTCTGTGTTTTGTGAGAAGTGATGCATGCTAGCATGATGTTATCAAGTTGTTCCTAAATTATTCTAAAGGTTCCAGGCTGTGGCCTGGCTAAATTAGGCACTATAATGGTATGCAGACATTTCCAGAATTGTCAATCTCAGTATAGCTTTTTCTTTAGCAAGAGAACTGGAAGCTCTACAGTTTTCTTTGAAATTTCACTTCATACAAACTCAGAGGCAACTAAGGCCTTAACAGACCTACTATATCAGCCTCAGAAATGTTCTAGTGTTTATATACGTTTTTTGCTTTCCTCAAAATTCTGTGGATGGTTTGCCTAAGCAGGAACCTCCAGACTTCCATTTTGTGGACAAGTATGATCGGCTACACCCTATGGTTGGACCTTCTTGATAGTAGCTCCTACCTTATGGAACAATTAACCACAGGAAGTTAAGAAACTTGATGTGATGACAGCCCATCTCCCAACCTAGAAATGAGGGACTTAAATTTCATACCCTACAAGCTTGATTTGTTTTTAACAACAACAACATTCAATTTATATACCACCCTTCAGGACAATTTAATGCCCACTCAGAGCAGTTTACAAAGTATGATATTATTATTCCCACAACAAAACACCCTGTGAGGTGGGTGGGGCTGAGAGGGCTCCAGAGAACTGTGACTAGCCCAAGGTCACCCAGCTGGCTTCAAGTGCAGGAGTGGGGAATCAAACCCGGTTCTCCAGATTAGAGTCCCGCGCTCTTAACCACTATGCCAAACTGGCTCTCAGTTTTTTTGTTTTTTCTAATATACATTTATTTTTATAAGTGAAACTTTTGAGATTGCTTAGTCTGCTCAAGAGAACCAGATCACTTAAAGATGCCAGACAGAACACAAGACTAATACAAGCCCAACAGAACCAACATCTAACCAGCAGCCAACCGGGCAAGCTAGTAGTACCAAAGCAGCCAGCCAGACCTGGCAATAGTATATAGCAAACAAGTGCACACCATAATGCTGCCTCCCTCTGTTACCCAAGTAGAAGGCAGCGAGAGGGGGGCGTAACTGGGATTCTCCACCTATGTCTACTGGGATTATTCCTTAGAGAACTCTCATATGAATCAAGCAGATGTTCAATCTGAAAGTTGTTTATTACTACTACTACTACTACTACTATTATTATATTATTATTATTATCATTATTATTATTATTATTAAAGGGAAATCAAAAGGACAAACATACAGAAAATCATCCACACTACATGTCATGGGCTGGGCCAGCCCAAGCAGGGTGGTTCAAGTCCAAACCTTAAGGCCAAAGTCAAAGGGGAGTTTCAAGAGCAAAAGCCAAGTCAAACCGGTGGTCAGAGCACAAGATAAAGCCAGGAGTGAGTCCAGGAGTGAGTCCAGAGTCCAAAAGCAAGGTCAGGCACAGTCCAAGGTCAGTCACTGATAGCGTCAGGTCCAAAAGCAGGCACGGGCAAGGTTCACAAAACACAGCGTGGTTACAGGCAGTAGACACATTGCTTCCACACCCGGCAGTTCCTCCAGACTGGCTCTTATAGCCAGGCGTGGTTTTCAGCCAGCTGCTGGGGCTCCATCCTGACACTACTCATCGTCACTCTCCAGCAGCTGGCGTTGGCTCAAGAGGTGAGCACTGCGCCGTCTCTCCTGCAGTTCCAGTCTCTGGCACTGCCTGCAGCGTTCCTTGGGCGTGGGTGAACCTGGGGGGGGGGTGGAGGCTCTTGGCTGCGCTGCACCTGTAGAAGTCCCTGGCTGAGCTTCCCCTGTGGTGTTGGAGCTAGAGGGTGCTGGTGTCTCAGCTGCTGGCTGCAAGCTCTGATCAGCCAGCAGCTGTTGCTCCTGATTGCTGGCTTCTGCTGAATCAGGGCTAGGGCTGGCTACACAGGGCTCCTCTTCTCCTGAGGAGTCCTGGCTGGCTACATGAGGCTCCTCTCCTCCAGAGGAGACCTCACTCTCAGACTGGGCCATGACACTACACATCCAAGGCTAACTAGCAAAAACTGGAAGTAAAATGGGAGAATGCGGTTTAGGGAGGGCAATAATTACCAGTCTCAAGGATTGAAGGGGTCCACAGAGACAGCAGTAAAAAAAGACCAGCATTTGAGGGTCAGTGCATGGGTCAGTGCATGAGTCTGAGGATCATTGCATGGATCCAGAACACACACACAGAGCATATGGCTGGGAGGGGACAGTTATAAGGGAAAATGTACCCTGGGGCAAAACAGGCGTCTTGCTCCCCAAAACAATAACTTAACGGTTTGTCCAGAAGTAGAACCATTAAGGAGGTAGAAAAAAGGAGTTAAACTTTATTTACAACTTTAACAGCATTAAGATAACTCAAACACAGAGACACATTGTTTCTAATATTTGAACTTTTGGTCCAGTTCATTCCAACAATCAATAATCACAAAATATCTGTTCTCAGAAGTCAGCTCTATTCGGGTTGCTCCCTTCACAAGCTCAGATAATTGTTCTCTCAGATAAGACTGCCTTCTCTCTCCTAAATACTCTAAAGGGTTTTCACCTATCTTCAACCACCCCCAGCCCCAGCATCACACTAGCTCTCATTGGTTGTTCCAAGGCAAAGCCAGAGCTGGAACTGTACAACCAGTTTATTTAAATGTACCTATACCTATCCAAATAGGTTTTAAGGACCTGGCCTTTCCTTACTCCCAGGCACATCTGAAAGCACGAAGAAATGTTATACTTTTGGCTGCTCTACCCACACCCACATTTTAAAATTTCAGGGATGGGATGCAATTACACTTAATTTGTGTAAGGCATTTTTATGAATTTAAATCGTGGTCTGCAAACAAACCTCCTACACCTTCTAGCCTTCTGCTGGTATTGCTGGCACTTTCTACTATAATGTAACATTACTCAATCTCATATTTGTGTACAATTATCTTATAAACTAGTTTATATATATCTATTTATCATAATTATCTAACCTCATTACTTACAGTAAGGCTGTTGGTATAAGGTAGGAAGGAAGCAGCAATAAGCCAGATGGAAACCATGACAATATATTGCAAAAGTTTTTTTTTTTTTTTAATTGTTAGGAATTACATCTTGCACAGGTAAGGATACCTTTTTCTGCCAAAAAAAAGTTGGAAGGTGGAAGAATGCTAGGTATCTGAAAGGTGAAAGGGAATTTTATTTATAGTAGTACTATCAATTATAAATTTTCCAACCACTTACCCAAATATAATCCAAGACACCAACCACAGTGATACAAAGAAATGTGAGTTTTATTATTTCTGAATAAAGACCAGATGCAGATTCTTTCTCTAGCTCATATGCATAAAGAAGAGTTATATCAGAGAATCTTATATACCTTAGCACTAATAGTTTACAGAATCAAAGATCAAAAAGGTTAATAAAACTTCTCTTCAGAATTACAATTCCCAGGATACAAGGCACCATACAAGCTTGAGTGACACGTCAGTCAGATCTCACTGTAATATAAACACCTGAGTGATGAAGCCATACTTTTGTTACAAGTTCAAAACACTTCTGAGAAATAGCTCTTCTCAGTAACTCTTCCAAGGTTGAAATCTTAGTGACGGAATGAAAAGAAAAGGATCTTTTCAAATGCTGGAACTTTCTCACTTGTTTTGAGATTATGCTAACCTGCAGCTGAGAGCGGGACCACAAGTGACGCCTGACACAGGTTGGACACTTGCCAGCTTCCCTCAAGTTTTGATGGGAAATGTAGGCAGCTTGGCGGAATGTTGGACAAGTGACAGTTGAAAAGTCCATTGGACAGCAGTCGGAGAGTCAAGCTGCAAGACCAGGATGCCTACATTTCCCATCAAAACTTGAGGGAAGCTGAGAAGTGTCCAACCTGTGTCAGGCATCACTTGTGGTCCCACTCTCAGTCTCAGAAAAGGAGAATTTGTCACTAAATTCACTAAGTCTTGCCTTCCTGTGTGAATATCTTTTGTGAATAATCTCATATATGGATTCTTGAAGAGGGGTCCAAAAAATCCCTTGACAAAGGATATGACCATACCAAGTGCAAAAATACATCATGTCTCTTCATTAAAAACAAACAAACAAACAAAAACCCTAATTTGTATGGACAATGTAAGGATGAGGAGCAATTTCATACGATTACCAAGACAGGATTACTAAAATAACCTGCATCATTGGCTCACGCCTCATCATGGAGCTCAATGCTCATGAAAGAAAAAATAAACAGGGAATAGTGAAGAGGACAATTTATTTTAAAGAGAGGAAAACAGACAGGCTTGAATTACACAACGGGTCAGAAAAACAAACCTTGCAGGAACCGGGGCCTAGCACACACTCTAGGTGCTAAATAATTTAGTAGCTGGAGTAACAAAAAGGATGAATGCACTGTAAAAGGCAGCTCAACTGGAGGAAGCAGAGCAGAGAGCACTAATGGAATAAACCTGCAGTTTGGAACATAAAAAGCCTGGAGTCCTCAACAAAACTTAGGCAGGAAAGGTTATTCACAGATGGATCTGAGAGAGGTTTGAAAAGATATGGGGGATCTTTGCCTTGAAGGTTTCCCTGTTTTTCTGCAATGAATGCACATTGGTGAGTCGTTTCTGATGCAGAGGCAGCATGTCTTCCCTGGTAGAAATGACATTTTTTGAGCATCTTAACCATCGTATTTTGTACATGGTGACATGCAGTACTATGCAAGGTGTGCATCCATTGTAAGTGTGACTTCCAGCCATCAATATATCCAGGGCTTTTTTTCTGGGAAAAGAGGTGGTGGAACTCAGTGGGTTGCCCTTGGAGAAAATGGTCACATGGCTGGTGGCCCCGCCCCCTGATCTCCAAACAGAGGGGAGTTTAGATTGCCCTCCATACCTTTCGGTGGCACGGAGAGCAATCTAAACTCCCCTCTGTCTGGAGATCACCGGGGCCACCGACCATGTGACCATTTTCAAGAGGTTCCGGAATTCCTTTCTACAGCGTTCCAGCTGAAAAAAAGCCCTGAATATATCTAATTCTGGACAATGATCTCTATATAAATAAAAAATCTGCACAATTGGGTCATATACAGAAAAGAAGGATTTTTTCTACAACCCTGGTGTAAGCCATTGGTATGCAGAAAAATCCAAATAGTAAATAAAAACTGATGAGTTAAGTTAAAAAATTTCTCAAACTATTGAAGAATGAGACGTCACAGCACTACTATGAGACCCCAGCCACCATTTTAAAATTCCTTTAGCAAACCAGTACACAAATGGAAAAGAAAGAGGTGGCAGGACAGGACATGGAAAGGAATGAATGACATGGAAAGGACATGGGAAGGAATGAAGAGGCAGCCAAGGTAAGGAAGCAGCGGCCATCAGGGAGGATATGGCAGGGGAGTGATGTGGCAGCTGTGGCAGGGAGAGGGAAGTCGGGGGTGATGCGGAAAAGGCAGCCAAACCACTGCCATTACAAGAGAAACCAAAGTGTTTGATGAAGGAAGGACAAGCCAGCAGCCGTGGTGGCTGGAGAGAAAGGGGAAGAAGGGGCAGGGGGCAAGGAAGACAAAAGTGGCAGGAAAAGGAAGGTGGTAAGAAGGAAGAAGGAGGAGGTGGAAGAAAGGAAGGGAAGGAAAGCGGTGGGAGGAGGAACCAGCAGCAGTGAAGGGAGGATGAGGAAGGGAGAGGAAGACATGAGAAGGTGAAGGGGGAAGGGGGAGGCAGTGTTGGATAAGTATTGTTGCAGAGTAGAATATTTGGGAGGGTATGCATGCCTGCTGCTTATGCTGAGATGCGAACCTGGAAGAATTTTTAAAAAGAGAAAGAGAAGACTATGCAGAACAATTATTCCCTTTCTTGTTACCAGGCTTTCCCAGACTTTGCAGAATACTGTACTACTGTTTCTGAATAAAGGGATAACCTGTAGTAAATAAAACTGGTTGTTGGGGACGGATTTGATGCATTGTGCTGAAAAGGAAAAAAAATGCATTCCTAAATACAAATAGGCGGCTTTCCTTGACTTGAAAGTGCTGGCAAGTGGTAGAGGAAAGCAACAAGGCCCCAGAATGTTGACTCCTGCCTAGAAGCCACAACAGAGCAGTTGGTGACTGATCTGAAGAGCCTTGAGGGAGTCTAAAAAGCAGAGTGACTGAAAGGAAACACGCTGCTTCCTCTGTGCTGCATCCCGCCAAGAGGAGCTCACAGAAGTCTTGAAAGCTACGTCTCTGAATTCGGCAGCAAATGTAACAATATGCTATATGAACGCACGCATATCTGCTGTTCACACATACTTGTAACTTGTCAGAGACTGCTCAGTATGCACTGGATTTTCCACTGAACAAAAGATCCGTGCTTAACTTGAAAAGTGCTCCAGTACAGAAACTACGTAAACAAGAAGGGAAAGAGTTTTTCTTTGACAGAGGAAAAAGTTTTGTTCCCTGAACAGCTGAACATTCTAAGCTATTGTACTAGAACAGCCAGGTAGTGTCAGGCCGGATCAACCTGTGTTGCAGTTTTCAGCCCAGTGTGCACAATACAGGGGTGTGCGGTTTGGTATTCGCATACCAAATATATATCCAGATACTGCCTTAAGGGTATTATCTGGGCATTTGGGCATACATTAGAGAATCGCAAATATATTCAGGAATACCAAATACCCTAATTATGGATGAACCCAAGTATATTCAGCATTCCCAGGCAAATGCAGTTTCAGCCATTTTAAAGCTGGCTGGCTGCATCTACAAGCTCTTCCCCCCTCCCTTGTCTTCCTGTTGGTTTCCTGGGCCTATTTCCTCTACAGTAGGAGGGAGGGAGAATTAGTGACTTCTCCCCCTTTGTAGACTTCCCAACACTGTGGTTTGAAGTTGGTTCTGTTAGGCTTGCAATAGTGCCCTTGATTCAGTTTAAGGGCCAAGCTACACATGACGAATGACACTTGAACGGCAAGTGGATTGAGTGGAGGGCAAGTGAACAGGGAGAAATACACTTGCTGTTCAAGTGTCATTCGTCATGTGTAGCTTGGCCCTAAGTCATCTGAGATTCTCTGGTTTGACATTGGTTCTCCCAGGATTCTCTGGTTTGGCATTGGTTCTCCCGGGATTCTCTGGTTTGGCATTGGTTCTGCTGGACTTGCATTGGCCTAGCTCCCTTTAATGACGCCTGTTCACCGAGAAGGTGGCTAAGTTTCTCCATTCTGCTTTGAAGTTGCGTCAAAGGATATAACGGAACTAAGCTCTAAATGTATTTATGTATTTGTATTCTTTTAACTTTGTTCTTTCTTTTTTGTAAGTGGATAACTTGAATTGCTGCAATATGCCAATAAAGGCTAACTTGAACTTGAAGTAATGACACCTGTTGTGCTGGGCTTGCAACAGGGCCCTTTGCTTCAGTTTGGTTCTGCTGGAATTCTCTGGTTTAACATTGATTCAGGTGGGGTTCTCTGGTCTGATGCTTGTTCCCTTGCTTCAGTTTGGTTCTGTTGGGCTTTCTTAGTTGAGATTCATTGGGACTTGCATTGAGACTGGCTTTTGGCCATGGGTTGCTGCCGCGTGTTTGGTTAAAGTTTCTTTTCTTTGCCCCAGAAAGCCTTAGATTCCCTCCCCCACAGAAAACAATGGAGAGTGGCTATGGGCACCTTGGCTGTGGGCACCTTGTTTAGAGGCCCATAGACTTGGTCCCCTTGGGTCCAATCTTCTTGAAACTTGAGGGAGGGGGAAATTGTTGGATATGGATACCACCTCTCCACAGGTGAGATACTCTAAACAGTGGAAGAAGTTCCTTCACATTTCTGTAAACGCCTTGAAGTGCTCAAGCTCTTGGTCCCTAAAGGAGAATAATTCCCTGATTCAAAGCTGATAAGGGGGGATGTTCTGGTCTTGTTTGATGCGAAGGAACTAGGAGGAGTGTTCTCTTTCTCTCATTTATTTTTCTCCTCAGAAGTTAAAGAGGATTTGAGATGTGCCAGTTACCCAGAGGCTCTATAGAGCCCATTCCAGAAAGCTATTCTCTTTGTCCCCTAAAGTCAACAGACTTCTCAGATTAGGGTTGCTAGCCTCCCGGTGGTGGCTGTAGATCTTCTAGAATTGCAACTGATCTCCAGCCAACAAAGATCAGTTCCCCTGGATAAAATGGCTACTTTGAAGGGTGGACTTTATAGCATTATACCCTGTTGAGGCCCCTCTCCTCCCCAAACCCAATCCTCTCCAGTTCCACCTCCAGGAATTTCCCAACCCAGAGCAGGCAACCTTACCTCAGATGGAAGCCTCTGGGCCAAGCTACAAGTGATGAATGACACTTGAATGGTAAGTGATAAGGGGGGATGTTCTGGTCTTGTTTGATGCGAAGGAACTAGGAGGAGTGTTCTTTTTCTCTCATTTATTTTTCTCCTCAGAAGTTAAAGAGGATTTGAGATGTGCCAGTTACCCAGAGGCTCTATAGAGCCCATTCCAGAAAGCTATTCTCTTTGTCCCCTAAAGTCAACAGACTTCTCAGATTAGGGTTGCTAGCCTCCCGGTGGTGGCTGTAGATCTTCTAGAATTGCAACTGATCTCCAGCCAACAAAGATCAGTTCCCCTGGATAAAATGGCTACTTTGAAGGGTGGACTTTATAGCATTATACCCTGTTGAGGCCCCTCTCCTCCCCAAACCCAATCCTCTCCAGTTCCACCTCCAGGAATTTCCCAACCCAGAGCAGGCAACCTTACCTCAGATGGAAGCCTCTGGGCCAAGCTACAAGTGATGAATGACACTTGAATGGTAAGTGAACAGACTCATGTGTATTCCTCCCTGTTCACTTGCCCTCCACTCAGAGGGCACTCGGAGTGGAGGGCAAGCGGAGGGCAAGTGAACAGGGAGGAATACACGTGAGTCTGTTCACTTGTCGGTCAACTATCATTCATCACTCGTAGCTTGGCCTTCTGTGGCAAGCCTACATAGAGAGAGTGAGAAATCATTGAAGGATACTACTGATCACAAAAGTAGTGCTGCGTTGAATGGATCACACAAAGCGATGGCTTGGCTTTATCTACAAAGACATTAGTGGCCACTTTCCACTTGTTGGATAAGAAGGAATACATTCCCTGCATTTGGGGTGAAGTTTGCTTGAAAGAGCCCTTCAGATAGTTTCGGCCATATGGAATAATGGACAAATATATTCAGTATTCTCAAATAAAACTCTACCTGAATATCAGGAATATGGAATATTTATGGTAGCCCTGGTATTCAGATCCCAATAACACCTTTTTTATGCACACCCCTAATACAATATGCTTTCAGGTACTTAATAATGGAAGAAAAGAGGAAGAGTCCAGTAGCACCTATAAGACTAACAAACCCTGTGCTTGGGTTTGAGCTTTTGTGAGCTACAGCATCTGAAGAAGTGAGCTTCTTGTTTCTATTGCTGCAGACAGACTAACATGGTTATGGAAATGTGGCTTGTTCAAAGAGCTGATCAATACTGGAAAGTAAATTCTCATGTGCCGAACTGTATGGTGAAAAACTTCATTTTCTTCAAGTTACTTTTTTAAAAAATATTTCTACTACACTTTACCTCTCAGGGACTGAGAATGGGTTACAAAATGAAACACTCAAAATAAAAGACAGTTTTAATAACTCCGAGCAGGATTTCCTTCTCCCTTGAAGGAAGCGAGGAACTACATTACCCAGGGCTGATGCTGGTTCTACTACCACCGCTGCAAACCATGGTCTTTCCCCCTTTGGCCTGTGCCTCAGTCTATACCCAGGATTTAAGATGAATGCAGAAAGTAAGGGCCAAGCTACAAGTGACGAATGATGCTTGAATATGCAAGTGAACAGACTCACATATATTCCTTTTCACTTGCCCTCCACTTGCCCTCCACTTGATCACTCCACTTGCACTCCACTCGATCATGTAGGGCCAAGCTACACATGACGAATGACACTTGAACGGCAAGTGTATTTCTCCCTGTTCACTTGCCCTCCACTCAATCCACTTGCCGTTCAAGCATCATTCGTCATGTGTAGCTTGGCCCGTAGTGATTGAGTGGAGGGCAAGTGGAGGGCAAGTGAACAGGGAGGAATACATGTGAGGGCCAAGCTACACATGACGAATGACACTTGAATGGCAAGTGTATTTCTCCCTGTTCACTTGCCCTCCACTCAATCCACTTGCTGTTCAAGTGTCATTCGTCATGTGTAGCTTGGCCCTGAGTCTGTTCACTTGCCATTCAAGTGTCATTCGTCACTTGTAGCTTGGCCCTAAGATACATATGCTCAGCCCAACTGTTATTCATCTGTTTAGCTAATCCCACCTCCCTCCCATCCACTTTAAATTACCTGTAGAAAAGAATATTGTTTGGGACAGCTATATCAGACAACAAAGAAACAAATTCAATTGGAAGTAGGAAAAAATCTTAAAGTTAAAATATTTAATAGATAAAAACATTTTGGACCAATACTTTATTTCCCCCCTCTTTATCTTCTTGGCTTTTTTCTTCTTTATCTTTGAGCAACTGGCAAATGCAACCCACCCAGAGTTTACAACCAGCTTCTTGAGAAGTGTCTTGTTTTTGCGCCTCCAGGACAATAGCAAAACCCAGAGTTTAATCATGCTCAGTGAGGGGCTGCTTTACCTTGCTAGAGGGCTAGTTTTGGTTTTCTAGGACAAAAGCTGTGTAGGCCTGTATTAGAAGAAGATTGCCATAGTCAGAATTGTATTTTTTCATCATACGTAGTCCATACAACAAGTAATTGACTCATGCATAGTCACACTGGGAAGTTTTCATTGTCTGTTTGGACAGTTACATTTGAAAAACATTGAATGCTGTGCTTTAAGAAGTCAAAGTGGACAAACTGTTGCTGCTTATTAACTGGTAATCTGCAAAGGACTATAGTTGTCATCTCTATTCTGAAGTTGTAGTGCAAAGACCATTAGGGAGCATTTCTACTACTGGAAGAAGCATTAATATTATATGAAAGATGGTGCTGTTAGTAACAGAAAAACAGTGGTGGCAATAGGTGGAACTGCCTCTCATCCATCCAGTGTTTAAGGACAGGGAAGTTTTGCTCAAAATGAGTACAATTTTACATGCTGGCTCTCAATTTTATCAGAACTCACTTGTCTTAATTATCTCGATGGATGCTATCTAGGAGGAACTAGTCACAACGAGGGGTGTGCAACCCGAAAAGATTCGGGTTTTCCACTTTGGGTTTACCTGAAGCAGAAAAAAGATCCGGAAATCCCTGAAATCCAAAGCGCCATGTCACTTCGGATTTGGGTTTCCAAGTTGCTTCAGTATGCTCCATAAAGATTTGGAGCATACTGAAGTGATGGAGGAGGAGGGAGGGGGGAGGCTGCCCCCACCCTTAAACACCCACTCCACCCTTTAACCTCATCCCCCACCCCCACCCAACTTAACGTGCAGCCAGGACCTTCCCTTCTGCCGCTGTGGCCGGCATGGCTGGCTGGCAGACAGGGCCTTCCCTCCTGCCAGCGCTGCGGCCGGTGCGACTGGCCAGCAGACAGGGCCTTCCTTCCTGCTGGTGCTGTGCCGGCACAGCTGGCCAGCAGAGACGGCCTTCTCTTCTGCCGGCGCTGCACCGGCGCAGCTGGCCGGCAGAGAGGGCCTTCCCTCCTGTTGCGGCTGCGGCGGCTGCGGCCGGCTGGCAGAGAGGGCCAGCCTTCCCTTCTGCCAGTGCCAGGTAAGTGGGGGGTGGGGAGGAAAGGGTTGGAGGAAATGGTTAGGTTTAAATGGCCCTGCCACTTGTGAAAGTGCCCTTTAAACCTAACCCCTGGGTCCCCCGAAGCTTCCCGAAGCATTCTGAATGCTTCAGGAATCTTTGCTTCGGGATTCGGAAATTCTGAAGCTTTCCAGATTGGGTCCGATTCAGGTATTTTACTCTAATCGGATTCCAAAAGCACACAACCCTAGTCACAACAATGAGATTCTTTTTTTCTGAGTGTTATTCCCTGAGTAGTTTCTTGAAATATATATATCAACCAACCTACATCAACATGAGTAAGTCATAAGTTGGCAGATATATTTTTAATCATCATAACTGAGGAAAGCAATGAATGCAAAGATATAATCTGTATCACCAAAGGTACTGAAACACATTTTATTGGGCAATTCGATGCAGAATTTCTTGTCATAGCCCATTGCACTGTCTAATCAATTCCAAAGATGCCTGAAATATACAAGACACCATCTTCTTGGACACACAAAACCTGTGCAGACAGCCCCTCCACATGTTGATCAAGAATGGCCACAAGTACACTGCCCCCCCTCCTCTGTGTGATCACTGTTTCATGACCATGGCACCTATGCGTGGAGGAAATGTCTATGGGTATGCTTTCTCACCCTGATCGGCTACGCAGCTTTCCTAATGTTGCTGATCACATGGAGGGAAAATACATGCGGGTATTTCCTCTGTTCATTGACATGATGCTCAAGTTCAGGTGATCATGTAGAAATGGGGAGCAGGGCTGTACAGGACTACAGAGGGAGGGGAAAGGCCTCAAATCTTGATCAGCACAAAATGCATTATCTCATTTTGCATTGCGCTCTGAGTGGCAGTGGGAGAAAAAAAAATGAAAAACCCTGCTGCATCAAGTGAGGCATCACATCACTCCCAGTAAAAAACTGTAAGTGATATAAGGTAGCTCTAGGAATTGTCAGAAACTCTGTGATCTTACCATACAGTTTTGGGTGATTCCTAGAGTTACTATGTCATTACTTTTTTAAAACTAGAAGTGATACAATAAACAGCTGGTATCACAGTCCCCTCCATATCCCCACCCACAATCCTCCCAGTGGCCAGGCACTGCCTAGTAATTCCCATTACAATATACTATTTTAGTGTATGACCTAGGAGCAGGAAAAAAATGATATCACATCAGAATACCAAACTCGCATGGATCAGAAAGGCTTTTTCTGTGGGTGAAGATATATTTCTTTGTGCTCGTGTTATGAAAAGGACCTTTACAGTTTCCTTGCTTTTGATATCCTCATTCTCCACCCCCATTCTTGCCATAAACAGTTGTACTTCATGAGATCACTGCTTGTGGTTCGACTATTTGGAGATGCTTGTTTGAAATGAATGGGTACAACTAGCACTTATCACAGTGTGGAACGTTTTTATGATAAGCTTTCTCTAATACAGCAATGATGCCACAGCACATTAGAGCACCACTTCATCAAGGCACAGTAGGGGGAAGAGACAAAGGAAAAAAACATTTAAGGGACCAGCATATGGACAACAAGTCAATTAGCAAACATATAGGAAAGACAACCGCTGGCAATGAAGTGCTCAAATCCTCTTGGAAAAGTAGCTAAGCAAATAGTCCATGGTGAATTAAGCTGCAATCTGATGCCTAATTTAACTCCAAGAACCTCCATCCTTATTGCTTAAAATTCACAAAAGAAATCAGCATGCTAGAAAATAAGGCTGAATTACTGCATAGAGAGCATTAGGCCTGCTGCTTGAATTGACTCGATAAACATTTAGGGTAGGAACAGTCAGGTTTGACATCATCAAAAACTGCCCTAAAATTCAATTCTAATGTCTTTCAGAAAACAGTTGTTTAGCTTCTGCATTGTACAAAATTACATTTTTATATGCTCATGAGAGCTTGCTAGGTTTAATTTTTCATGGCAACCCAATGTTGTTAACTCCATTTTTCTTGTGAGCTTGATGGGAGATTGATGAGAGTAATAATGATGGGAAAAAATAAAGTAGAGGAGAGGGTGTGGCTCAGTGGCTGAGCATCCGCTTTGCATACAGAAGGTCCCATGTTCAATCCCCTGAATCTCTAATGGAAAAGATCAGACAGATAGTGATGTTGATACCTTCTGCCTGGAGAGCTACTGCTAGTCTGAGTAGACAGGACTGACCTTGTTGGACCAACAGCCAACAGTATGAGGCAGCTTCAGGGGATCAAGTGTACACAGTAAGCAACCCATTTGACTCTTGGGAGTTGCACAAGGTTTGCACAACCCATCTGAATCCTCAATGCTATCTGTTTTTATCTCATCCTTCTCCCAGGGAACTCAAAGTGATGTATATAAAATTCCTGTCTCTCTCTCTCTCTCTTTTCCTTTGGAACAATCTTATGAGAGAAGTTAGGTTGAACAAGAGTGAGTGACCCAAGGTCAGTCATTGAGCTTCCTTATTGTCTGACATGCTGCTACCCATTTGCTCACATATGCCATGTCTTTACTAGTGTTTTCCATTATCTCTCTCTGTCATATACTCAAGAGATGCACATACTGATAAGATCTAAAATGAGAGCTGCAGGAACTCCTGGTGGCCTGCCTAGTTGTGAGATACGTGGACTTCAGGAGAGATTTGTTGGTAGCAAGGGAAAGGCACTCTCTCCATGCCGTCTCTGAAATTCATCTATTGAAAATGGGTTGTTTTAGAACATGCCTGACTGTTACCTCCATGAGGCAAAGGTAGGTTAAGTGCTGTTTTTAGAAAGAAATTTCATTTAAGATTTTTCAGTGAAAAGAATTCCACTCAGTGTTCCAGACATGGACAGATGTAGCAGCAGAAATTGGTGTTACAGGGAGTGGAATATTCTTTTTCTGAAATTCAGTTTTAGATATAACAAGATCCAATTTATAGACCACCCTTCAGAACAACTTAACACCCACTCAGAATGGTTTACAAAGAATGGTTATTATTATTCCCACAACAACAATTACCCCGTGAGGTGGGTGGGGCTGAGAGAGCTCTGAGAAAGCTGTGACTGACCCAAGGTCACCCAGCTGGCTTCAAGTGGAGGAGTGAGGAATCAAACCCAGTTCTCCAGATTAGAGTCTCGTCGCTCGTAACCACTATATCAAACTGGTGCAGCCAGTCGAAATTTCTCCTTAATATCGCTTTAATTTTTTCTTCAAAGATTTATGTTGCACCATACATATTCAGGCAAATTGGACCAAGCATTCCAATGTTATAGCCACCCTAAGCTTTCTACTTTCAAAGTTGAGAGGATGAGCAAACTGAAGTTCTGCTATTATTCCCCATGGGAGACATTTGAAGCATGGCTGGGAAGACTCCAGTAAATTCCAACCAAATGCCATCAAAATTGCAGGGGAGTGACTTTCACTTATCTTCTAAAGACCACACAAGTTTCAAGTGAATTGGACCAAACATTACAAATTCTATGGCCACTGCTTCCTCCAGGCTTTCTATTTTCAGAGAGAAATTCCCAAAAAGTGTGTGGGCGGGGGGAGAAGGCAGCTGTCTGCAGCTTGTGATTGGCTGGGCGTGCTCTGTGCTTCTTCCTTGCAAGGATCCAATTGGAAGAGAAAAATGCCACCCCTACCATAATCATGTTCAGACCTCTTGCCCTTCATCTTTTTTGCACAAACCATACATTGTACACCATACATTGCTGCTGGTGTAAGATTAAGCCCTCTCTTATACTTGATCATGGGCTATACCAACATTACTTTTCCCTCAGTATTCACTAGGAAACCCTTAAAAATCATCCATTGTTATCAATTGGGCATTATCAAATCTGACAGCCAATGCGTTAAATATATCAGTTATTGATGCTCCCACATGCAACATCTGGACCCTAGGACATCATTTTCTGCAACATTATGAGCTTCCAGACAGGAATTGCAGGAGTGTTGCTGATTGAAATGGCAGAATGGAACATCCAATCAAGCAGAGATCTTCTCCAAGAAATGGACTACCTTATGTTGCCCACTGGCAATCTGGTTTGCTTCCCTTGGTTTATGCCTACTTGTACCTAAATATGTGAGTTACAGACAGTGGTGAGAGGCATTGGTAGGATGGAATATGTTCCCCTGACTGGATCCACCTGAGAAGGTGTTGTGACCCAGCCCTGGACCGAGCCCTGGCCACCTGCCAGCGAGTCCTCATCAGAGGAGGAGGACCACATTGGGCAGCCAAATCCAGCCCCACAAGTGGCAGATGAAGAGGCATCAGCAGAGCCAGCCAAGGAGCGGCTGGAGGTGCAGCCCGGGACTTCCAGTGGAGGCACTGGGACCGAGGGCGTGAGCAGAGCACAAGCAACCCCGATCACAAGTCTGAGGGAGCCGTCAGAGCCAGCAGCTCAAAGGAAGAGCCGGGCGTGGGAGGTGGTTTGGCAATGGTGCCACAGTAGCCAACTGCAAGTGCAGAGGCAGCTGGAGCTACCTCAGAATGATGAGGCCGGGCAATCAATGGACAAGGAAACACCTGGCCCTCCTGCCTCTTAAACAGTGCTGAGTATAAGAACAGACGCTGAACTCAGAGCAAGGTCAGCCGTCTTCCACTCTGCAACCAGAGCCTTGTGCTTGGAAGCCTTGGAACTTCCTTTGAACCTTGTTTCCCCTTGGACTGATTCCTGGACCTCAACCTTGGCTTGCTTTGGACCCCAAACCTGCCTGACCCTTGTTTGGACTGCCTTTGCTGGACTCAACCTGAACTGGTGACTTTGGACTTTGCTGGTATGGACACCCAGAGGCTGACCTTAGCCTAAGTGAGCAGCCTTGCCTGGCCCCTTCCATGCCCCCGGCGCCGTGCCGGAGCACATCAGAAGGAGAACTGTTTCCCGCCCCCTCACTGGGTTTCTTGCCACTCTTTCTTAAGCACTATAAATGCATAAACACCAGAACGAGAAGAAAAAAGGCTAAATGAAAGATCCAAGGGATGTATCAAAATGAACATGAAGAGGAAAAGCAATATTATATCAACAGCCTAACTTTACACTGGGTTGGATCCAGCCAACTTTTTCACCCAATCTCACCCAATTCTGCTCCTCAATAAAGCCTCCTCCAACCCAACAGCCTTTGTCCATGTAGGTTCCATGATCCACAGCAGAGCCTTTTTATGTGGACACAGTGAATGTGCATTTCCTTATTTTACTGGTGTAAAAGCTGTTTGGATTCAACCCACTCCTATTTCCAGCCAGGAGATATCGATACGTGGACCCATATAAAAGAAATGCACGGTGCAGGGTCCTTCTAACTTCCCTGCATTTAGTCACTGTACTGGCTATTGTACCAGATCATAATGCCAGGAATCTAGATTGCTCATAAAACCATGCATTTAGATAGTTCATAAAGACAATTTTGTTGGGAAGACATGAGCACTGTAATCGTTATCATTCACAGTAATTAAAATCTATTATTTATTATGTATAAAAGTAGTATAACATTCATGATGCAGCACAGGACTGCTATTAAACAAATCCCTAACTGCACAATCTTCTTAGAAAAAATGAGTGTGGACTAGGCGAGGAAGGTGGATATTTTTACACTATCCTGTTGAAAGTAAAGAAACATAATTAAACATAAGGTCTATACAATAACTAACATATAAGAAAGAAAAAGAAAATGGGCCAAGAGAAGTTTAAGAAGAAAAACCCAGAGGAAAAGGCTGAATTTTTAAAATAAATTCTTAAAGTTGGACAAAGAGAGGGTGAGCTAAATATCTAAGAAACTAAGAACTGGGCCTTGAGGGACTTAAATGGAAAGAAGAAGCTGAAAAGAAAGAATCACCAATGGAAGCTTTAGACAATAACTTGAAAGATAGATGTAGAACCCAGAGCAACTAGAACCATCAAATGCAAAAGAATAAACTGAACTAAGATTCAGTATCAAAAGCTGAGGAGCGATTAAAACACAGTGAGTCCATGTGATTTAGCAAATAAAAGCAGCATCAATAGAACAGTGAGATTATAATCCATTTTGAAAAGAATCAGAAGATGTATAAGGGAAAAAATAGGAATCGGGAATAAACAAGTCATTCAGGTAGTTCAGAAACAAGAAGGAAAAGAAATAAGGCAAAAACTGAGAAAGGAGCTGGAGATACAAAGTAATTTTTCAAGTTTTCTCCTGGTGGAAAAGGAAGCCGGGTTCCCTTTTGACCATCCAAAATGGCTAAGCTAGGTAACATGAGATTTGCATGAGAAAAAAGACATGGGATCTATAATGAGGAGGAGAATTTGGGAAGATTGAATGGGCAAAGCTGGATGGATCTAATTCAACCAAAGGAACAATACTAACAAAAGAAGAGTAAAATCTGAATCCAGTAGCACCTTAAAGACCAACTAGACTTCCAGGGTATGTAGTTGGTCTTAGGGCCAAGCTACACATGACGAATGACACTTGAACGGCAAGTGGATTGAGTGGAGGGCAAGTGAACAGGGAGAAATACACTTGCTGTTCAAGTGTCATTCGTCATGAGTAGCTTGGCCCTCAGAGGTGCTACTGGCTGAAATCTTCTAGAAATGCTAAATTAACAGTGCAATCCTATGCAGAGTTACTCCAGTCTAAGCCCATTGAAGTCAATGGCCTTAAACTGGAGTAACTCTGCATAGGATAGCACTGTAAGACACTTAAGTGAAATGCAGATTATATATTACAGAAAAACTGAGAGACAAGCTTTAAAAAAAAAAAGAAACATAGTATCGTCCTAGTCCACAAATTTCTTTCTATTAATACTTAATTAAGAAGAACAGTATAACAAAAACCAATGCAACAGATAACGTGATTAGTGCCCTTCCTCAGGGCCAAGCTACACATGACGAATGACACTTGAACGGCAAGTGGATTGAGTGGAGGGCAAGTGAACAGGGAGAAATACACTTGCTGTTTAAGTGTCATTCGTCATGTGTAGCTTGGCCCTCAGTTTCCCAAGTAGTTTAGGGAAGTAGCACTGTTCTGGAGAATAAAAGCACACAATTCTTTCCTCCCATTCCTACAAATAATGCATACTAAAAATGAGGAGGAATAGAATTAAAGAGAATGTGGTCAGTATAACGAAAAAGAAAGAAGAAACAGCAGAGTTGGAAATCAGAGAAAATGTGGGAAAGAAGAAAGCGAGAGGATCTGGTAAGCAAACTAGAAGAAGTCGGAAGGACAATTGTCACCAGCAGAAAATGACACTCCCGGGGCGTGCCGGCATGCTTACCCGGGTGCCGCCATTTGCCCTCCTGCATGGAGGAAGAAAGTGAGCCTTTTCCCGGGCATCCGGGTGCTTGGAGGGGGGCGTGGCCTGGCCGGTTTTAGGCTGGCCCTGCCACCCCTCCTGCGTAGTTAGCCTTGCAAACTCGTCCCACCCTCCGCACCCTATGTTTATGCAGTACAGGATTAGCCGGTCGCTGGTTTTCAGTGCCAGGTAGGAATTTTTTCACCTCTCGCCTGATTGGCTATTGGTGAGGTGTGTTTTTCACCTACCTTGTACTGCTAGTCTAGGTTGGTGTTGTTTCCAGGTTGTTCAAGTTCCTGGCAGGTTAGTTTGGGTAGGCAGAGCGGGCCGGTGAGCACCCGGTGGCACATCCTCATTGGTGGGGAATGGGGGTCGGTCTCGGATTGGCTGGCGGGCTTTACGGCTGCCAGCTGAGGGAGCAGGCTGCCCTTGGGACCCCCTGGAAAAGGCCTTCCCTTGGGCTTTATGGCTGAGGTGTATGGCACTTTAAAGGGGGGAACTGTTCACCTGGCCGGCTGGGTTACAGCCATGCAATGGATGGCTCGTGCCTGGGGCAGGGGGTGCTCACCCAAGCAGGTCGAGGAGTAGGTCCAAGTGACCCCTTGGATCGACCAGTACCATTAGTTATACCCTTGCCATTATTAAGTTATTGATTTAGTTTGGTTAATAAAAGGCCCTGTTTCACCCAAGCCTTGTGTACGTCTCTTCATTCCAAATACGGGGGCAAAAGAAGATTGACAGGTACAATTAGCAGGAAAAGTGTCAAAAGAAATACTGGGCAAAACAAGCAGGAGAAAATGAAAGAACCGGTAAAGGAGGAAGTCAAAGAAAAGAATTGAAAGGCAGAAAACAGGCACTGAAAATGGGAAAAGGAAGATTGAATTAGAGGAGTCAGATTGCTTAGCAGAAAATAAAGCCCGTAAGAGGCCGGTACGACTTCATAATGAATGAGATTTGTTTGTAGTGTGTGCAAACATGCCTGCCAGTCTAAAACTGGATTTATCTCATGAGAGAGGGCATAACGACTAAAGATGAAAGGAGATAATAGCTACTCATCTATCATAACAATGAGTCTGGAAGCAAAAAGAATTTCCAAACAGGTCTCCTTGGCTTTACAGAACATTGACAGGACCTGAAAGGATGTGAATTTTAGGCTTACCTAATTCCTCGCAGAGCTGTTCTTTTGGGACCAAAGGGTATCCTTCTTGGCCTGCGAGAGATACTTTGGATTTTCTGAAAGGATGAAGTGGTGGAGTTACCAAAGCATTACTTGAATGGGTGTAATTAGCTACCTTTTCCTTTTCGAGAGAATGGGAAACCATTTATTCTCCATCCCGGTAATATTAATGTGGATAACATTTTTCTCACTTAATTAGCCTATGTAATTGCATATATCTGATTATAATTTAAGTGATTACATGGCACAGTGCAACAGAGGAAATGGTATTTCAGTAGAATATCTGTTTGGATCTACAGCCCCCTTTAATTTGAAAACAGCACTATAATGGATTAGCCTGTTATGCTACTCAGGGCCAAGCTACACATGACGAATGACACTTGAACAGCAAGTGTATTTCTCCCTGTTCACTTGCCCTCCACTAAATCCACTCGCCGTTCAAGTGTCATTCGTCATGTGTAGCTTGGCCCTGAGTAGACCTAAAGCCGTGAATATTATTTGTTTTAAATTTTGTTCTTAGAAAAGCATTTTTAAATATGATAGCAATGTAATTGTTTGCAAGGTGAACTTGCAATCAAGCTGGTCAATTTCTCCTCTCAGTTTATGGCTAATCAAATACAATTGAGGGCCAAGCTACACATGACGAATGACACTTGAACGGCAAGTGGATTGAGTGGAGGGCAAGTGAATAGGGAGAAATACACTTGCCGTTCAAGTGTCATTCATCACTTGTAGCTTGGCCCTGAGTTGTTTCTTGCTGAATGAATGAAACTTTGTTTGAAAAGAGACCACTTTGGGTATTATTATCGGTGCTAGAAACATTCGGGGAAGACCATCCCCAATAGATTAGCCCTTTCCATCATCAGAAAATAACTTGTTATAAATTCTTATTATCACATCCTGCATTGTTCTATGCTGATATCCTCATGGCCTTCAACAGCACAACTCTAAAACCCTGACATAGGCTTCCTAACCAGAATCCACTAAGTGCTCAGCAGAGAGGAAACACATACCAACCCACCCACCCACCCCAAAGCACACTCCGAGTTGCAGAGAGCACCAGAGTCCATAGTAACTTTGCCACAACCTACCAGTCATGTGACAGAATGCTAGGGGCAAGTGTAATGAAAATCCAGAGTCGTACAAATCATGAAAATAACTGTTTCCAGCTCTTACTTGTAACTGTCTGGAATGGAAACTCTAGTCATGATATTTTGGTAATCATGAAACCACTCCTTCACAAAATTCATTTTTGTGTGTGTTTTTTTTTTAGTTCTGGCATTTACTAGCAATGCAGCATGAACTGGCATTTCAATTTACCCTGTACTGAATTTCTCCCTTCCAATCAGATCATTGCAAAGGGGGAGCAAAGGGAACTCCCAGCCAATCCCAAAGAGAGCTGCCATTTTTCTTCCCCCTCCTTCCCTCTTTCCTCCTCCTTGTGGGCTAGAGAGATTTTTTCTTGTGAAAACAGAAAAGCCTACTGGTGGGGGAGGGGTCTTGCTCAGGGGCCCATAGAATTTGAACTCCTGTCCCACTTTGCTTGAAACTTACGGGTTCTTTGAAGGACAGGCATGAGAAACTCTCCTGCAGTTTTAGTGACATGGATGAAAAAATGACTTCAGCCCCCCAGAAAGTCCCCCATAGGGAAAAATGAAAATGGAAAGATGGCTGGGGGCAGGGTAGGAGCTACAACAGAAGTCTTCCTCACTTTCTGAAAGAAAATATGCAACAAACCAAAAGGTAAGGAGGCAAATACATATGCATTATCTAAGCCTCCAGATTCATGCCTCCTGTGTTCAGGTGGCTAAGTCATAACAAGCTGAATTTGAATCCAAACAAGACAGAGTTAATGCTGGTCAGGAAGGCTCATATTCTAGAAGGACTGAATCCTTTTTTTAATGAAGTGAAATTGGCTTTATTAGAGCAGGTTAAAAGTTTTGGGGTGCTCATGGATAAATCTTTGAAGAAAAAATTAAAGAAATATTAAGGAGAAGTTTCTACTGGCTGCACCAGTTTGATGTAGTGGTTAAGAGTGGCAAGACGCTAATCTGGAGAACCGGGTTTGATTCCTCATTCCTCCACTTGAAGCCAGCTGGATAACCTTGGGTCAGTCACAGCTCTCTCAGAGCTCTCTCAGCCCCACCCACCTCACAGGGTGTTTGTTGTGGGGATAATAATAGCATGCTTTGTAAACTGCTCTGAGTGGGTGTTAAGTTGTCCTGAAAGGCGGTCCTGAAAAGCAGGTTGGCATGGTGGCCAGGAGGGCCTTCGATCAGCTGCATCTGGTTTATTAGCTCTCTTGTTACTTAGATTCAGCCATCAGGCTACATTGATCTATGCTTCTGCAACCTCATGGTTGGATTTCTGCAATGTGCTCTATGCGGGGCTGCCCTAGACAACCACCTGGAAACTACAACTGGTCCAGAATGTGGCAGATCAATGATCATCAGGGACTAGCCACTGGGAACATATGTTGCTTGTTTTAAAACAATTACATTGGTTGCCAGATTGTTTCCAAGAAGCTGATTAGGACCTTGAAAGCCCTTTGTGACACTGGGACCATATTATTATATTATTTATTAATTCAACTTTTAGCCTGCCCTCCTCGCAAGCAGGATCAAGGTGGGTCACAGCAAGGATAAAATAATAAATACAAATATAAATACATTTCCACAATAAAACCAATAAAATCACATCAACTACAATACCCCTCAAATTACAGCACATTCTGATAGTCCCTGCCCCCCCAAAAAAGTGCAGAGGAGGGGATTCGAGCTGGTCAGATCTTTCCATGAGAGGATGTGTGTGTGAAGAAACTGTACAACCCCCTCTTAAGAGGAGACCGATAGGGAGGCTTGTCAGATGGAAACCAGGCCAGCCTCAACCATACATCTGGAAGAAGATCTCTGTGTCATGGTCAGGGCTGGGGTTCCTGATTGGGAAGGTGCTGGGCTGAGCGGGAGGCAGAAAGCGAGAGTCCAAAACACACCGGGGTCAAGAGCCAGAGAGTCCGTCCATCAGGGGAGCAAGCAAAGGAGAGTCAGAAAGCTGAGCTGAGGTCTGAAAGCCGAGTCATCAGTTCCATGCAGAGACAGGCACGAGGTGGTCGAGGATGAAGCTGAGATCAGGACACAGGAGGTCTATCCGAGTGAGGGCAGGGTACAAGGCAGGGGTGAAGCTTCCAGGAGCCGAGCTGCTGGGCACAAGGAGTGATGAACGATGATGCTCTCATGCTGGACTCTGCCCAGCGTTTCCCTTATAAGCTCAGGACAGCATAAGAGGGCCAGGTGTCTCTCCTTCACTTGATTGTCCTGCCTCGTCTTCGGCGGTCAGCTTCACCCGTTGCTGCGCTTGCAGGCATGCACTCCTTCACCGTTCCCAAGCCACCTCACTTGCTCAAGCCTTCTGCCTTGCTGCTAGCTTGCTTCTCCAAGGTGCCGGTCCCTCCTCCTCTCTGCATACCCCCTCACCTTCACTATCCTGCACCAAGGGCCTGGGTTTCTGGTCGCTAGATGGTACTTCAGGGGCTGTGGGTGGGTCTCCCGCTGGCTCTTCCAGCCCCTCCTCCTCAGAGGAGGAATCATCCGCAGGTAGAGAGCCCAGCTGGTGAGGGTCTTCGACACTCTGTTTTGCAGGCCTGCCGAAAGGATAAAAGATCTTGGCGGGCCCAAGTATGAACAGACAGAGCCTTCCACCAGGTTGGGGCTGGGACGGAAAAGGTCCTGGCCCTGGTTGAGGCCAGTCGAGCCTCCCTGGGGGCCAGGGACGACCATTTCACTATTTGAAAGACTGTCTCCTTCTATATGTCCCTGTGTGCCAGCTACACTCTTCAAGTAGTTGTCCACCATTTGTACTGGGTACCCATTGAACGAAAATCATGAATGGTGAATCATGGCCATTGTAACTCCTCAAACTCCACCACAAGAATGAAGGTAAACCAAGGACACAGAAGAGGCGAGTAGGGGCAATACAAGGTCCACTCATCTATTCCTACAAAGTCTCAGTAAAATACAAAATTGGCTTTCTCCTTCAACAGCAATGATATTAAAGCCATTGAGAAAAGTCTTAAGCAACTCAAGTGTCCAAGTGGAGTTTTCAGAACTGTTAAGGAATTTTCTTAAATTGTTGAGAGCCAGTTTGGTGTAGTGGTTAAGAGCGTGGGACTCTAATCTGGAGAACCAGGTTTGATTCCTCATTCCTCCACTTGAAGCCAGCTGGGTGACCTTGGATCAGTCACAGCTCTTAGAGCTCTCTCAGCCCCACCCACCTCACAGGGTGTTTGTTGTGGGGATAATAATAGCATGCTTTGTAAACTGCTCTGAGTGGGTGTTAAGTTGTCCTGAAGGGCGGTATATAAATCAAATGCTATTATTATCATATTATTATATTTTATATGCAAATCTCCCCCCCCCCTTAATTTTCTCTGTCCAACAAATAGGGAATTTTGTAACTTTTAGGCTAACGACTAACAAATGTACCAAGACAGAGAGTAACAGCTATTGATTTTAGCTCTTCGATGCTCAGATTAGGTAAAGAAAGGTACATGTCCCTCGTTACGCAGGGCAAAACACTTTGCATTTTAGCATGTAATAAACAACCCAACGGTGCCATCTAACTGCTGAGGCAGCAGCAGTCTCTTTAATTGGCATTCAGAAACACGCTTGGCTTTTATGCACGTATTCAAACTGAGCAGAGGTCACACTGTTTTTATGACCAGTCTCTGCTTTGCCTGCTTTGATTAAGCACCACAGAATATTTTGAGACAAAGTGACTTGTTCTTTGGTTGCTTTTTCAGAAAAAAAAATGTAAAATTCTCTGATTTGTTGGCTTGTCTTCAGTGCTATTTTAGCAATTTTAAAATGCCTTGTGGATGAGCTTTGTTCGGATGATGTAAGAAATAAACAATGTACCTTTTCAACAGAAATGGACAGTGGCACAACAATTATTTCACAACGGTGACTTAGAGCCAAGCTACAAGTGACTTTTTTCACGTGGAAAACACTTGATCATGTTCGCAAGTTTTACTGGGAACTGAAGTCCCAGCGTCCTTCCCCTCTCTGTTAGAATCGCTGCCTGAAGAGCCAGAGAAAGCCGGCGGCGGCAGCAGCTTTTGCAAATCGTTCCTCCAGTCACCAGCCTGCTCTCAACGATCTTTGGGGGCGGGCAGCTGCAGCTTTCTCCCTGGGCATCTTGCTCCCGGGGAGCTGCTCTGGATTTGCAAAAGCTGCTGCTGCCATCGGCTTTCTCTGGCTCTTCAGTCAGCAATTCTAACAAAGAGGGGAAGGAAGCTGGGACTTCAGTTCCCAGGAAAACTTGTGAAAATGGTCAAGTGTTCTACGCGTGAAAAATGTCACTTGTAGCTTGGCTCTCAGGCAAGCGTGTATTGGAAATTTGTTAGTTGTGGAGAAGTGTTTGACCTGGGTTTGTATAATACATACAAATAAACATGTCCACATGGCTAAACCTGCTTATGTTTTCTTTATTTAGAAACAAGCACATAAGTGAGAAAAAAACCCCGCAAATTATAGCCTGCTGACATTATGAGATCATTGCCTACTTCTGACAAAACAGAGCATAATGAACATTCCTTCCGAGTGCGCAGGTTGCAAGAAGCCAATAAACCATGCGGATCTGTCAGTTTAATCGATATAATGTGCCACATGACAAATGCTTTCCAATCTCATTTGAGACTGAAATTTATCTCTGGGATTCAGAGAGCACATTGGCATATTTTCAGCATTCAAAGAACAGTTTGTAAGTGTTTCTGTCAGGGTAAAACAACTTAATGTGACAGGTTCCCGGTGACTTGTATCGAATGCTGTCCTTAACAAGTTTATGTGAGTAGTTAATTTGGGATAAAATGACAATACAATCTGTGAATTTATCTTGGCGGAAAGAAAATGAGGAAGTAATATTTCATTCTGTTGTAGCATATTCACCGCAAAACCCTAAGCAGAGTTTTACTCTTCTAAACCCCTTGACTTCAGTAGACGTAGAAGGATGTATCTCTGCTCAGGATTGCACTGTTAATGTTTATAATATCATATATTACACATAACTTTTTATTGCAAAATGTTTCTACGTATTAGGCCCTATCAATTTAAAAGGGCAGAGTGATCTTTAAAATATATATCGTTAGCTATCAAAGTCAAGAATACACTTTAAGCTCTCATAATAATCATATAATAAATCTTTGCCTTAAAATACCACGCTCTGTTTCTTTTCTGTTACCCGAAGTGGCTTCTTTTATATGGTTTCAGGTGGGTAGATTTGTAGAACAAGTGGTCTGTAGTGCAGTTTATTTATTTATTTATTTCCACTTCCTTAGGTAGGAGACTCAGTCTTCTGCATTTGGTAAGAAAGATAATCAGTTTGTACCTGTGCAAGTTTTTTTACCTGATGTTGACAAGTTTCCACTGAATGGGGCTGCATGAAGACAGTTTGTGGCGAATAGCTCTGTTAGCCTGCCATAGAACAGCAAGATTTGAGTCCAGTTGCGCCATAAAGACCAACAAGACTTCCAAAGTATAAGCTTTTGTAGTACGCAACTGGTACCTTGAATGTCCCTTTAGCCAATCATAATAAGAGACATATGTGGAGTCCTGTAGATGAAGCAATCTATAATTGTTTATTAAACAATGGAGGAATGATGGTTACACAAGAAACACAAGGTACCCTCGTGTCCAACGCTCATCAAAGTTACAATAGCAGTACAAAGCAATTAATACTTTTTGCTTAATTATAATATTTGTCATTAATAATAATAACAACAACAACAACATTTGATTTATATACCGCCCTTCAGGACAACTTAATGCCCACTCAGAGTGGTTTACAAAGTATGTTATTATTATCCCCACAACAAAACACCTTGTGGGGTGGGTGGGGCTGAGAAAGCTCCAGAGAACTGTGACTCGCCCAAGGTCACCCAGCTGGCTTCAAGTGGAGGAGTGGGGAATCAAACCCAGCTCTCCAGATTAGAGCCCCGCGCACTTAACCACTACACCAAACTGGCTCTCCATTGGCTCAGAAAACACAGTGGCCCCCATTGGCTCAAGTGGGTGACCACCTGTCATGATACAAGTGTCTAAGGGTATTCTGATTGGAAGAAACAACATAGGTCAACAGCATAGTTAGAGCATTACCTGATTGCAATTTCTTATCTTATCCGTCCTTGGTGTTATCTCTGGAAGGAACATCTTCCTTCCTTTCTCACCCATCTCTTTCATGGGCTTCTCATTCATGCCCATTCCTTTGGTCTAAGTAACATTTAATAGCGGTGCCCCGATGTCACTTTATGGCAACCTTGGGGGCTTGGTTTTCTCTCTCAGCCTTGAGAGATGTTTCTAATCTTTTTTTAAAAAAATCATTTTTATTGAATGGGTTAACATACATTCCTTTAAAATATACAATTTCATTTACCCTTCAAATTGATATATATGCCCCCATCCCTTCCCCCTCCCCCTTTCCCCTTTTGACTTCCAACAGCACGAGAACCCCTTTATTTCTTATCATTACCTCTATTCACACTATAATCCCTATTATCCACGGTAAAGTTCGTATACATTCTCCACACCTCTTAGTAGTTCTCTAAAGTCCACAATTGTCCTCTCACGTCCCACTTATTTTCCAGATAGTCCTTACATTTCCTCCAATCAGTTAGAAATTCATTTGGATTTTGCTCCCTCAACTTCCTTGTCATTTTGTCCATCTCCGCCATGTACAGCAGTTTTTGAATTAGAGATGTTTCTAATCTTAGCTTGCTTTCATTGCAACGTTTTGCATGGTAAGTTTCACAAAGCAGATCTCTTTATTAAATAAGGAACAAGTGTCAGAAATCAAACAGGTGCTCATTAAACTTATTAAGCACAATCGACCTGATAGCAAGCTTCACAGTACTTTGATCTTACATTTCACAGTGATTTACATGTGTACCATACATTCTGCTTTGGTCTTTTGTTTCAAGTTTCATTTTCTTGCAAGTTGCGTTGCAGTTACTACATTAGCTCCTGAGAATAGTAAAAGTGCATAACAGTGATAGAAGGCACATAAGGTTACATAAAATCTCTTTCATTAAATCCATTTCCCACACTTTCAAGAGTCAAGCATATACCCCAGAAATATCCTGGACTTGAATCTTGCTGTTCTTCTGTGTATTTATTCATTTAATACACTTCTCTGCAAAGGTCCCCCGCCCATTTTGTTCCTGTAATGAGCTATGGCATTGATCCCAAAGAACAGTCTTGCTAATGGGAGTCATTTCCTCTCTATGCACGGAGCTTTCCCCTGATACAGAAGAATGCCACCTACAGACGAGCCTCTTACCTCTGTGGAAAGTGCCACTGTTAATGGAGTAGATCTACGGGATCCAACCACATGTGAGTTAGGCAAGAGTGATTGGCCCAAGATCACCTGATAAACGTCATGGCTGTGAAACAATTTTAACTTGTGGTTGTTGTGTGTTTTCCGGGCTGTATTGCCGTGGTCTTGGCATTGTAGTTACTGACGTTTCGCCAGCAGCTGTTTCGCCAGCGAAACGTCAGGAACTACAATGCCAAGACCACAGCAATACAGCCTGGAAAACCCACAACAACCATCGTTCTCCGGCCGTGAAAGCCTTCGACAATACAATTTTAACTTGTGTTTTCCTCAGTTTCAACACAGCAGCACCTGATAAAGTAAGTTCATGTGCTCAAAATTTAAGCCGATGATTGAATTAACTCATAATTTGAGCCTTACAAAACACAAGTATTTCCGAGGTGATGGGGGTATTATAATCCTTCATCAAAAATTCTACAACAATTCAGCTTTCTTCATATCTTATTGAGTTGCACATTTTCTGACATGAATAGGAAATCAGCAACAATACCACTGTAAGTTAGCTTTCCTCCCCTACAAAACTGGTCAACTGATCCCTTACCCCACCATACCTTTTTCCTTAGCTTTCTCTCTGCACCTAATCCAACATGCAAGAAGATAATTGTTTCCTCCATTTCACTGGGACTCTGAATTTTCACTTTCATTCAGAATCACCAGATCCAAAGTTGGAATGGAAGTATGGCATTGGAATAAATAGGCAAAACCCAGCTTGGAACACATTTTTCCTCCTGGAGTTTGGCATGGCCAGTGCGTGGGCCTGGTAATCCAAAACTGAATTGCTTTCTGACAAGGGGACACTCAAGAGTAGGGAGATGCAATATTAGCCGGGAAGTGTAGTTTAAAAAGACAGAGCCTGAGGAGATTGCTCTTCAGAGGGTTTGTTAATTTCATTTCGTCTTCCTGAAGGCTCTGTCAATTTCACCTCCCCTTTGAGGAGGTGAAGATGAAATTAACAAACCCTTTAGTTCAAAATGAGAGAGAAAATGTAGCATTGGCTTCTGTGCGGAACTGTATTTCTGATACAGCGCAACAAAGCTGGAGCCTGAAGAGGATATTCTTTTTAAGGTGTCTCGTTTAAGGATGCTTTTAAATGTACACTTCTAAACATACCTGCAGGCTTATTTTGTTCTGTCATCCTGCTGAATGTTTTTAAAGTAAGATCAAAGCAGATGAGTGTATAACTAGGAAATCCCTTATTAAATACTCAGTTGTTGGAAGAAAGAGTCCCAGTGGCATATATTCTGCTTTACTAAGTGCAATAGTAATGGGTACGTTGCCTTTTGAAAAGATACAGTACTTAGATGAATATGAACAGTAATTGTATAGTACTGGTGATTTGAACATTTAAATATGGATGGAAATTTTAAATAAAAATAATTACCATTAATGTAATTGAGCACTTGAACTATTTAGTCTTTTCTCCACCCAATTCCAGTGCATTTTTAAAAATATACATAGATTAGTGCGGGAGCGCTATAGCATTGTAAGAATAGGTGTAGTAGGTTCTCTGAATTTCCAGCTTTCATTTTTGTTATAGAAGTTTTTAGCCCCTTCCATTGCAGAGATATGCCTTTTCTCTTATATATCTGCAATGGAAGGAGCTAGAGACTTAAATAATAATAATAATAAAGCTGGAAATTCAGAGCATCTGCTGCATCTGTCATTATAAGTAGAGGTGGGCACGATCCAAAAAAAATTAACGATCCAGCTGATCGTGGATCGGCGCCTGCGACAATCCCGAATTAATGATCCACACCGAGCATCTCCCGTTCCTGATCCGTAGATCATGGATTGTGGATCATGGAGGACAAAGTGGGGCACGCTGCTATTCCCAGCTATGTGGGAAGGTGGGTGGTGGTGGCGGCCGCTGGGCATGGCGGGCATGCGGAGATGGCAATGAGCTGCCTCCCCTCAGAGCTGCCTATCAGGGCTTGCAGGGATGAGATTGGAGTGCCCATGGCTACAGAACACCCTCTTCCCCCTCCCTCCCCTGGCTGTCTTCTCCCAACTGGTGACTGCCTTGCTGCTCCATGGTTGGAAGGAAGCCCTGCTGATCAAGGAAAGCTGGGCTTCCATTCGGGTTTCCAGGGCGACAGAAGGAGGGCAAACGCAGCTCAGGCATTCCCCTGGCTCCATTGCCAGGGGAATAGATTGCTGGCGCTTGAGTGTCTGGCTTCCCAATCTGAGCCTGATCGCCCCGATCCGGGCCCCTCCCGATCGCTGAATCATTGGCCATGGACGATCATGATCCGCTGGTTCACGATCACACGATCACCAGTATCGTGGGTTTTTTTCAATCATAATGCGGATCGTGCCCATCTCTAATTACAATGCTATAACGCTATAGTGATTTTATGCCATTTTTTTAAAATGCAAAAGCCTTGGTTCCCCAGGGGAGAGGGGTAGCCATTTCCTATGCCAGAAAAAGTGGGATTGTTTAAAACGGCCACAGAAAGTTCACAAGCAGATGTAAATGCTGTTTGAAACGGCAACCCCTACCCCATTTTTTTTTACAAAGTAGGGGCAGCAACGGATAACAACTGAGTTGTTATAAAATGTAAAAGGGGCCTAAAATTGCAGCGCGTTCTGCCCCCAGAGTGCAGCTACCATCCAATCACAGCATGCTTCACTCACTCCTCCAGCCCTTCTTGCATTAGCAGCCTGCATGTCAAACCACAGAGACACACATTTAAAACCCCACATTCTGTAGCAGAAATAAAATACACTAAGAATTTACATGGCAAAGCATTATAGGTGGCGCGAAAGACCTCTGGAGTCCCTGGAGAGCCACTGACTTTGATGGACCAGTGGTTTGATTCGATATGATTAATTAATTAAATTAAATTTGTTGAATTTCTAACCCGACCTCCCCGTGAGTGGGCTCAGAGCGGGTAGCAACATCATTAAAATACAATACAATAAATACAATATACAATTAATAGTATAGTACTAAGTACAAAATACAGTTTAAAACCATAAACCATCCAACAGCAGCAAGGTAATAAAACAATATACCTCTTCTACAACTGAGAAGGGTAGGCCAGACAGGTTATAGATGTATGAGAAGTCGTATAAGGTTGGGGAACTTCTCACTTACAAACAATGAATCACCTAGCAGAAACACCAGCACAGGTACCAAACCCTGCAACAGACCCAGATGCCAGCTCTGCCCTCATATCTACCCAGGAAATACAATTACAGGACCCAATGGTGTCAACTACACTGTCTCTGGCTCTTTCAACTGCTCATCCTCCAATCTGATATATGCCCTCATGTGCCAACAATGTCCATCTGCTCTGTACATTGGACAAGCCAGCCAACCTCGGTACAAAAGAATAAATAAACACAAATCTGACATTAAAAATGGCAACATCCAGAAACCAGTGGAAGAACACTTCAATCTTCAGGACATTCCATCAAGGACTTAAAGGTCACTATAGTTCAACAGAAACCTTTCAAAAACAGAATCCAAGGGGAAGCTGCTGAATTGGAATTCATATGTAAATTTGACTCAGTCAGGCTTGGATTGAATAGGGACTATGAATGGTTATCTCATTATCAGAAGTAACTGATTTCATTATCAGAAGCCAACTGATCCCATTATCAGAAGCTACTGATTGCATCTACTCCCCCCTCCCCTCTCCACCTATATATCTGACCAGTTTCTTCCTACCCTCCATGCATCAGACAAAGAGAACTGTGACTCTTGAAAGCTTTGCTACAGTAAAGTTGGTTAGTCTTAAAGGTGCTACTGGACCCTTTTCTATTTTGCTACTACAGGCTAACATGGCTAACTCCTCTGGATCTATCTCCACCTTACAGGCCCAGCGGAACTATAGTAAATCCCGCACCTTCGTAAGGCAGCTGCATGACCTCATGACCCCTCTTAGTTATCTTTTTGCTTTCTAAACTCTCTCAAGCCCCCCAAGTCTTTGGCCTTTCATTGTAGGGAAAACCCTGATAGTTTTGGTTGCCCTTCTTCTGTCTCTTCTGCTGCACCACAATCATAGAATCATAGAATCACAGAGCTGGAAGGGGCCATACAGACCGTCTAGTCTAACCCCCTGCCCAGTGCAGGATCAGCCTAAAGCATCCCTGAAAAATATTCATCCAGCCTCTTCTTGAAAACTGCCAGTGAAGGGGAGCTCACCACCTCCCTAGGCAGCTGATTCCACTTTTGAACTACTCTGACCATGAAGAAGTTTTTCCTAATATCCAGCTGGTACCTTTGTGCATGCAATTTAAGCCCATTGCTTCAGGTCCTACCCTCTGCTGCCAACTGGAACAGCTCCTTGCCCTCCTCCAAATGACAGCCTTTCAAATATTTAAAGAGAGTAATCAATCTCCTCTTCTCCAAACTAAGCATTCCCAAGGCCCTCAGCCTTTCCTCATAGGGCTCAGTCTCCAGACCAATAGTGTGACCACAATGGTACAAAGTATTCCAAACTCTGCATTATGAGGTGAGACTGTGCACATAGAAGCAGCCATGATTCTCAGTTACTGTGGTCAGGAAATGATGGCCCGAGTGCACCCCTCTCCTCATGAGGAGATAGCTACCATTCCATTGCTGATTTTGGGTGGCATATCGATTTTATTCAGGGATCTCACAATGGCACGTAATACGTTTTTGTGCACATAAAGAGAGATCTGCAGCCTTTCTCTCACACACCTGTGCTCTCTGTACCTGTCATAAAGATAGCCGCTTTACTAGTGTTTAACCAAAAATGTGCGCAAACTGTGTGCAAAGGTAGCAAACAAACTAATTAACAACAAAAAAGAATGATCTTTAAGAATAAAAAAAATAATGTGCACAATATTTTTAAATTTGTGGGTGCGATGGAAATGGGTGTGTTGTAAAAATGGTATGGTAATGTGTTTAGACAGATAATGCAGACAAATCTCCAATAATTTTAAAACAGTAAAAATAAAATTATTATATTTTACTATGGAGGATTTTTAAGTTGCTATCGCATTATTTTCCAAGCAAACTGCTATCTCATGTGGTAAATCTTTGGGATTACATTCATTCCGAGTCCAGTCTTACCATATGTGTGTTTAAAAAGGGGTCATATATATATATTTTTTTAAAGAAGCAATATTGGAATAGATCTCAGAATCTGATATTAGTTCAGATTATCAAATGGAATTTGATTTTCAGTGTTGAGCTGTCAACCAGTTTGGTGTAGTGGATTAAGAGCGCAGGACTCTAATCTGGAGAACCAGGTTTAATTCTTCACTCCTCCACTTGAAGCCAGCTGGGTGACCTTGGGTCAGTCACAGCTTCTAGGAGCTCTCTCAGCCCCACCCACCTCACAGGGTGTTTTGTTGCGGGGATAATAATAGCATACTTTGTAAACCACTCTG
Organism: Eublepharis macularius; assembly: GCF_028583425.1. Taxonomy (NCBI): domain Eukaryota; kingdom Metazoa; phylum Chordata; class Lepidosauria; order Squamata; family Eublepharidae; genus Eublepharis; species Eublepharis macularius. Next base: position 19,129,659 of record NC_072792.1, on the reverse strand, counting down.
AGTGGGTATTAAGTCATCTTGAAGGGCAGTATATAAATCAAATGTTATAATTGCAATAGAAACTAATTGTATAAAATGTTTTCTTTAAATGTAATTAAATTTCCTGTATGGTATATTTCTGAATTTGGAAATCGTTTGGGCTGGTCTGAAGTCAAATGCCTGTAAGCAGTTTCATTATAAATTCTCAGAACACCATACATTATAACTATCCACATAAGACGGCCACATCCTAGTTCCTCTCATTTGGACAGTATAATTTGCATTTTATGCAAGCTGACTACTAATTATGCAAAGCAATACTTTGGGGTATTTCCTGCCTATTGTGTTGTGTCTACTCCTGGCCCAGACCGTAAGAGCTGGGGAAGAAGCAAGAGGAAAGACATTCACTCACATCGTGAAACCGTGGCCTTTCTTGACAGGAATTGTCTGCCTTTCTTCTCTCATTTTCGGTGTACAGAAAGGCATGTTTAGGAGAGGTGACAGGTTGCTGACCTTCCTCGTGCATTTTGCCTTCTTTTCTTTGCCAAGATTGAGAGTACACAAAAGGCGTGATTAGAGAGAGACATGGCAGGCTGCTGTGTCCTTCTGCCACAACACGCAGCACCTGCCCATCACATTACAAAAGAAGAAACTCTGAGGCTGGCAGAAAACTTCTTCTTTTTCTTCCCCTCCCAAATTTTGAAACAAACCCCGCCCCCCACCCTTTAACTGGGCCATTTCCACACGGATTACCTTGTTCCGAAAAACAGCAAAATCTTGTGCGAAATTTCGCGATAACAGTGTCTTCTCGTGCGATTTTGCGCAAGATTTCGCTGTTTTCTGGAACAAAGTAAGCCGTGTTGAAATGGCCCTGTTCTTTAGGTTGTAACAATTAGCCTTGCTTATAAGTAGAGATGGGCATGATCAGCATTATAATAGAAAAATACCCACGATAATGGCGTTCGTGCGATCGGGACCCAGCGGATTGGTGCAGTCCATGGTGACCGCTACAGCATTGGGGGGGGGCGCTTCATCAGGGGTTGATTCGGGCCATCAGGATCTGATCGGGGATGCAGACAATCAGGTGCCAGTAATCTATTCCCGGGGCAACGGAGCCAGGGGAATGCCTGAGCTGTGTTTGCCCTCCTTCTGTTGCCCTGGAAACCCGAATGGAAGCCCAGGTTTCCTTGATCAGCAGGGCTTCCTTCCAACCATGGAGCAGCAATACACTCACCACCAGTTGGGAGAAGGGACCCAGGGGAGGGAGGGGGAAGGGGATGTCCTGTAGCCATGGGCACTCCAAACGTTTTTTGCTTTTTAAAAAAACGCGGCTTTGTAGGAGGAATGGCTGTTTTTCTGTCTGTCACTCTCTGTTTTTAACCTGCTTTTAAAACACTGTATTTTGTGGGAAAACCTCATTCACGGCTCTGTGTGTGTGTTTAAAATATGCTTTTGGAAGACTAGCTGCTTGCTTTTAAAATTGGGTGGGGAGGAATGGAGGATTCTGTCCCTGCTTTTTTTTAAAAGCTGGCTGAAACGTGTTGACGGGGTGTCTCTCTCTCTCTATTTGGAGAGGCATGGACAGGTTAAAAACTCCCCCCCCATCTGCTCTAAGTGCGTGTGTGTGTGTGTGTGTATGTCCCCTCCCTGAGGGGAGGCAGCTCGTCATCGGGTTAAAAATTCCCCCCTCTAAGAGTGTGTGTGTGTGTGTGTGTGTGTGTGTGTGTGCAGGCGTGCGCACACGTGCGCGCGTGCACGCGTCCCCTCCCTGAGGGGAGGCGGCTCATTGCCTCTGTTCTAAGTGTGTGTGTGAACATCCCCTCCCTGAGGGGATGCCGTGCCCACTGGTCCCGGCAGTCGCCGCCACCACCCACCTTCCCACATAGCTGGGAACAGCGGGGCGCCCCTCCACTTTGGCCTCCCCGATCTGATCCACAGATCAGAAATGGGAGTTGATCGGTGTGGATCAGTGATTTGGGTTCATCGCCGGCGCGGATCCACAATCAGCTTGATCGGTAATTTTTTTTTTATCGTGCCCACCTCTACTTATAAGTAAATGGAATGGCCTCTTGATGAATATAAATATTTAAATCTCGGAAAGCTGTTTGAGAAGATGAAAAAACCTGTCTTGGATAATAACTGTATTTTGCACTGGGAGCCGGTCTCTGCCTTCCCACTGCAGGATCCCTTTTCACCCCACATGCTGCACTTGGAGGTCCAATGATCCTCACAGACAAAGATTTGGAGGCAGGGAACAAGTGGTACTGGCGGGAAAAGTAAGCTACTGTGAGTGCTGCACGTCTCATGAGGAATAGAATCCAGGCATGGTAGCTTCCCACATTACTATTGGCTGCTTCCTATCCTTCCTCTCAATTTACAATTATAATTTAATTAGATGAATCTTATCCAATAAATACATTCTTCTCCTCCTCCTCCTCCTCCTTCTTAATAGTACAGCAGTAAGCAGAGGCAGCTGTTTTATATCTGCTGAAGTCAACAGGCTTAGAAAGGTGAAACTCTGCTTAGAAACACGCTGTCAGGGCCTAAATTTATGAACATTTCTTGCTTAAAGACTATTAAAATGTCTCCTAGGCACAATGGGATAAAGAAAGTTCCTGTTGAATGGAATCAAGCTAGTTTTGTCACCCAAACAATGCACTGACCAAGAATAAAGCAGATCTTTTCCAGACTGGGTTTTCTTCATCGGTTCATCAATTTCTCTCCAGACTTTGGTGCTGTCTTTCACCTTTCCCTTCATTCCCCTGCATCCTGGTTGGTTGAACAATAACCAATAAAGGGTTTTTTTCCTGATTTTTTTTTAAATAGTATAGCAGCCTTGCAACCTTGCAATGTAGGTGCCATTAAAAAGACTCCCCCCCTTGTAAATTTCCTCAGCAATCAACTGAGGAAACTAAGTCCTCAGCAGAAGGACTGAGGAAATTGAGGACTTCACAGCCAACCAAATGAGAAAACTGACGAGTCCTCAAAGCCTGCAACAGAATTGGGGCATTTTCCTAGTACAGAAATAAAAAACAAACAAACAAAAGATGTAGATGGGCCTTCTCTAGAGCATGATTTGATGCATTCCCCTCTGCAGTTTTGTACGGGAGATTCTTCTGCCTGCCTTTGCAGCAGCGTCGTTGTCCCTGTTCAAATAAAGTGGTAGAAAATATCACACACATATTTTTGCACTGCAAATTCGATCAAGAAGAAAGGAGACAATTAATTATCCCAGTACTCTATAGATTTAAACCATTAGAGTATTATATGGATTTTAGTCCTGAAACCCTTCGGGTATATCTTTTAGAGGATAGCCAGAGAACTGTATCTTACACAGTTGCAAAATTCTGTGTGACAGTACTCAGGAAGCAGAATCACTTGACAAAGGAAACATCAAATGCTGGGAAGTGAATTAACAAAGTGAGTGAGTTTTACTGTTAGATATATATACATATATATATACATTATCTTTTATGTATTTACCCACTTTAAGTATTTAAAAACTGCTCTTTTTATCTGTACTTTACTTGTCTGGTCTTGTGACCGTAATAAACCTTTGATTGATTGATTGATTGATTGATTGATTGATTGATTGATTGATTGATTGATTGATTGATTGATTGATTGATTGATTGATTGATTGATTGATTGATTGATTGATTGATTGATTGATTGATTGATAAAAACAAACACCACTTTGGTTCAACTCTCTCAAAGTGTACAATTAATGAATCAAAGAAATATGGAGCCAAAAACAACAAATAAAGCAGATCTAGTCCTCATGGGCTGAATACACAGAAAGCACAATGGAAAGTTCACATGCTGGTGAAATGGGTGTTGAATTAATTTGTTATGAGGGCAAGATCTGACACGAATGTCACTTTGTCAGGTCGGGGCATGTATACCATAAAATTTAATGCCATGTAGCAGAAATATAAACTTTGTAAAGGACACAGGCAAACCCAATTAATGATTTTATTTTTTACTCAAATTACAAGCATGCTTAAAACATTAACAGTGAAATCCTAAGCAGAGTGACTCCAGTCTACGCCTATTGATTTCAGTGGGCTTAGACTTGAGTAACTCCACTTAGGATTTCACTGTAAAACTCTTACAGACAAGCCAGAGTCAGAAAAGCCAGCTAAGTGGGCAAGTTCTCCATATAGAGGTCTCTGTTCTTCCCCCCCCTTTCTGTCCTGTATACCTTCAACTGCCTTCCAAAACACCAGCATCACATCCCTTCCTTCCCTCCTTGGAATCCACCTTTTCTTTGATATCACCCTGATTCCCAGTCCCTAACTCGAACAAAGCTGATTACAATGAAACCAGTGTCCTTCCTCTGCCTTCATCCCTTTCTTACCTCCTCCTTGCCTCTTTTAAATGGTAAGGTCCTTGGGGAAAGGACCTGTTTTTGCAGATGTTGTTCTTTAAATATAGTTGCCAACTCCCTGTCAATTTGGGGGGAGAGGTGTGGAGCCTGAAGAAGTCGAGGTTGGGGGAGGGAAGGCACCTCAGTGGGGTATAATGCCATAGAATCCAACCTCCATTGTTCTAGGGGGAGCTGATCTCTGTGGCCTGGAGATCAGTCGTAATTCTAGAAGACTGCCATCTCCCACTGGAGGTTGGCAACCCTATCTGTAAAGCACTGTATGCCCTGATGGTGTTCTATCAACAATGGAAGTAAAAAAAAAAAATCCAAGGTGAGCTGCACTCCCCATGTCCAAAAGCAACTATCCTTTGGTCTAGGGCAGCACACTAGAGGGAAACCTGTGCCATTCCCTCCCAGCTGGTCACAGGTTATTCCAGATTTTCCAGCCATGTTGGGACTGGAAGCCAGGAGCCAGGAGCTCAGTCAGCAAGCTTCGAAGTGGCACATTCTCACCTCTCATAATCGGATCCCACATGAGTTCTTTACTCACGTGATCGAGTGGAGTGCAAGTGGAGTGCAAGTAAACAGGGAGGGATACATGTTCACTTGCCGTTCACTTGCCATTCAAGTGTAATTCGTCACTTCTAGCTTGGCCTTCAAAAGCAAACCCCATGAAGGTTTTTAGTGATTTCCGAAGTCTCCAGAGGCTGAGAATGCCCCTTCCAAAACTTTTCTGTTTTGGGCACCGCAGAGGTACATGGGCGTGAGAAGGCAAGAATAATGCCGTGCTGCCAGAGGCTTCACCCCCCCCCCCAATTATTATGTGTGTGTGTGTGTGTCCCTTTCTCTCCAGGCCTTGTTGACTTTCTCTTGAGGAGGCCTAGGAAGGCAACTGTGGCAGGAGATACCCTTAGGAATGAGGAAAGTGGGTGGTGGGAGAAGGATGTATCTTCCATCCTTGCCTCTCCATTGGGTGGTCTTGGTGACAGGAAGGGAATGAAGAGAAGCCAGGGAGGGAACTGTCTTCCTGGGTGCACAGAGGAGAGGTAGGAGGGGGCAGAAGCTGTCACTATTGAGCTACTGAGTTCAGCCACAGATGTACCGGGGACTAGGATGCACCAAGATGGGAAGACAAGAGCTGGGGAAGCAATAAAACAATCTCACTGCACGTGCCCTGCCCACACCCCAGATCAGCCTCCAGCCTCCTGTATTTTTCCTTAGTTGCTTGAATGCCTGATAAGAATCCTGGAGTTATATATAAAAAGAGTACAGAAATATACACATAATCCAGTAGTTTATAACGAGTAAGATCATATTGGATATATAAAACTACAAGAGTATTTTGACATTCTAGAGAAGCTGAAGTTCAGCTACAGTATTTGGAAAGGTTGGGCTTTGCTTACAGCCACAAAAGGTTGGACTTGGATTTCAGGCACTAACTTCATTAACTGAAGCTCAACTGTGATAACATTGAAGAAGATGAACAATGCCTTCAGATGAGAACTTCAGCAGCATATGTGCATTTTAGCGTAGGCATTAGTCACAAAGAGGGGGAGAACTAGCTACAGACCAGCACAATACAGTCATTCCGACCAATTATTTCCTTGTCTGTTCAAAAATAAACATGCTAGTGATATACATATAGATAGATCTAAATACACAAAATATATGCACAATGTATATAGGCTTGGATCCTTCTGAAAACATCCACTGATGGACTTCCTTGCCTCTCCTCTACCCTATGGATGTCCAAAATACTGAACACCCAGGTTGGGGTAAATCAGTGAACACCCCCCCTCCTTTTGCAGAAACTTCTGCAGCATCCAACCTATAGATTAAGCACTGATTGAATATCTTTATTTAAAATTTTCTAAGTTACCTCGAAGGCACATGCTTTGATAAGCTATTACAATCAATTATTGCAAAATACATTATAAATTCTTTAGAGATGTAACATGTGGGAAAGAACAGCTAACTTAAAACTTTTCATAGGGAGCAGGGCCGGATCGATGGGGGGGGGCAGGGGGGAGTCTGCCCCCAGCGCCGCCAAAGAGGGGGTGCCAGGCGCAGTTGCCAGCCCCGGGAGCGCGCCTGGGGAAAGGCGAACGGTGCAGGTGGCCTCCCAGGCACCCACACTGCCTTTTGCCTTTCCTGCAGGACAAGGGGCGGCCGGCTTGCGGGAAAGGCAAAAGACAGCGTGAGTGGCTGGGAGGCCGCCCGCGCCGTTCGCCTTTCTCCAGGACAAGGGGCACACCGCAAGCCGGCTGCCCCTTGTCCTGGGGAAAGGCAGAAGACAGTGTGGGTGGCTGGGAGGCCGCCTGTGCCATTAGCCTTTCCCCAGGACAAGGGGTGCACCGCAAGCTGGCTGCCCCTTGTCCTGGGGAAAGGCAAAAGACAGTGCGGGTGGCTGGGAGGCCACCCACGCCGTTCGCCTTTCTCCAGGACAAGGGGCGTGCCACAAGCCAGTCGCCCTTTGTCCTGCGGGGCAGGTGAACGGCGCGGGCAGCCTCCAAGCCACTCGCGCTGCCACCAGCTCTGCAGCGCGCCAGGACAGTGGGCTTGCTGCAGGGGCGGGGGGTGCCCCAGCGTGATGTCACGGGAGTGACGTCATCACGTAGCGCCAGGAGTAGAGCCTGGCTATGGTTGCCCTGGGTGCTGCCAACCATAGATCCAGCCCTGATAGTGAGCATATCTTTATTAAAGATGGCGTCTTAATATCTTTCCAAATCAAATCGGGTGAACAATCATTTCACAATTCCATGTTTATAGTGAAAAAGGGGGAAAAAACAATTTTCCTCTCTATTAAAATGGGAGAACAAATAATCAATAGGAAAACTTAAGACTGAAGCTAGAAAAATTTCTTTTAGGATTCCATTCTTCTTAAGAACGTATTACTGATAAAAATTTCCACCTCTATACTTTGAGTAAAGACTGAAATATTTTGGGTGTTTTCTTTTCTTCTTTGTAGGAGAACATAATGGAAGTTATTAGAAATCAAGAATTTTTACTGTTGCCAGCAGATGAACTCCATAAACTTCTTGCCAGTGATGATGTGAATGTTCCTGACGAAGAAACCATTTTCCATGCCTTAATGATGTGGGTCAAATATGACATGCCAAGGAGATGTAATGACCTAAGTATGTTACTTGCCTACATCAGATTGCCGCTTCTTCCACCACAGGTATTGTCCTTTAGTTCTGTATAAGATGATCTTATATATTTTACCCATATTCTCTCTTTTCTAAAATGTTTGTTTTTCTAAAATACTCAGTGAAGATACTCCAGAATGGCTATCCCCTATTCTTCCTTTCCCCCCTCCTCCTCTATTTCTTTTCTTGGACAATAAATAACAATACAGCCAGAAAGAAGGCTTATAGAAGCAACAAATTACGCAGCATTGAAAACAATAGTTGTTGAGACTGAAAATAGTTAGTAATATTAATGGCACAGGCTAATATGTTTAACAAAGAATTATTAGTGTGCAAAAAATAGGATATTTACAATGCAATTTTAAGCAAAGTTATTCCCTTCTAAGTAGGAACGTATGTTCAACAGGTTGATTTACTGTATTCATTACTAATGCAGTTTGGTGCAATTGGCTTTCATACATGCACATTCTTACACAGCCCAAATGAGCCCATCTTTGCGGCATAACTGCCCCACTCAGCAGGCCAGTTTGGTGTAGTGGTTAAGAGCACAGGACTCTAATCTGGAGAGCTGGGTTTGATTCCCCACTCCTCCGCTTGAAGCCAGCTGGGTAGCCTTGGGCTAGTCACAGTTCTTTGAAGTTCTCTCAGCTCCATCCACCTCACAGGGTGTTTTTTTGTGGGAATAATAATGACATTCTTTGTAAACCACTCTGAGTGGGCATTAAGTTGTCCTGAAGGGTGGTATATAAATCAAATGTTATTATTATTATATTATTAAATAGGCAATTAGATTATTCACAAAGTAAATGCTGTGTTTCAATAAAATTCTGCTCTTTTTTTAAAAAAAAATTATTGGAATTAGAAATATTTTGTCATTTATAACAATCAAATTACTTTAATATTCCAGTTCTAACCCCCTCCCTTCCCCCCCCGTTTGTTGACTTCCAACAGTTTTCCAACCCTTTGTCTATTCTTCCCCTACTCATTTCAACTTATTTTGTCAATTAAACATATACTTTCACACTCTTCTAAGCTAGTCTATTATAACACAGTGCTAAGTCAGTTTCCCTTCACTTATCAACTAACTAATACATTCCTGGCATGTTATTCAATAGTAATAATACTGGTAATATTCTCAATATCCTGTACTCTAACTTATTCATTCTAATGTCATCAATATGGGACAAACAATTTATCCCTCCCTATACATAACTTGAGTACTCATAAGTGATGAATACATTTATAAGTCAACCAATTTAACTTATACTCTATATGTTACTCTTTACTTCCTCTTATATCTCTTATCTTTATAACATAAAGTCAATCAATTTGACTCATATTCTACACATTTCTAAATATAACTATAAACACAATATACATTCGACATAAGTCAATCAATTTGACCCATGTTCTGCACATTTCTAAATACCGCTATAACCAAAAATACCTTCAGCATAAGTCAATCAATTTAACCTATATTCTATATGCTACTTCTCATCCCCCCCTTCTTGTATTCATGAATTTTAATTCTGTTAATTCTCAATTACACCCCATCTGCAATAAAATTCTGCTCTTTGATGGTCAACTAAGTAGTCTTGATTGGTGCTTATGGCTGCCAGTCAGTTTGGATTGGCAGCATCTTTGCATACATGCAGTTTTGGGCCATTTTCACACTGCTTACTGGTCATGGGACATCATGCCAAGCTCCCGGAACGACAGCGTCTTCTTAGCACGATTTCACTCGAGAACTGCAATTCTCGTGTGAAATTGCACCAGGAAGACTCTGTCATTCCAGGGGCTTGGCAAAATGTTCCGTGGCCAGTAAGCAGTGTGAAAATGGCATTGGAAAAACCTGCTGCAAACCGGTTTGGCAGACATTCAAAACTGCTTGGCACAAACTGAACGGACTGAGTGATTGTCTCGCATCTGATCACTTCCTTTGACCTCAGCAACTTCGACCACTGAATGTGTTCTCAGCACAATTCACAGCATCCCGACTCCTAAGTTCACTGAGGTGAATGGGTTTAGAAGGGTTGCACTAGTATTCAGGATATTACAGACTGCGGCATCAGTTTAAAGCTCTCCTGATGAAGTTATCCAGGTTCTTTCCAAACATTTTCTTCCCTGACCTTGAGAGGTGAAGCCCATCATGTGCCAGAATGCCTTCTCTGAGAAAACATGCCATGGCCCCAGAACCCAAAGTGCTCTTGCCAGCACCACCACCTTAGCCAACGATTCACCTCAAGTATAGTCTGCTCCCTTCACATTCCTCTTCATCTGACAGGAAGGATAGAAGAGAATACCAATGTCTTCAACTGCCTTCCAAGAGCTTCATCATCCTCTTTAATTCTTGTGATGGTATTCTCAGCTGTGTCATTTGTTCCCAAGTGAACCAGCACAAATGGGTACTGATCAGTCAGTCTGATCGGTTTTGGCAGTCAGTCTGTAATATCCTGAATTCTGGCCCCTGGCAAGCAACACATCTCTCGGAGTAGGGGATCTGGCTTGGACAACTGACGTTCCATACCCTTGAGCAGTGAATCCCCAACGACTACCACTTTACATTTTCTTCCACTTCCATGTGGCCCCATGCCTTCTTCACTCCCTCCTCGAGGTCTTTGTGGTTCTCCTTCCACTCTCGTCTCCATCACCATCTCAAGCACCTCAAAACAATTCTTGAGCTCCAGTGGACAAGAGTGTCATCTTAGTCTACGTCTTCCAGCTTGTACTGCAGAACTGAGAGGAGGCTCAGAAGGGAGATCGACTCTTCCTTCTTCTCTTTGACTTACTTCTTCATGCTTGACCAGAGCCCGCAGGCTCTTGTCAATAAAATCCTCCCTTTCCTTGATTTCCTGAAGAGTGGTGATCCTCTCCTCCAGACTCTGAATCTTCTCCTCCAAAAGCCTGATCAGCTTACACTTCTGACAAGTGAAATCCATCTTCTCTTCCAGGAGGAAAACAAACATGGCACATTCCATGCAGGTGACGCGAAAGGGGCCTTCTGTTGACATCATCACCTTCCAAATATATTCCAGGAGTACTCTGAGCAATTTCAGGGCACACATGCAAAAAGGCAGAAAAACACACACAAAAATACCCCTTAACCTTCTAGCAGCAGCTCACCACATGTTCACCACTCCTAGCCTCAGCCCAGCTGTCTCACCTCTGCTTCTGGTGAGGAGGAACCTTTTGTTTCAAATGGTCATTTCCTGCCAAGCACCACAGAGCTCAGCAAAGTGGGGGGCAGGGCTTGTAATCAACAGCAACTCACTCAGCCCTCAACAGCCCCCAAAACACAAACAGCCCCAAACAGAACTTAAACAGAACCAGTTTCTAGCAAGGTACAAGAACCCACTCACCATCAGCTTCTCACACAGCAACTAGGAAAGAAAGGCAGAAAGACCAACCCCCCCCCCCCAAACCCTTAACTTCTTGCAGCAGCTCACCATATGCTCTCCACTCCTTGTCAGTACTAGAGATGGGCACAAACAGCAATACAGACTAAAAAAAGCCACGGACAGCCCAATCAGCTGTTCGTAAACAAGCTGTTCATGAGGCCCCATTCTAAATGAACAGGTGGTCATTGCAAGCCTCGTTCGTTGCTGATTGTCAAGCCAGACAGTCTGGCACCTGCAATCAATTCCCATGGCAACTCAGGCAGGGATGGTCTGAACTCTGTCTGAACTCCTGCTGTTTCCCTGGAAACCCCAATCTAAGCCCAATTTAGCTTGATAGGCAGGTCTTCCTTTCAAGTGTGGAGCTCCAAATTTGTTACAAGGAAGAAAAGAGCTTGGGGGAGGGGGGCTTCCAGATCTGGTTTTGTAGACAGTGAGGGAGAGACAGCTGCTGTTGCCATTTTGATAGAGTGCATTGGAGCTTGAATTTTCTTTGTGTGTGGTGGGATAGGGATCTACCTCTTCAAGTTCCAGGGCTGCTGCCAGGCTCTGGGGCCAAGCTATTATTTATTACTGGTACCTTTCCTTCTGCCTGCTCAGGTAAAGTTTCTGGGAGTGGTGTGGTAGGGATCCTTCAGGTTCCAGGGCTGCTGCCAGGCTTTGGGGCCAAGCTATTATTTATTATTGGTTCATTTCCTGCTGCCTGCTCAGGTAGGGTTTCTGGGTGTGGTAGGGATATTGATGGCTGGAGGAGAACCTGCTGGTCCCCACAAACAACAAACATGTTCATGAACAGGTCATGTTCATCAATGTTTGTTGTTTGTGGATGGCAACAAACAATGAACACCATGTTCAGTTTTTTCTGTTTGTGCCCATATCTAGTCAGTACTATCAATAGTATGAGGAAACTTCTGTTGAACAGTTTAATATCACTAGGATTGCAGGACTTCCGGTTTGGGATCCATGGAGGTCTAATGCAGCTCTAAGTGCTGAGCTGACCGGGCTGCCGTTTCAACGGCCGGCGGGGCAAAAAGACCCCTGCGGCCAACTGTTCTCAGGCGGAGAACAGGCATAGAACGCTTAAGTACCTCAGGGCGCGTTGATCTCGGGCGAGGGGGGGTCCTGTGCAATGGACTCTCTCCTGACCCTTGAGGTCCCACCCGAAGACAGGTCGGCTAAAATCTCTGCAGCAGTCCTGGAGCCAATGCGGTTGGCATAAAACCTACATGCCCAAGCCTCAACAGGGACAAGAAGAATTGATGGGAATCTGAGATTGAAACAGCGATTACAACCCATGAAAAGTGTCTGAGAAGGTAAAGATCACTATCTCTGGAAACGGGACAGATTACTTAGAGTAATGAAGCATTAAAGTAGACTTTTAAACTGCAACAGATTGATTATAAGGAGGGGAGGATCCGGCAAGAACTGTTTTAGAAAAAGGACTAAGTTAAACGGAGTAAGTAAAGAAATTGGACTATTGTTTTACATACCTGTGGTTTCAAAGAGATATCAGGCTGTGAGAAAGTTTTACCATCGCGAGAACTGCTGTGGGAAGTCAGGAAACAGGAAGTACGTAACAGTGATAGAGTTGCTGGAGAGAAGCGGCCCATGCCGGGTGACAGGAAGAAGGGAATCGCCATTTTTGAAAGGGGAAGAGCTGCGGCTTCAGCGGGAGAGGAAGTAAGCCATATTGGATTACAAAAACCATAGAGGAACCATAGAGAAAAGTCGCCTGACATTTTGGACTCTTTAAATGCCTTTTTTGCAAAAAGACCGAGACATTTAAATTAAAAGGACATTAAGCCAAGCGCCACGGTGTTAAGGAAGCGAGCGGACTCGTGGGAGCGAGGCAAAGCAAGCCCCACGATGTCGAAAAAAGAGTGGCAAACAGCGATAGAGAACTTGGATAAAAAACTTTCAGAAGTGATTAAGGAGCTTAAGGATATGAAACCTAAGTTGGTGAAAGAGGTTAAAGAGACAGTAAAGACCGAACTGGCAGAAGTGAAGAAGGGTATGGAAACAATACAAAATGACTTGCAGGTGACACAGCAAAGAGTCAATGTAGTGGAAAATGCGGTGGAGAACCTAGCAGACATGCAACGAACTGAGATGAGGGCGATGAGGGGAAGGATGGTGGTAGCGGAGAGCAAACATATGGAGAAGCAGTTGAGGTTTCGTGGTTTGCCGGAAGTGGAAGGAAAGACAGCCCAAGTACAGATTACCAAGGTGTTAGCTGAATACCTGGGGAAGGAGGAGGAGGAAATTGTGGCTATCCTAGATGTGGTGTACCGTATAAATTCAAGATTTGCGACCCAGAGGAAATTACCAAGAGATGTGATTGTATAATTTACGACTAGAAATACAAGAGAAATGATTGTGAGCAAACAGTTTCAAGATCCATTGGAGGTTGATGGCAAGACGGTTATTATTATGAAGGAACTACCCAGATCGGTGTTGTTAGATCGGAAAAAATATAAAGCTTTAGTTCAGATTCTGAAGGACATGAAAATAAGGTACAGATGGGAACTACCGGAAGGAGTGTCCTTTGAATTTGGAGGAGTGAAAAAGTGCATCAGATCTGAACTAGAAATGGAAAAGTTTATAAGGGACAATGAAAAGGACTTACCAACAACAAGACTATGAATATGGAGTGCAAAGTTTTATCTTGGAATGCAAATGGACTTAACTCACCGAATAAGAGAAAAAGTATTTTCACTGGCTATTAAAAAAAAATGTGATATTGTGTGTTTGCAAGAGACTCATATCAGAAAGCAGGATGTAAAATATCTTAAAATGAACAAACTGGGCAATGACTTTGTAGCGGCCTCAAAAAAGAAAAAAAGGGGAGTGGTATTGTATATAAAAGAGGAGCTACAGCCAAAACTAGTGGTGAGGGATGTGGAAGCCAGATTTTTAGCAGTGCAATGTACATGGAATTTAAAGAGAGTGTTGGTGATTGGAATTTATGCACCTAATGGAGCAAAAGAAAGCTTCTTTAAGGATTTGAGGAAGCAATTAGATGAACTTTCTTATGACCAGATAATTCTTGCAGGAGACTTCAATGGAGTTACAAACTTGGAACAGGATAAAAAATCAGTAACTGTACAAAAGAAAAGAGGACTATTACCAAAGACTTTTTTTGCATTAACACAACAGGAAACCTTAGAAGATATATGGAGAAGACAGAATCCCAAAGGCAGACAATATACGTTTTTCTCCGCGAGACACTCTACGTTATCAAGAATTGATATGATCTGGGCCTCAAAAGACTTAGCGCTTTGGACTAAGGATGTGGAAATAATGCCTATGGTAGGCTCAGATCATAATCCAATTATGTGGAAGTTTGGGAAAAGAACTAAAAGGAAAGGATGGAGAATAAATGAGGACTTGTTGCAAGAGGGAGAAAATATGGAGATGCTGAGAAGGGAAACTAAGTTCTTCATACAATACAACATGAATAGAGAAGTACCAACCAATAAGGTATGGGATACTTATAAGGCAGTAATTAGAGGCATATTAATGGACTTAAATGGAAGAGCCAGGAAAAAGAGAGAGGAGAAGAGACAGGACATTATGGAGAAAATAAAAGCCAAAGAAATACAGCTAAAGAAAAGACCAGGGAAAAAGAAAATATATCAGGACATTAAAATCCTTCAAGAGCAGCTGACAGCAATGAATAACAAAGAATTGGAATGGAATCTTAAGAGAATGAACCAAAAGTCGTTTGAAGGTGCAAATAAACCTGGGAAATATCTGGCGTGGCAATTGAAGAAGAGAAAGGAGAAGAAGACAATAAATAAAATATGTGAGGACAGTAAAGTATACCTGGAACAGACGGCTATTAGCAGAGCCTTTTACAAATTTTATGCTAAACTGTACAATAAAAAAGAAGTGAACAAAGACTCAATAGTGACATATTTGGGGAAAATGAAGCTCCCAGTAATTTCGGAGGAATGGAGAGATAAACTGAATAGTGAAGTAACGGAGGAAGAGATAAGGACGGCAATACAGTCAACAAATTTGAGAAAGGCACCAGGACCTGACGGACTTACAGCCAAATTTTACAAGGTAATGGTCAATGAACTGGTGCCATTCCTAAAAGAAGTGATCAATGGTGTTTTGAAGTATCAAAGGATTCCAGATACTTGGAGTGAAGCCAATATATCATTGATCCCCAAAGAAGGACAGGATTTGACTAATGTTAAAAACTATAGACCTATTTTGTTACTCAATAATGATTATAAAATTTTTATGAAGATATTGGTGGAAAGAGTAAAGGGATGGCTTTCCGAAGTTATTGAGGAGGAACAAGCTGGTTTTTTACCAAACAGACAAATCAAAGATAATTTAAGGACAGTTATAAATGCTATTGAATATTATGACAAGCGTTGCGATAAGGAGGTTGGTTTCTTCTTTGTGGACGCTGAAAAGGCATTTGACAATTTGAACTGGGACTTTATGTTTGCCACCATGGAACAGCTACAAATGGGGGAAAGATTCATAAGAGCAGTGAAAGAAATTTACAGAGATCAGAGTGCAGCAATTGTGGTGAATGATGAGGTGACTAAGAAACTGACTATAGGTAAAGGTACAAGACAAGGTTGCCCGTTGTCTCCATTGTTGTTTATTTTGGTTTTGGAAATATTGATGATACAGATTCGAGAAGATAATGCAATCCGTGGAATAAAAATAAAAGACTTTTCCTATAAGGTCAGAGCATTTGCGGATGACATAATGTTAATTGTGGAAGATCCAATTGAGAACATCCCAAAGGTAATAGAGAAAATTAAGGAATTTGGAGATTTGGCAGGATTCTATGTAAACAAAAAGAAGTCAAAGATATTATGTAAGAATATGACTAAACAAAAACAACAGTTATTAATGGAAATAGACTGTGAAGTAACAAGTAAGGTGAAATATCTGGGAATTGAACTGACTGCAAAGAATATAGATCTATTCAAGAATAATTATGAAAAATTGTGGACTCAGATAGAGCAAGATTTGATTAAATGGAATAGATTGAATTTGTCATGGTTGGGAAGAATTGCAGTAGTTAAGATGAATGTGTTGCCAAGAGTGATGTTTCTGTTACAAACAATACCAATCATTCGGGACTCTAAGCAGTTTGAAAAATGGCAGAGGAAAATAACGGATTTTGTTTGGGCAGGCAAGAAGCCTCGAGTGAAAATGAAAGTATTACAGGATGCAAAAGAGAGAGGTGGAATGCAACTGCCCAATCTAAGACTCTGCTACGATGCAATCTGTTTGGTGTGGCTGAAAGACTGGATGACGCTGAAAAACCGCAAATTACTGGCCTTAGAGGGATATAAAAAAATATTTGGATGGCATGCATATCTGTGGTATAACAAAGTAAAAGCAGATTCTATGTTTTTACACCATTACATTTGGAGAAGCCTCTTCACAATTTGGAAGAAATACAGAGATTACCTACAGGAAGGAATTCCCTCCTGGGTGGTTCCATACGAAGTAATAGATCCGAGAACTGTTGATAATGAACAACAGTGCTTAACGTACAAGGAGATAACAAGAATAGAATTTTCTAAATTAAGAATAAAGACGCAAGATGAGTTGTCTCCAAGCTACGATTGGTTTCAATATAGACAGATTAGAGATCTTTACAACTCGGACTGTGTGAAGGGAGGGGTAAGAATGGAGAATTCGGAATTAGAGGAGGTAATTCTACAAGAGGATAAAAAGGAGATCTCTAAGATTTATAAAGTGTTGCTAAAATGGTACACAGAAGATGAGCTAGTCAAAGTGCAAATGGTGAAGTGGGCCATAAATTTTAATAAAGAAATAACAATGGAGGCGTGGGAATACTTGTGGAAAAATACGCTGAAGATTACGACATGCACTAATATTAAAGAGAATGTCTACAAAATGATTTATCGTTGGTATCTGACACCAAAGAAAATTGCGCTAGGGATGTCTAATAAATACTGGAAATGTAAAAAGCATGAAGAATCTTTGTATCACATGTGGTGGACTTGTGAGGTGGCTAGGCAGTCCTGGGGGGAAATAACTAGAGTGATAAGTGAAATTTTACAATTTCAAGTTAATAAGAACCCAGAACTGCTGCTACTGAACTTGGGAATGGAAGACATCCCAGCACAATATAGGACATTGTTATTTTACATGACAGCAGCGGCCAGACTTTTGTATGCGCAAAAGTGGAAAGTACAAGAAGTGCCAACTATCGAAGACTGGATTTATAAATTGCTGTACATGGCGGAAATGGACAAAATGACAAGGAAACTGAGAGACATTGATCCAGGACAGTTTAACAGGGATTGGGAGAAGCTGAAACAATATTTGGTGAAAAAATGGGAGGTGGGAGGAGAACTGTGGCAGTTTGAAAATTACTGAAATACAACAAAAGAAGAGGGAAGTGACTTTACCGGGGGGAGGAAAGTTAAAGGAGAAATTCTAAGCAATTATTTTATTTGACTATTACATATAGTATTAAGTAATAGAGGTGTTATTATAAGAATTATAAGGATAGAAATTAACTAGTTTTATTTTTGGCAGATAACTGTATAACGGAGAAATTACATAATCAAAATAGAATGAATATAAGAAAGGTGGAAAGAAATATATAGTAACATACAGAATATAAGTTAAATTGTTTGACTTATGTCGAATGTATATTGTGTTTATAGAAGTACTTAGAAATATGCAGAGGATGGGTCAAATTGATTGATTATTACCGGCAGACAACTGTATAATTGAGAAATTATATAATAATAATAATAATAATATGTTTATTGCTTTTCCGGCCGAAGCCATAAGCCATACAAACACCAACAAAATATGAACTGTACACTTGAACATACCCAATTCACACAGAAATTATATAATCAAAATAGAATGAATATAAGACAGGTAGAAGGAAGTAAAGAGTAACATATAGAGTATAAGTTAAATTGATTGACTTATATTGAATGTATACTATGTTTATAGAAGTACTTAAAGTTATGTAGAATGAGGGACAAATTGTTTGTCCCATATTGATGAGACTAGAATGCGTAAGATAGAGTATAGAGTACAAAAATTAGATAAATAATAATTATTATTAAAGGATATATGCCAGGAATGTAATATTTAGTTGATAAGTTAAGTGGGAAAGGGAACAGAGATAGCACTGTGTTATAATAGATAAGCTTAGAAGAGAGTGAAAGTATATGTTTAATAGAATAAAATAAGTTTGAAATGAGTAGGGGGAAAAATGGATAAGGGGTTGGAAAACTGTTGGAAGTCAACAAAAGGGGGGGAAGGGAGGGGGTTAGAACTGGAATATTTAAAGGAAATTGATTGTAATGAGCATAATATTGATTGATTTCTAATCCAATATTTTTTTTTAAAAAAAAATATCACTAGGATTGCAGAAAGCAGGAACAAAGCATAAGTGTTAAACATGACATATTAAGCAATGCTAGAAACAGTATTACATATATCAAAATACAATATAGCTCAAGATAAAATATACAGCAAATTATAATATATATTATTAGTAATATAGTCCCCTTAAAATATCTACCTGCATCATTCCGTTATAATGCTGTCCTATTCCTTTGTTTTATCCCTTCTATAACTCTATTCCATTGTTATACCAGGTTAGAGTGCCAAAAACATAATGACAGATTAAACTATCCACTGTCCTCCCAATATGCATGAGCGACATTTTGTGTGAATAGGGTAACGTGTGTATTCTCCATTCTTGATATCTTTAAATGTGTACCCTTAAAACCTGGGTTTCCACTTGAACATACAAAAGCTGGGAAATATCCATCTTGCTGTGCTGCTTGAAGCCAGCTGGGTGACCTTGGGTCAGTCACAGCTTCTAAGAGCGCTCTCAGCCCCACCCACCTCACAGGGTGTTTTGTTGTGGGGATAATAACAACATACTTTGTAAATTGCTCTGAGTGGGTGTTAAGTCATCCTGGCAGTATATAAATAGAATGTTATTATTATTATTATAACTGTCTAGTTTCTACATGTTCTTAAAGGGACTGTGAACTCACCAAATGCTGTTAGCTTTTCCCCTTCACTCCACAGGTCTCTGATTTCAAAACAGTAGCATGCTGTTTGGCTTCCATTTTTTTGGTGCCTTTGCTGAGAATTTCCCGCAATTCTGGAAAAGACGGTGACAAAGACAGAGCCCAAACAGCCTACTACTGTTTTGAAATCAGAGACCTGTGGAGTGAAGGGGAAAACTTGGCAGCTTTTGGTGAGTTCACTGTCCCTTTAAGAATGTGTGGAAACAGTCTGTGTGTATTTAGAGGACTGTGTATTGTGTGATGTCCCCTTATACATAGTTGAATTGCCAAAACTGTAACAATGGAACAGGGTTTATCTGAAACCTGTAGTTTTCATTAGCATTTTGATATCTATATGTCTCGTCCTCTTATGGGACATTTTTCTGTACTTTAATTTTAAGAGTTACACCGCTAACTTACTTCATTACATTTGTAGCTGTATGTTTTTTAAAAACTATCTTCTTTTTAAATTTGTATTTGAATTGAAAATTGTCTTTAAAAATGCGAAGTAAAATATGGTGTCGCATGGAGGTTAAGTTGTTGGGCTGCAATGCAACACTTTGTTGGTTTGAATTTCACTAGTGCCGTGAAATCTCCATATGGCCTTGTGTAAGCCACTCCTCTCAGCCCCAGTTCCCCAGTTGTATTGTGGGGATGATAACACTGACTGAGTGGGTGCTAATCTGGGTGCTATACAAGTGGGACCTGACTTGGGTAGCCCAAGCACACTGAATTTCATCAGATCTCAGAAACTAAGCAGAGTAAACCTTGGTTAGTAATTGGATGGGAGACCTCCAAAGAAGACCGGGGTACCAGAGGCAAGCAATGGCAAACCACCTCTGTTAGTCTCTTGCCATGAAAGCCACAACAAGGGTTGCCATTGATGGCACTTTCCAGCAGCACCGCCAAAACAAAATTACCTGTGTGTAATTGACTTGGTAGGTAAAGGTAAAGGTAGTCCCCTGTGCAAGCACCAAGTCATTACTGACCCATGGGAAGATGTCGCATCACGTCATTTTCTTGGCCGACTTTTTACGGGGTGGTTTGCCATTGCCTTCCCCAGTCATCTACACTTTACCCCCAGGAAACTGGGTACTCATTTTACCGACCTCGGAAGGATGGAGCCAGCCACTTGAACCCGCCTACCACTGGATTGAACTCAGGTCGTGAGCAGAGCTTGGACTGCAGTACTGCAGGTTACCACTCTGCGCCACGGGGCTCCCTGACTTGGTAGGCATATTTATATATTTAAAATATTTATATGTTTCTCCTGAGCATAACAGGTCCCAAGATGAGTAACAGTTTGATAAAACAAACATTACAACAGATATATATTAATTAAAATTAAACCCAATCTAAATACATCTTATGCCCCTATGAATGAGGTATTTCCCCTTTGTCCAGGTTGCCCTAAAAGCTTTCCAGAAGACCTCTGTTCTTCAACTTTGTAAGAAATCCAGGCAGATAGGAGCCCCCCGACCTCTTCTGATAGGTAGTTCCAGAAGTAAGGGATAGGTTAATGAACAGGCTGGAGCCCAGACTGTTGCCAAATACGGGTGCTGAAAGTAAATCTTGCAGGCATCAAAATTCGATACAATGGACATACAGTGTTTCAGCTATGATAATGGATGTATGACCATAATCTGGTAGTAATGGGGCATGTTTTCATTTCTTTGAGATATTTAATCTTATCTTCCCTAACAGCTCCCATGGATTTCTCTGCTGTCCCAGCTTTTTATTTTACAATTTGTCTTCAAAAGATTTCATTTGACCACCCAATGGACTTTGTATAAGTTATCCGAAAGGATCTGGCAGCTTTTGGGCTAATTTCAAACTAGTGTCAATTTTGTAATTATTTGACATCTGATGGTATCTCTTTGCTCAATAGCTGAATGACAGAGAGGAACCTTAACTATCAGAAATGCCAACCTCTTTTCAGAATTTCATGTACTGTTCTTCCCACAATATCTATCTACCAAGTAAAATTAATGTGAACTCTTTGTACTTGTCACAAAAGCAATTGCAGTTTTAAAAAAGTAGTGACAACTTAATGCTAAAGCTATCACATTTCTTTGTGCTGTACATACGCAATTTGACCCGGCTGGTCATTCATTTCACTGCTTTATCAATGGAAACTCTGAACAACTGGCATGTTATTTTGTGCTATTCAGATAGTTTTAAAAGGGAATTAGTCTAAGAGTTGATTTTGTTAATAATCTAAAGTCTGCTTCCTTTTCAATGCAAAATGTGAACTTAATGACACCGAATTAATAACAATTCTCCTATATTTTTTAAAAAGATAATTCTGAGATAACAGAAAAAAAGTTTTGATCATTTTTGTCTTGTCCACAACACAGTGTTTGCATTATTTAAATATATCAATATATCTAATTCTAAATCAATACATATCTATTTATCTGGAACGAAGAATAGACAAATCTTTCTACAAACATGAAAAACACCCTAGGCTTAGAGAAAACTAATTAAAAAAACACATTAGGGGATTAACCTCCCCCAGGATAAAAGGAGCACCTGTAACTTTAAGCAAATCTTGCTCTCCAGGACCTTTGCTAAACAACCATAACAGTTTTACCAGCATTCCAGGCTTGGTTTCCCTTAGTAAAAGGCAGAGGGAGTGGGCAAAGCCAATTATTAGGTTGTTTTGGCATTTGAGGGAGGATTAGAGATGGGTACGGACAGCAATACGAACAAAAAAAAATCCACTAACAGCCCAATCAGCTGTTTGCGAACAAGCTGTTTGTGAGGCCCCATTCTAAATGAACAGGTGGTTGTTGCAAGCCTCGTTCGTTGCTGTTCATTGCTGTTCATCAAGCCAAATAATGGCTGATTCCGCACACGTTGAATAATGCACTTTCAATGCATTTTATCAATCGTTTGAGGTGGATTTTTTGTTCCACACACACAAAAATCCATTCAAAAGGATCTATAAAGAGGATTGGAAGTGCATTATCCAACGTGTGTGGAATCACTCAATCTGACACCTGCAATCCATTCCCTTGGCAACTGGAGGCAGGGACTGCCTGAATTCTGTCTGAACTCCTGCTGTTGCCCAGGAAACTCCAATCTAAGCCCAATTTAGCTTGATAGGCAGGTCTTCCTTTCAAGTGTGGAGCTCCAAATTTGTTAAAAGGGAGCAAAGAGCAGGGGGGAGGAGAGCTCCCAACTCTGGCTTAGTTTGCAGACAGTGGAGAGGGAGAGAGTTGCTATTGGCATTTTGATAGAGAGAGTGCATTGAAGCTTGACATTTCTTTGTGTGTGGTGGGATAGGGATCTACGCCTTCAAGTTCCAGGGCTGCTGCCAGGCTCTGGGGGCAAGCTATTATTTATTATTGGTACCTTTCCTGCTGTCTGCTCAGGTAAGGTTTCTGGGAGTGGTGCAGTAGGGATCTACCCCTTCAAGTTCCAGGGCTGCTGCCAGGCTCTGGGGCCAAGCTATTATTTATTATTGGTACCTTTCCTGCTGCCTGCTCAGGTCAGGTTTCTGGGAGTGGTGCAGTAGGGATCTTGACTTGGATGATGGCTGGAGGAGAGCCTGCTGGCCCCCATGAACAGCCAACCACAAACATGTTTGTGAACAGGGCCATGTTCGTGGTTGTTTGTGAGTCCCTGTTCATGGATGGCAATGAACAATGAACATCATGTTCATTTTTTTCTGTACGTGCCCATCTCTAGGGAGGATTCATTAAGGCCAGGCATGGCAGCCACCAGGTAACTTGATACCTCGTGATTTGCATGACACATGCAGATGGGGCTGCTTGTTACTGTTCAACAGCAGCCAGCCACCCCGTGTAAACCAGTGTGGTATAGTCCTTAAGGTTTTCGAGTAGAACTTCAAATCCTTATTCTGCTGCAGAAAGTCACTGGGTGACCTTGGGTAATTTTCATCTTCTTACTCTAATGTACCTCAAAGGTAGATTGGTGAATAAGAGCACCAGTACACTTCCTGGTAGGACAACAGCATCCCTCTCCACCTGGGGTGGGCCAGCCATGTGACAGAATGACTGTTCCTAGCCCACCCAAGCCCCATGCAAGACAAGGGAGAGAGTACCCAGCCCACTTGGGAGTTGATACTCAACTTGCCTGAATCCCGCAAGGTAGGGGAGGCGACATCTCCGGGTATGCCCGAGCCTCACAAGAGGTGAAGCAGGAGAGGAAAGGTGAGGTTATGCAGGGTGCCACAAAGAGGGAAACAAGTAGGCCATAATTTTCCTGGACAGAGGCTGCCAGGGTAAGGAAGGAGGGGAAAATGAAGAGAGCATGGAGATAATGGTAGGTTTGCAGGTAGGTAGGAAGGAGATGAAGAAAGAGGGGGGAAAGGAAAGGGGGAAAGAGAAAGCAGAAATAGTGGGGGGGGGGTATGAGTTATACCCTGCCAATTCTTCAGGGCTCCCACTTATATTTTCCTATTTTTTGTTTTTAATAGAATGTTAACTGCATATTTCTTGTTTATATGCTACACATGGCTGGTGTATGATTTTTTTTTCCCCATAGGCAAAATCATCTTAGAAGTCCAGCACAGAATCTGCTCACTCCTGATTTTTATACATTAAACTTGTTCCTACAATAAAAAGTTGTAAGGGGTTTGGGGCTCAGATGTATCTTCCGCTACTCTTCCTACTGCTGGTAGAAGGTATCGGAGCACTGCAAAATCTCATATTTGAATGCACGGTCTCTCCTGTTAACACTGTATTGTTCGATTGGTGCCTTTCATGTTAAGTAGGTCCCCATGAAGTGTGGGTAGGGTTGCCAAACTGTGCCTAGCAACTGGTGGTAGAGAATTTGGGTGCAATGTTGTGTGAGCCATTACATCTCTTCCAATGAAAACCTGGAAGTGACAGAGGTAGCTCGAGCTTCCTTCCATCACTTCTAGGTTTTAATTAGAAGGGATGTATGGAATGCTGGGGCAGGAGATGCCCCAATGGGAAAAGTTGCAAGGCTAGCTTGGGATGAGTTCATGTGAATCAGCAACATATCCTCTGACCAGGAAGTAAAGTGCTGTCCTGGATATCATAATCCAAAATTTAAGGACCACAGCAACCATTTTCTACCCAGAAAAGGGCTCATGCTGTTACTTATTTCATCAGCTACCAAATTGCTAAGATGACATTAATTGGCTATAAATATCCCAGTATAAATTGTATGGCATTGGGACAGTATGACAGATAGACAAAGAAAGACAGTGTGGCATTTGCCATACTGTGGCTTGCCAGTTGGCACCATTCTTCCCTTCCTTCTTCCCCCATCCCTGGTTTTAGCAATCCCAGGCAAACTGAACAGACAAAAGATTCATCAGTCCGTAGATGAGTGATCGTAAATCATCGATGGCCTCCGTTCATCTTGGCCGGCCACCAGTTTGAAGGCCTATCTTGAAGTTAAACCTCTATGCTTTTTTAAGAACCTATTCATCCCTTCCTCCACATTTAGCAAATATCTTCATTTGCACCCAGTCATCAATTAAATATACAAATACAAATAGATGCCAAGAAGGATTTATTTATTTGAGAACTGAGTTAAACTTGGGTTGAAGGAGTACGATAAGAGATAACAGGGGACCTGTTATACCCAATAATATTAGAAATTTTAATGGATAGACTCATTAAATCATAATCTACCGGGAAGTGTTAATGGTGCGAAAATAGTTTCGACTTAATTTGATTACTTTTCACAGATGCTACCAATGAATGTTTCCCCATACCAATAATTTAGGTTGCAGAGTGAATAGAAAAATAGATTCCGATTCTGTTCCCTCACTCCCACATAAGTTAATGCAGTACTTCTGTTGCATTCCATTAATTATAGAGCCTGGTTTGCAGGATCTCTCTTGTGATTTTTACACTTCCTGGCTGCATCATAAATCATAGTGTGTAAACTAGTACCATCACGCAGTGAGTGTACCCTACTCTTTGGTGGCCCTTGCTGGTGTAGGTTGTTGATAACTCTGCTTCTTGTGTTACCTACAAGGTAGGAAACTTCATGTTGAGGCTGATTTCCTTAGTGAAAGAAATATATAAATAAGCTTTTTTTTTTTTAAGTAATAGCTCTCTCGAACTATTTTGTCATCATTGGTGAGCAAACTGTTTGTTACCAAGCCTGGCGCAGAAGTCCATGCTGGGTGTACATTTTAACCAACAATTATAGAGCAACACGGTAAATACTGACGGCAGAAAAGAGAAATTTCCCGTGTACTTGCACTGTCTCCCCGCTGTAATTTTACAATCAATAATATATTTATTAATAAATTTTATATTTTGACTTATTTCCTATTATATACCCAAGAACTATACCACATATTACAATACAAAATTAACTTCAATTATACAAGCGTCATATATGCTCCAAAACAATCAATTAAAGTGTCCCGTGCTCCAAGTGCTGAAGTTATTACTATTAAAGTGCAAATGCTTTATGGCATCACCTGACACAGGGTATACATTTTAGGCATAGAATTCTGGGAACTGGTGATCCATTTCTGTTTCCTAAAAACCAGCTTTTGAAATTCGCAAACCGTCTGAGAGGCTGTTGCTTTAAAGAAAGAATGGAGCAGTGATTAAGAAAATAAATAACAGGAAAGCTAAGATTATTCAGTGTTGCCAATGGTCTTCTATCTATAGAACACTTCAGAACAGGTGTTCTATGGGTTTTCCTGTTTTATCTTGACTTAATGATTTTGGTGGACAATACGGGAATTCAAATTATCCCATCGTTATATAACAACACTCCTTCATTTAATTATTTTGCTATGCGCAGAATAGCTTTTTCTGCTTCATTTTTTTTTTAAATTGGCGCATTGGATTGGACTCTGTTTACCAGTTAAATTACGATTCCAACTCAAGTTCTTTATGAAAAATGGAGGAACACCCCACTTTCCCCCCACTTTCAAAACTTAGGGCTTTGGGCATATAAATTTGATTACTATTGTTTAAAATTCTTATCGAGTTAAGCAAGTTTAAAGCTTTCGATTGAAGAATGCCAGTTTTTTAATTAAAATACATTGAGGTAGGTATTGGGATTAGACTGGATTTATTGTACGGCTAACAAGCTAAATCAGAATATTGGTTAAGGTGAGACTGGATCAATTAGGACAGGGAATGTAATGTGAATTTCTAACACTTTCCTGGTCATTGTGCAACGATGTGGGCCCTTAATCCTGTCTAGCATACAAAACCATGAAGAAGACAAAATCACGAAGGAAGTAAATGTTCCTTTTTAAATCTGGGAAGCAACACAAATTCTGATTATTATTTTTAAAATAGATGTTCAATGAGTGAGGGCAGTTAAGACTTAAAGAGATCCAAAGTCAGAAACAAAGCTCTCATTCACGTTCTATATATTTCTTAGTGTTTGATTCATCTTCTTCACACATGAAAACCATCACTCAACTTTGCAATCATCAGCTAGTAAACATGCCTATGGACATATTGGAAAAACGTTGCAGTGGAGAAATGCACCATTGAAATCTACTTATATGTTTTCTGTCAGTCAGAATTGCAGGCAGTGTTCTGGGATGCTCTGAAGAAGTGAGCTGCGGCTCACGAAAGCTCTTACCCTGCCACAAATTTTGTTAGTCTTATAGGTGCTACTGGACTCTGGCTCTTTTCTTGTATGCACAGTGAAACTTTAAAAAATACTTATCTAATGGCTTAGATACACACTAGTGGGATTTCTGCCTCCAGAGTACAACTTTTGCAACTCCCCTTTCCTGCAGAAAATCCCCTTCATGTGACAAATCCTGGGACAGCATGGGAGGGAGGAGGGGGGAGTTCAGTTTGCTGCGAGTGAGAGGACATGAGGAAGTTGCTGTCTGTGGGTGCATGACCTTGAGCCTGCTGAGATGTCAGTTAGGATCCAAGCTTATGTCTCATATTTTTAATAAGATGTTGTATGTGTCAGGGAGGGACTATGGCTCAGTGGTAGAGCATTTGCTTCTCTTGCAGAGGGACTGGGTACAATACCCGGGCTAGTATGTCCAGCTAGAAGGATCAGGTTGTAGGTGATATGAAAGACCTCTGGCCTTAAATCCTAGAGAGCTGCAGCCAGTGTGCATAGACAGTACTAACCTTGATGGACCAATGGTCTGATTCAGTATAAGGGTGCTTCATGTATTAAAATAATGGAGTATATCATATAGTTTGCACCTTATGCTTCACAGAAGACCCAGTAGGCCAATATAATTCACCATAGGATAAAGCTTGGATGTGAGGGTGATCTGGCTGCAACGTCTGACACCCAAGTGATCTCCAGTGTTGATTCGGCTGATCTGGCTGTCTAGGTGGGTGTCCCCTTCCTTCCTCATCACTCCATGTGTGTTTCTCCCAAAGTGGCATGCTTGGTGGAAGAGGATGACCATAGGATAACATCTGAGATAACACTCATGATCAAGACACATTCTAACTGCCCTAGGAGTAACACTCTTCTGAGACTGATGTTAATGTTAATGTTTCTAGTACCATCTAAAAGTTACTCCCTGTTCTCAAACATTATGTCTTTGCTGGGCCATAGCCAACAGTGCATTGAGAACCAGAAAGTGACGAACTGGGGTTAAAAGCCAAGAGTTACCATGAACCAAAGGTCAGGGGCCAGAAAGCCAGATACAGTGGGCATTGCTGTTGCCTAAGAATAGTTCCTGCCCAACCTGGTGTGCTTCTGTATCAATCAGTTGTGGTGCAGTCACCATCAGTTGTACACATAGATATTATAGTTCCAGATGGTATTGGTAACAATCCACAGTTCTGCTGCTCTTTATCCTTTACACACCTGAGTTTTCCAAGAGCTGATTTAAGGGTTGTGGTTTTTTTCCTGCTGTGGAATAGAAGCTCAACTTCTATGGTGTGGTTGGCCTTTAGGCATGGGCACGAAATAGAAAAAAAAAGCCTGAAATGAGAGTTTTGTGTTTCATTGCGATCCACGAATCGTGAATCCCGAACCTTCACAAAATTGACACGTTTGCTGAAACCATTTGTTAGTTTCGTGTTTTGTCAGAACCCAGGGCATTTCAATGGCCCCTTCATACCTGGAGATGCCAAACTTGCAGGGAGACTTCAGCAGGCTCTCCTCCACCCACCCTCCCAGTTTGCAATACGTTGATCAGGAAGGGTGGGAAGGGAAGTGTTGCCAGAGTGCATGACTGAAACGGGGACCGGGAGTTGCTGGATCAGAGGACAAAGGACTGGCTGTGGTGGAGCTGGGTCTGGAAGACAGAGTGAGGGGTGGGTTGAAGTGGAGGAAAAAAGGCACCCTCACCCGAAGACCTTCCCACAGCAAGGCCAAGAGCTGGAAATAAGAGGCTTCTTTCAGTCTCTTTAAAGCAGCAGCAGCCAAAAGCACAAACCCAAATCCTTCCACACACTCTCCCACTCCAATCCCAGCAAAACGCTGACATAGATTAGAACAAGAGGTCTGTGGTTGGTGACAGGGTTTGGAGGAGTGGTGTGCCCATGGCTACAGAAGGCCCACCCCCTTGGTTGCCTAGGGGATTGACCACCAGATCCTGGCTGTACAGGGCAGAATGGAAGCATCCAGATGGCTAGAAGAGCTGCCAATCAAGGGTAAGTGGGCTATGATTGGGGTTTCCAATGGCGACAAAAGGTCTGGGCCCATTGTTGCCTAGGGAATCAATGGATCGGTGCCAACCTAGCTGCAATTACAAATTGTTCACAAAGCTAACGAAGCAGGCCAAAAATCGTGAATTTCATGATAATTTCGTGATAACCACGGCCCCACAAAACGCTGTTTTGTGACACACAAAACGGCCCGTTTTGTGATGAAATTTGCTCTGTATTTTAATTTGTGCCCATGTCTATTGGCCTTTGCACTATTCTTCCAGCATACCATGTATGCTGAAATAACATGTGGCATGATGCGGTTTTGTTTAATCGATGAAAATAATCTAAAAAAGAATGAAAATACATGTCCATGGAATGAGTATGCACGCTCTGAGCAATCATGTTTCTATCACAAATTTTCAGAAAACGCTATTGGGTTGGATCCAGACAGCATTTTCAGTCAGTCCCACCCAATCTTCCTCCTTATTACAGCCCCAGTCTCATATGGTTTTGTCCACGCAGGTCCCATGGTCCCTAGCATAGCCATTATAAAGTATCTTCATTGAGAACCCATGAAAGCTATGCTAGGCTCATAATGCTTCTTTCACCAGAGGAAAAACTGGTTGGCCATTTCCACACACGTTGAATAATGCACTTGCAATGTACTTTCACAATCCTTTTGAAGTTGATTTTTTGTTCCACACATGGAAAATCAGTTTCAAATGTTCACTAAAGAGTATTGAAAGTGGATTATCCAATGTGTGTGGAAGCAGCCGTTGACTCCAACGCATCATATTGTTTTATTTATTTATTTAATCACATTTCTAGACTGCCCTCCCCGTCAGACGGGCTCAGGGTGGTTTAACAACAGTTTAAAACAGTAAAAAAATTATAAAAACATTAAAACATATCAAAACAATTAAAATTGGCAGGTATAAAATATTAAAATACAGCATTTTCCTGCATGGGTGGTGAACAGTCTACAGTGGCATGGCCGGTGAGAGGACAGCCTAGCCCCCACCAAATGCCTGGTGGAACATCTCCATCTTGCAGGCCCAGCGAAAAGATAACAAATCCTGCTGGGCCTTAGTTTCCTCAGATAGAGAGTTCCACCAGGTCGGAGCCAGAACTGAGAAGGCCCTGGCTCTGGTAGAGGCCAGGCGGACCTCCCTGGGGCCAGGGACCATCAGCAAGTTCTTAGTGGCTGATCGAAGCGACCTCTGGGGAACATATGGGGAGAGGCGGTCCCGAAGGCATGCTGGGCCCAGTCCACATAGGGCTTTATAGGTCAACACCAAAACCTTGAACTGGACCCGGTACTCAACCGGTAACCAGTGCAGCTGACAGAGGATAGGTGTTATATGAGCTGTGATTGGTGCTCTGGCAACCACCCATGCAGCTGCATTCTGAACCAGCTGCAGTTTCCAGATCAAGCCCAAGGGAAGCCCTGCATAGAGCAAGTTGCTGTAGTCTAATCTGGAGGTGACCATTGCCTGGATCACTGTCATAAGGTCATGGGCCGATAGGTAGGGGACAAGTTGTTGAGCCTGTCTTAGAAGAAAGAGGCTCTAACAACCACTGCGACCTCTGCCTCCATAGACAAGGAAGAATCCAGGACCACCCCCAGCCTCCTCACTCTCAACACCGGTGTAAGTGGCGCTCCATCGAGAGCAGGGAGCCAGAGTCCCACACCCATGGACCCTAGACCCATATGCAGGACCTCCATCTTCAAGGGATTCAGTCTCAGCCGACCCTGCTTCAACCATCCAGTCAGAGCTCCGAAGGCACGTTCCAGGACATCTGGGCCAGAGCCAGGTTTTAGTAGGATTATGTGGAATATTCTCCAGTTTCAATGCCTGTGCTGTTGGGTTCAAAAGTGCACTCTCCCTCTTTACAGCTATTGCTTGGGCTCCATTTGCCCCCCCCCCACACACACACACTACATGTTGTTTCTTTCTCCTCCCAAGATTACTTGTACATGGATTGTTCACATGATTGATTCCACTCAGAAACCACATAATGAAAAAGATTGGCAACATAATGCTGTATAGCTGTTCAGATTTGTCTACAGGGTGGTGTTTTTGGCAAGTGAGTTCAAGAGAAGGCAAAGTAGATTAGGCCATGAATACTGTAGGAGGAAGTGCCAAATAACAACAGTGAAAGGAGTTAATACCACTGCCAGAAATGTCCATGGAAGATATTTCAGGATTGGAGAATGTTAAGATACAGGACCTTTCTTTAATTCCTTTCTGTTTTTGCTGTTGGGAACCTTTTGGTTTCATTTCATTGTTGGTGTTCCCAGTTAATTTGCTTCTCCAGTTTGGTGTAGTGATTAAGAGCAACAGGACTCTAATCTGGAAAACCAAGTTTGATTTTTCACTCCTCTGCTTGAAGCCAGTTGGGTGACCTGGCTGACATTTCTCAGGCCAAACTAGAAGTGACGAATTTCACTTGAATGGCAAGTGAACAGACTCACATGTATTCCTTTCTGTTCACTTGCACTCCACTTGCACTCCACTCGATCATCAAGTGGAGTGCAAGTGGAGTGCAAGTGAACAGGGAGGAATACATGTGAATCTGTTCACTTGCCATTCAAGTGTAATTCATCACTTCTAGCTTGGACCTCAGAGCTCTCTCAGCCCCACCCACTTCACAGGGTGATTGTCATGAGGATAGTAACACACTTTGTAAACCACTCTGAGCAGGCGTGGTATGTAAATCAAGGGTGGTATGTAAATCAAATCTTGTAGTTGTTATACTCTTTTTTCCCTGGCATTTTTAATGCTGTTTGTATCAATTAGACACAAAAGAGCTCCTCTGCCAAAACTTGTATAAAGTTAACCCTATAAATGTGGAGGTGGGAAATGGTAGAAAAATACAGGCTCAAGGGCTAGATTTGTGCACGAGAAAAGCAACAGCAAAAACAGGGATGTTGAGTTGTAGCTGCAAAACATGGAAACAGTGTAGCATCCTTAATAAATGATATTCTAACTCACGCTTGTAAATGAAATGAAACATGCTACTCTTCCATATGAATATATATAGGAGACCATAGAACATAGGCCATTCCATGCGATTAAATGATCCCAAAAAAGAGAATCATATCCCACTGTCCCCCTTTCACTAAATATTTTCATGTTGCACATAGGGATTAAATACAGGTGTCCAAGAGGGCCTGACCCGGACTGCAAGTCTATTATCATGATATGGCTTCCTTATGTCATTTTAGAAATAGGATAAAAGCTTTGATATCAGGTGCTTGATTATCCAGAATGCACAGTCGGTTGTGTATGTGCCCCTCTCCTGTTGGCCGTCTGGATGGCTCTGGCTGTTGAGGGCTTTGGACCATCAGGACTTCCAGATGATGTCATTCTCAGGTGTCCCCCATCCCCTTCAGCCTGCCCTGATCTGTCAGGACGTAGCTATGCTGAAGGGATCCTGAAGCAGCTGACCACCTGTACATCCGATGTATGGATTGACTCCATGGCATTGGGGAAGGGGAACAGTCCTGCCAATCATGGAAGTATTTGCCAAAGCATTCCCAATAGAGTGAGATTCTGTTGCTGCCAATTCCTCTGGGTAGCGAGCAGGTAGGAGTATCTAGCATGTTTCGTTAACTGCCTTCCCCATTCTCCATGAGTGCTGGATAACAAATTTGTGTTGGGCTTGGAGAAGTTATGCTCGGACCCTAGTTGTGTGTCTGTTTATCTTATAGAAAGCTATCCAACTGAATTGAAATATTGTAAAATTTACTTCCATTGTTTGAAATTCATTCTAGTTACTTTCCCTTTGAAAATTTTGACTTTCCACATTTTGCTACTATCAATTGATGCCAGTTTTGTCTTGTTGTTATACAGAATTCCTTCAATTTTTAATACTTGCCCCCTTGTGTAATGCATATTTTTGCTTTCTTATGATAAAGAAATTGTGCAGCCTGGGTTTAACACAATAATGAATGTTTTCTAGCTTGTGGATCATTAAATGCCCAAAGCCTCCACTGAGGAAACAAAACAGAGCAGAATGTGTGTAGAAAAAATTGGAATAAATTGCTTAAATTAGATGCTTAGTTTTTTCAACTGTTCTCTTGTGCCTTCATGGGTGCCTCCCCCCCCCCTTTAATTACCAAACATAAGATCTGGCATGCACAAATATATAAATAATTATACTACAAAATGCATACAGTTGTGCCTATTATGAGTGCATTTGTTTCTGAACTTGTCTGTGCAGTGTGATTGCTCATATTACTTTATTATGCAAATGAGTGTTAATTGAAATATTAATTTTCAAGTGAAAAAACAAAAAAGTTAATAGGGAGGAAGACTCAAGCAACTGTCTCAACAAACGGGAGAAGCTGCTCTAAAAACAGGGCTTGCTTCCAAACTGGAAGGGAAGTCGAATTCTGAAGCTGAATGTTCTCCAATGCAATAACAGCAGGAGGCTTATCCATTCCCTAATAGACTGCTGTATATGAAATGTGGGCTCCATTGAGTTTGCCTTACAAATTGTCCCGACCTGTTCTTGAAAAGCAATAGAATTGATCCAATGAATGTGATCACTTGGTACTAGGGTTGACAGGTCCCTTTACCCCCACAGTGTGTGTGTGGGGAGGGGGGTGACATTCACCTTTTTTGTTCTCTGTGCATGTGTGCTTCTCAACTTGCACAATGACACCACTTCCTGGAAGTGACATCAACATGCAGGCCCCTGGAGAGCATGGTGGGAGCACTTCCAGTGCAGCGCAATGCTGTCACTTCCGGGAGTTACATTGTTGCGCCTCCCCAGAAGCATGCCATAGAGGCCTGTTCCCTAACCTTTCTTTCTCTACCAGCCAGGGGAGTGGTGGTGGCGGGCAGAGAGTGGGAGCGGGGGATCCCCTGGGGGGAATGGCAATGTTACTTGGTACTGAAGTAGTAATCCTAAGCAGGTTGACTCTGAACTGAGGGCCAAGCTACAAGTGACGAATGACACTTGAACGGCAAGTGGATTGAGTGGAGCGCAAGTGAACAGGGAGAAATGCACTTGCCATTCAAGTGTCATTTGTCACTTGTAGCTTTGCCCTAAGTCTCATTTCATTTACTGGAGCTTACAGGATAAAAATAAAAGCTTGATAAAAACTGTGTTATCTATCTATGATCAGGGCTAAAAAGCATTAATAACTCTGAACAGTGGACATCTCATATAGAAGAGCAGGCTGGTATGAACATTGCTCAGTTTACTCCAGATCTCTAAACAACACCCACTGATGGCATGGTCTGTTTCATACTGTTGCTGGACACTGATCTACTTATTTAATTAAGTAATGTGCATGCACCAACCAAGCCATTAAAACTAAACCAAAGGACATAATGCAGCATAAAAGTATCCCTAAAACAGATCTCGGACTAGAAGCAGATTGTTAAACAGATACAACTAAAACTTCTTAGTTAAAAGTCTGGGTTAAAAACAAAAGTTTGGCTATGGCACCTATAAGAGAGGAAAGGAAGTCAGCAGGTAAGCATCAATGGGGGTGAGTATTCCAGAAGAGAAGTGCTCCACTGAAAATGCTCTGCCTCCTCACCACCTCTGAAGATTGGGTCACAGCAGCAAGGCTTGCAAAGCAGATATTAACTGTTGGGCTGGACAGTATGGGAGGAGATGGTCTTT
The DNA here is from genome assembly GCF_028583425.1 of Eublepharis macularius. Lineage (NCBI taxonomy): Eukaryota > Metazoa > Chordata > Lepidosauria > Squamata > Eublepharidae > Eublepharis > Eublepharis macularius. The sequence continues at coordinate 19,095,504 of NC_072792.1, read as the reverse complement.
CAAGTTCCCTAACCTCTATGTCCTTGGAGGACATCTATAACATCCAAAAATGTTCTCATTTGACTTTAAAGTTTGGAATAGATGGAAGAACACCACTGGAGATTTACAATTTTACACAAGTGAACTTCAGGAGTAGAGGTGGACATGGCCCGAAAAATGGACCAAAATTTGACACAGACTGGCCTGGTTCAGCATTCGTGAACAGGCAGGTCAGTGGACACACATTTTTAATGGACGCAATGACTTTGGGGCTGGTCCGTTGGTCCATTGATCAATGAATCCAGACATCCTGGTACCAAGCAATCAATTCCCTAGACAACATAGGAGAGTCACCTACAGACCTTCTGCTGCCTTTGGAATATGCTAATCTTAGGGCCAAGCTACACATGACAAATGACACTTGAACGGCAAGTGGATTGAGTGGAGGGCAAGTGAACAGGGAAAAATACACTTGCCATTTAAGTGTCATTCGTCATGTGTAGCTTGGCCCTCAGCCCTGAAAACCTTCATAGGCAGCCTTGGCTGCCAATTAGAGAGCCCTCATTATCCTCTATGAGAGCAAGCAGTATATATAACACTGAGCGCTGAGCAGCGGTTTCACTTTCCAGCTGACAGTTACTGAGGGGGGAACTACTTGTTGTGGGAGTTATTTTGGATTGCATGAGAGGGAGGCTTCAGCCTTGTGCTGCAGCAAGGCTCTGGGACCAAGCTCTGGGTTTCCTCAGCTCACTCTCCTGTTTATTTTTTTAAAAATTTCAATTCTTATTTGCTTGTGAGGTGGTGGGCTAGCCTAGGGCTGTGCCCCAACCCAGTCTCAGAACTGCAGTAAGGCTCTGGGAGCAAGCTTATTGAGCTCCTTAAGGGCTCACTCTTCTGTTTCATCCCCCCCCTTTCAATTCTTATTTGCTTGTGGGATGGTGGGCTAGGGCAATGTACAGCTTGCTCCCTCTCTTGAAAGTCTTCTAAGGGTCTCTTGTTCCTAGAGACAGCTGCCACCCCCCCCCACTGGTGCAGCCTCTGTTCCTCCTCGCAGAGGTCCGGTTTCCTTCATTGGTGGAGCTCCTCATTATGGAATACAATGCTGATGTACAATGGACACTTGCCTATGCCGGGCTGTCCACATCCGCCTCCTCCAAATTTTTGTCTGCCCCCCACAAAATCCTCACTTTCATCCTCCTTTCCACATCTGTCTCATCAAAATGTCTCCCCCTCAAGAGTCCTGTCTTTTATTCTCCCTATGCCCAGATTTGCCTCCTCATGATGATTTTTCTCCATCCCAGAGTTGGTGCTCCCAGCCTCCACTTGAGGACATCCCATTGGGGAGATTTCTATTCCCCCAAAGACTCTCCCCCCCCCCAGGATTAACCTCCCCTCATGGATCACCTCTATCTTTAAAGGGATATTCCTGTCTTCCCAAAGAACATCCTCTCCTTCCCTCCCAAATTTAACCTCCTCTTGTAGTTTGTCCTGTCCTCATGTCCTTTAAAAGAATATTCCTCCTATCTTCCCCCAAACATCTCCTTGACTATCCCCTCAAAGAGTACTTCTCTCCTTCCCCATTCCAGCCCCAAAGTAGGTTTTCTGCTCCCAGGAACCATAATTCCACTCTGGGGGCCATCGTTCCATTCTCAGAGGAAGATTCACCAACTCAATCCAACCTTTTCATTGCAACTTTTTGGTCCTGCAAGCCAATGCAAGTCAATTGACCTTTGCGGCTCCTATTCTATCTACTGGAAGTTTCTTGAGGGTGGTTGGTTTGGGGGTCTGTAACTCGGAACTCCAAAATTCAATCTTGTCCAAACTTGGAAGGTTGCTGGAGGAGAGCATGCTGAAGACTTGCTGTGAGTTTGGCATCTCTGATTGTGAAGGGGCAGTCCTAGGGCCCCTGGAATTAATGGACTGCAGACCAATGAATTATCCACAAACAGGGTCAGGTCTGTGAAAAGTTCATGGTCTCTGGTCCATGAAAGGTGATGGACCATGGACTGACAATCCATCCCCCCCCCCCCGTTCTACACCTATTTCTCTACAGGAGAGATACTGAGTTGGATTCCAGGCAGGAGTTATATGGAAGGAAGGGAGGAATTCCCCCTCCCATGGCAGAATCCAATTCCCTCTTCATGCTATATCTGACTTACTAGAATTCTCATAAGGAGATTGTAAATTGAAGACAAGGGAAGGTTTAATAGCTGAAGGTTATAAATAGAGGTTGGCACAATCCAAAAAAAATTACCGATCAAGCTGATCGTGGATCCGAGCCGGCAATGAACCCAAATCACCGATCCACACCGATCATCTCCCATTTCCGATCTGTGGATCGGATCAGGGAGGCCAAAGCGGAGGGGCACCCCGCTGTTCCCAGCTATGTGGGAAGGTGGGTGGTGATGGCGACTGCCGGGCCCGGTGGGCACGGGGAGGTGGCAACGAGCCACCTCCCTTCAGGGAGGGGATGTTCACACACACACACACACACACACACACACACACTCTTAGAGCAGAGGGGAAAAAGTTTTTAACACAGCGACGAGCCGCCTCCCCTCAGGGAGGGAATGTTCACACACACACACAGAGCAGGGGGGAGTTTTTAACTCGGCGATGAGCTGTCTCCCCTCAGGGAGGGGACGTTCACACACACACACACACACACACACACACACACACACACACACACACACACACACACACACACACACACACACACACACTTAGAGCAGGGGGGGTAGTTTTTAACCCGTCCCTGCCTCTCCAAATAGAGAGAGAGTGACACCCCGTCAACATGTTTCAGCCAGCTTTTAAAAAAACCCTCACAGGAGAAATACAAATCTTGCTTCAATTTAAAGTATGATTGCTAATAATCACTTCTATTGTTTCATATATAATCAGTTGGATGACCAAAATATATCAAAAGAATTCGATGTCGTTATGATTCATATAACAAGGAAACAAAAGTCTGGGAGAGACACATAAAGAGACCACACCGTATCTTCTCTGGGTGTAATTGGTCCCGTTGTCCAAAATAAAGTCTCTGCCAAAGGCAATTGTTATATCCTGTTTCTTCTTTCAAAATAAAGACTGTGCCAAAAGTAATAGTTGTGTCCTGTTTCTTCTTTAGTTATTTATACAGTTGCTGCTGTGAAGCTTGGCAAATCACAGCCCTACGCCCAATCTGGGGCCGGCTGAAAAGCTCAGATTTCGCAGAATTTCTTCCTCAGGGGCATGGTATAAGAGGACACTGGAAGATAATATAATACAAATAACATCTCCTACATTCCATCCTTGCAATATAATGCAATTCTACAAGTTCCACAAACAAAATAAGATTACAGACCTTATCATTGTTGTCACACATCACTACAGTAATGTTCCCGGATAGTGGTGGCTGTATCTTCTTAGGAATGCTTTGAAAAAAGCATTGTACAAATGACGAACATGATATTTCCAAAATTTTTTATTGTAAATTGAGCTAGACATTTTGGGTATACTACACAAATGGACCAGTGGGGAAGTATGTGGGTAAAGGGGCTCAAATTCAATTTGAGTTCCACAATTTTTTAGAATTTTTTAATAAAATGATATATTGGTAGTATATCACTCCTGAGAAATTCGCAAAAATGAGTAAAAGTTTCAAACAAATGTTGGAAATGTGAGGAAAGTGAAATAACATTTTATTATCTTTGGTGGACTTGCCCTAAAACAAACAAACAAAAAAATTTGGTCACAAATTCAAATGACAATAAAAAAATGTTGAAGATCAATATACAGTTTAAACCAGAAACCTTTTTGTTGGAACTAATGGATAAACAGTTGGAAAATAAACATGGTATCTTATTTCTATATATGACTACAGCAGCTAGGCTTTTATACGTGTAAAAATGGAAAAGGTCAGTATTGCCTTCAATTGAAGACTGGATTGTAAAAATAACAAGTCAGAGTAGACGGTCAAACTTACAGTCCTGATCAGAGATAAAACAGTTTACCTTTATGGTTAACTGAAAACCCCTTATTGACTTTCTGCATGAGATGAGGAAAAATGAACTGATGATTTGTGCTTTTGATTTCTACGAAGATAAATTTGGGAAAAATTAATAAGAGGGGGGTAGTATTGAAAAGGTAAATTTTGGAGATATTTAAACTAAAAGTATAAAGTTTGTTAAAATATGATAGGTGTTGTAGAGAGAAATGGAAAATGAAACATTTTTCTTTGTTATTTTCAACCTTCGTTTCTCTCTTTGTATTCTTTTTTAAAACTTTTTTCTTTTATTTCTCTGCCCCTTTTATTGAACTTTTATTCTTTTATTCTTATTAATATATATATATATATATATATATATATATTAAAATGCTATCTCGGGGCGGGGGGGTCCTCAATCTCCCATGAGCAGCATTTAGGGGGCATTTTGGTTTGAAAAGAAGGTAATGCTAATTTTTCAGTAGGATCCAAGCCATTTTCTTAATAGCCATGCATGAATGATATGACAGCCAGTTTGATATAGTGATCAATAGATTTTACCACCTGTATTTTGTTCCCAGGAAAAAATGATTCCTAAGGCTGGAATTATAAAATGTATAGCTGCTACTGAAAATTCCTTCCCTCGCATTTTGTAATATCCAGAAGAAGTTACCCATCTCCTGATATTTATGGTATTATGTATTTCTCTGCCCCCACATTGTTGTCTATGGCTGCAACCAAGAACCGTAATACTGTGTTGTCAAAACATGTTTATTTTGTCCGAGATATTACAGATATATATGTATATATTATGCATATATATATACACGTTCCCTTTGCCCTTGTTTGCAAATTTGTCAGAGATGCATAGGGATATGTGTGTGTATCATTTATTCCCAAATAAGCCATGTGCTCAACTTCCCCAAGGATATACAGCACAGAATGGAAGTTTATGAAAAAGCCAGGGCAGCGGTTAATTACATTTTAGTTATTCCTCGTAACATGTTGGCAAAATGAAATACACAGGGGTAGGAGCCTAATATTTGCTTTGCTAGCTTCTTGAACCAGAGTTATGTGCTAATTTGCAATATAATTTTTAACAAACAACAGCTATAATTTATCTGAGGAAGATAGTAAAAAAACAAAACAAAACCCTACTTATATATTTTGCCTGTCATCCCAAAAAAGTGTTTAAGGTTTTGCCATTGTTGGTTTTATTTAAATTGCTATATATTATGGGCAGAATAAGCTTCTAGATAACAATTTAGGATATGACAAAAATACAGACTGTCCACTGCAACATCTTGCTTAATGAATATTTTACACAATTACAATCCAGTAGACGGTGTATTGTACGTGAATTTGGTAGATGTCTAAATGTCTGCTTAGTTATTCATTAGATGAGATGACTAGAGATCTTTTGCTGTACACTTCTGTATAGAGACAGTGTAGAACAGTCAACAGAGTGTTACACTCGATCAAGGAGATGAATTCAAATTCCTATTCAAGTGTGAATTTCACTCTATTATTAAAGGCCCACAATGGATACTATCTCCTGTTGTTAGCAGCAGTATAGTTGAATCACAGTTTACCACTTCAGTGAGACCCAGACCAAAGCTGATGCACTGGCCACACTCCAGGGTGATGTATTGGCCATGTCGCCTACGTAATCTGGATTGCCTGTCCCTCTGATTTTCTGTCTTTCTGTTTATTAGGCTACCTTCCTCAAGGTCACCTGCCTGCCCAAGCTCTATTCATGTCAGTAAAGCTTGCACAAGCAGAGGGCCCTGGGGATCAAGCTATAAGGAATGGGATGTCATTACTAAATCGCCACTCGTATAATTTACAGATTTTAGCTGACCTAGAAAACCATGCACTTTTTAAAGATGACTTGGAATGTCAGAAGCTGATTCTGGAAGCCATGAAATATCATCTTTTGCCAGAAAGACGGACTCTGATGCAAAGCCCAAGAACGAAGCCAAGGAAATCCACGGTTGGAACGCTGTATGCTGTTGGAGGAATGGACAACAACAAAGGTACCAGTTATTTTAAAAGACAAGGTAGTTGACACAATGCAGTGTTTATTTTCTCTCATGGCATTTAATATATGAGAAGCACTATGAAGTGGACTCATCTAGAGATTGACTGTTTTTTGGAGATGAGAAAGGAAAATAAACAAACCTTGGTTGTTTCCACACATCCTAAAAGGGCCGGCTGCTCACCGAATGCTGTTGGCTTTTTCCCTTCACTCCACTTGTCTCCGATTTCAACATGGTAGCAGACTGTTAGACTTCCTTTTTTTTTTTTTTTGCTGCCTTTTCTGAGAATGCACTTTCCTGCAGTCCCTGAAAAGGCGCCGACAAAATGGAAGTCAAACAACCTGCTACCATTTTGAAATCAGAGACATGTGGAGTGAAGGGGGAAAACCAGCAGCATTTGGTGAGTGGGCCGTCCCTTTAAGGCCGTGTGGAAACCGCCCTTGATGGAGTTACTACAGTCCACATACTTTCATGTATTTGTCCATGTCTTAAGTTACAGGCACCTGATCTTTAATCTAGGTGGATTTAGAGTCACACAATACATGTTCACTTAAATCATAATTAGTGAACTACAAGTGAGAAATTGTGAGGGACATCTCACTTTCCTGTATATCCATTCCCTACCTACTTCTTCTTTCCCTGCCCCTGCAGCTCCCATACTCTCTCCCTCTTTCTTGCTTCCTTCTCACCCTTCCCACCCAATTTACTTTTATATCTCCTCCCTTCCACCTTCTACTTTCCCTCCTCCCCTCTCCCTGGCAGACTTTTCCCTGGAGAAGTCTAGCCAAGTTGCATGGTGGCCACCATCACTCACCCCCCGAGTCAAATTGTGTGAATAATGTGTCTCCAGCAGTTGCCTCGGGTCTGTCCTAGCAAGTTCTCCTCACAGGGGTGAGACAGGGGAGGGAGTAGGACCTTTTCCAAGGCTCTTTGGTCTCCCTCCCTGCTCCCCCTCCCACAGTTTTGTTTTACCAAGACCAAAGCTTGGAAGGCTGAACAATATTGTTGTGTTTGTTTAGCAACCTCCAAAATGGTCCTTGAAGTTTCAGAAGTCTCTCTACATGAGATGCCTCATCAAGTGGGGGTGAGACACAATGTTAGCCGGGAAGCATGGTTTAAAAAGACAGAGCTGGTGGAGATCACTCTTCAGAGGGTTTATCCATTTCATCTTCGCCTCCCCAAAGGTTCTGTCAACATCACCTCTTCAGGCTAAAACTGTTTGGGATCGCAACCAGGGGGCAATGAGGAATGGAAATCAGCTGGAGCTGCCTTCCTGCACCAGGCTTGGATCTGGAGAGGTTATAATAGGCTGAGGTTTCCCTTCTGGCTTTTCACAACCCCTTCACACAGCTCCAGTGTACAGCAAAGCCTTTTCCTTACCACCAGCTCTGTCTTTTAAAATTACCCTTCTCCGCTAATATTGCATCTCCCAACATGTGTTCTTCATGTATCAGCTGTCTCATGTAGAGAAACTCTCAGTAGGCATTTTTTTCTTAAAGCTGCTGATGTTGTATCTGTACTTTAGGTAAGTTCTAATTAGAGATGGGCACGATCCAAAAAAAATTAATGATCCAGCTGATCGTGGATTGGGGCCGGCAACGATCCCAAATAAACGATCGACACTGATCATCTCCCGTTCCCAATCCGTGGATCGTGGATCGTGGAGGCAAAAGCGGAGGGGCGCCCCGCTGTTCCCAGTGATATAGGAACAATGGGTGATGTCGGCAGCATCTGTGTTTGTGTTTGGTCATCTGTGTTTGGCTGTCAGAGCTGCCTGTCAGGGTTTGCAGGGATGAGATTCGAGTGCCCATGGCTACAGAACACCCCCTTCCCCCTCCCTCCCCTGGGTGTTTTCTCTCAACTGGTGACTGCTTTGCTGCTCCATGGTTGAAAGGAAGCCCTGCTGATAAAGGCAAGCTGGGCTTCCATTCAGGTTTTCAGGGTGACAGAAGGAGGGCAAACACAGCTCAGGCATTCCCCTGGCTCTGTTGCCAGGGGAATAGATTGCTGGCGCCTGAGTGTCTGGATCCCCGATCCGAACCCGATCGCCCTGATCCTTGCCCCTCCCGATCGCTGGATCATTGGCCGTGGATGATCACGATCCACTGGGTCATGACAGAGCGATCACCATTATCATGGGTTTTTTTCGATCGTAATGCGGATCGTGCCCATCTCTAGTTCTAATCCCCAATATATATTACCAGTCATTATTGTTGGTCTACTTGCCATTTCTGGAGTATCTGGCTTCCCTTTCAGCTGTTTAATTGCTTGTTAAAATGTTGACAACAGAATGGGGCAGTGAGATTTGCTACTGTAGTTCTGCATTTAAGGGGACTGAAACTGACCCTTTCACTTCCCTGGGAAATTTTTTCCCCATAAAGATTTCTTATGGTATTTTACATAGGTTAGTAAACACAACAACAAACAAACCTCATCTAACCCTACCGTCCCTCCACTACCTTTTCCCTTCCCAGTGGGCTACAGTGCTGGGTACTGGCAGTGACTCAGAGCAAGCTGAGGGCCAAGCTACAAGTGATGAATGACACTTGAATGGCAAGTGAACAGACTCACGTGATCAAGTGGAGTGCAAGTGAGCAGAGAGGAATACATGTGTGTCTGTTCACTTGTTGTTCAAGTGTCATTCCTTACTTATAGCTTGGCCCTCAGTCAAGTGGTCCCTTGGGAGCCCTATGGTACTATTGGCAGCATGGCATCCACTTAGACTTGCCAAGACTGTTTCTATGGTGGGAGGCCAACTTCCAGCAAGCCCCATTATCCACCCCCCATTGTTCACTACAGCTCCCAGTGGCTGTGGGAGATTTTCTTTTTTAAAAAGTGACACTGCTGACATCACTATTTTACTTCTATGAAAAAAACCAGAAGGGACAATGAATAGCTCTAGCAATAGCTGGAAACTCTATGGTTTAATCTGGAAGTGATGTAGAGATGTTATTGATGTATCATGCACCCCCTGTCCCCCCCCCTCCCGGACATCTTGCCTCTTGGCTTAACTTGTTCAGGGCTGTTCTAATGACCCACTCTGCCCTTGGCAGCTCCATGCATGAGTTGTGATTGTTTTACAAAGATGTTTTTACAGTGTGTCCCTAATTACCCTAACGCCCAGTTGCTTCCTCTTCTGCTCAGATCAGCAATACCACCATCTCTGCTTGTTCTCTGTTTATTTTCACAGGAGTAGGAACAAAGCATGGGGTGTGTGAGGGGGCTCTTTCCTTCATCAATGTCTACTCTCTTCCAGGCACCTAGAGAGACTGTCCAGGCATTGGGACAGGAAGAAGGTGGCACAGGGGCTGGGGAGAGTATCTACTCTCACTTCTTTCCTCCACTTGACTAATATAGGGAAATCACTACTAGAGGTGGGCACGATCCCCCCCAAAAATACTGATCAAGCTGATTGTGGATCGGCGCCAGCAACGATCCCAAATTAATGATCCGCACCGATCATCTCCCATTTCCGATCCGTGGATCGTGGAGGCAAAAGCGGAGGGGCGCCCCGCTGTTCCCAGTGATACAGGAATGGTGGCTGATGCCAGCGGCATCTGTGTTTGTGTTTGGCTGTCTGTGTTTCACTGTCAGAGCTGCCTATCAGGCTTTGCAGGGATGAGATTGGAGTGCCCATGGCTACAGAACACCCCCTTCCCCCTCCCTCGCTTGGGTGTCTTCTCCCAACTGGTGACTGCGTTGCTGCTCTGTGGTTGGAAGGAAGCCCTGCTGATCAAGGCAAGCTGGGCTTCCATTCGGGTTTCCAGGGTGACAGAAGGAGGGCAAACACAGCTCAGGCATTCCCCTGGCTCTGTTGCCAGGGGAATAGATTGCTGGCGCCTGAGTGTCTGGCTTCCCGATCAGAGCATGATCGCCCCGATCAAGCCCCGATCCAGCCCCCCTCCCGACCGCTGGATCGTTGGCCATGACTGAGCATGATCTGCCGGGTCCCGATCATGTGATCGCCATTATCGTGTTTTTTTTCCGATCGTAATGCAGATCGTGCCAATCTCTAATCACTACCTCCTTATGGCAGAGATCCATGGCTCCTTCTGCTACTTCTGCTATCCGTCCTGAGCCTGTGAAAGCAGGGAGGGCAGAATATAAATATAATAAATTAAATTAAATTAAAATTCTGTGCTTACTTACTGGCATCTTCTACTCAGATCAGGGATTTGATGGCATATCTACTTCTGGATGTTCCTCAGCAAGAATTCCTGCTTGCTCTTTTCTCCTACCCTACTTACTTAGAGTACCTCCTTCTTCCTGTGCTTCCACCAGTTTGAAGGCTTCTCCAGCTTATTCTGATCTGAGGAGAAGCTGGGTGAAGTGAGATGGAAGTCCAGGATGAAGCAGGAGACTCCAGCCACAGCCCCCCCCCCAATAGAGCTAAAATCTGTCCAAGAAACCCACACAAACTGAATGCTGCCAGACACATAAAAACACATAGCCACCCAATGAAAAGGGAATCATCAGCAAGACAATTTACTTTGATGGCTAAGCCTAGTGGACTAAAATTACAGTGCAATGGCAGATACCACCAGGGCTCATTTTGAGGGAGAATGTGCAGGAACGCAGTTCTGGCAGTTCTCCAAAGAGGTCACATGTCAGGTGGCCCCAACCACCTGAGTTCTGGCCGTTCTGGCCCCGTTTTGGCCTGGAACCCTCCCCTGCCCGGCACCAACCCAATCTGGGCTGTTCCAGCCTTGATCTGGGCCCAAAAGGGCCCCAAATGGCCACTTTCGGCCATTTTGGGCCCCTTTTATTTATTTTTATTTATTGGCTTTTTAGCCCGCCCTTCCCACAAGCAGGCTTAGGGCGGGTCACAATCATAAATAAGATACAATAAGTAAAACCAATAAAATAACATCTCATGGATATCCACATTCCAAACGGGACACCTTTCCCCCTTTCCCTGCCCACCATACACAAGGGAAGAAAAGGGTGGAGGTGAGGGTTGGTGAACCTCTAACTCCTCAAGCATGGGGAGGCAGATGGGCCCAATTTTGGCTCTGAATGGCTAGGATTGGGTCCAAAACAGCCAGGATAGGTGATGTCAGGGGGTGTGGCATATGCAAATCAGCTACGCTAATGACACACTTCCGGTGATGGCAAGGGGAATGGCATATTCTAATGAGTTATGCTAATGAGTTCCTCCAGCTCTTTTTCTACAAAATGACCCCTGGATACCACACTATGAAGAATGATATATGCCTTCCACAGTTTCCATCCCAGGAAAGGCATCTTAGCATGATCTGCAAAGTAACAGCCTTACCCTTTGAAAATAACCAGATCCGCCTAATGAATGAAACGTATAATGGCTGATTCTGCACACGTTGGATAACGCACTTTCAATGCACTTTAGCTATCATTTGGAAGTGGATGTTTTGCTTCACACTTGAAAAAGTCAGTTCCAAATGATCTCTAAAGAGGATTGGAAGTGCTTTATCCAACGTGTGCGGAATCAGCCAATGTTTGAGTCCCATAGACAAATAGGGATTTCAGGGTATTTGACTCTAGAAAACGTATGCCTTGAAAATCTTGTTGGTCTTTAAGGTGCTACTAGACTCAAATCCTACTCTTCTACTGTAGACCATCATGGCCACCCATGTGAAACTCATGTTACGTGCAGCTGTTTGTTTGTTAGACATGAACTGAGTGGGCAGGGCACTTCTAAGGTGCCAAGTGGCTGCTAGGTCAGGGATAATGCTGCTGGCAGTCCTATATTAAATAGCAGAAGAGTCCACAGCATAATAGTTGTAGAAACAAATATAAAGAGCTGCATTGACAGTCTCTGGGCAATGAGAAGATGCCAAGTGACTTCCATTTTTTGGCTGTTGCACTCCTAACTCTACTCGTCCCCCCAGGGAGCTCACAGACTCATGCAGTGGCTATCTCTGGTGAAGGATATAAGCTCCAAAACATTTTCTGCTAGTTTAATGACCTGCTGTGCTAGTACCAGCCTGTTCCAGCACAATACTATTTTCCCAACTGGCTTCATTTTAAGATTAGATTGTGCTGAAAATGTCTGGATTTTAAAACGGTCATTATTGCCATTGTATATATTTGTGTGATTGAAAAATACATTTAGGCTGATTCCGCACATGTTGGATAATGCACTTTCAATGCACTTTATCAATCGTTTGAGGTGGATTTTTTGTTCCGCACACAAAACAATCCATTCCAAATGTTCTATAAAGAGGATTGGAAGTGCATTATCCAATGTGTGCGGAATCACTCCTGGTCACAGGGATACACAAAATAATCTACAAAGTGTACTTACGAAAGAGTACTTTATCTTAAAGAATAAAACTCCAATTCAAATCTCCAATCTGTCATGGAAGCTTACTGGGTGAGCTTGGGCCAGTGGCATATTCTCAGCCTAACCTACTGCAAAGGGTTGTTGTGGGGATAAAATGGAGGTGTGGAGAATGATGTAAGCCACTTTGGGTCCCTATTTGTGAGAAAGGTGGGGTATAAATGAATTAAATAATGAAATAATTATTTGACCAATAGTTCAAGGCCTTGATTGTATTTTATTACAAGTGAATAGAATACCATTTTAAAAAATGTTTTGAAATCTGCATCCCAATCTCTGGGTATGGGTGTGTGTTTTCTGGAGTGCATGCTTGGCAGTAATTGATTTGAGATGGGTAGATAAAATTATACCCTAGTCATAGTCAGCAATCTAGTTCCAAGTTCTTTCAGATCAAAGTACTACCTTCTGAATCCATATTAATAATATTCAATACTTCCTGACGGAATACCTTAATCTTAGGACAAATTCATCAAAGACGAAGTAATCTCCCTCTATACGATTCATCTTTGATATTGCCCATCTCTCTCCTTACATAGTATGTTTCAATGTATACTCTTAGAAACTTATAATGATTTTCAGCTAAGACTTCTTTAAAACGACAAAATGTTTTTTATTCAAGGACTCCGAGTTACTGTGCAGTGGTCTGAACATTAAAAAACCTAGCCGATAGAGAATCTTAACCAAAGAAATGGCAGTCTCTTCACTTTTTAACTTTTGCATGGTTTGAGCTTGAGAAATCAAAATTGGTTTGTAGCCATTCAGGATGGATTGTGCGTTTTCAGCCCAATCCAATCCTCAAATGAAGCCAGTCGTCATAGATATTTCTTTAAGAGCTCTTTTTTTGGAGATGATCAGATAAATGAATGGACGGTGATTATGGGTGAGTAGGGTGCATAGAACAAGGCTTGAACCATTGCTCGTAGTCTCATTTTGCTCCAGAGAAGTAAGACTCAGGGCCAAACTACAAGTGACGAATGACACTTGAACGGCAAGTGGATTGAGTGGAGCGCAAGTGAACAGGGAGGAATACACTTGCCGTTCAAGTGTCATTCGTCACTTGTAGCTTCACCCTCAGGATATTCCCTTTATTAGGAAACTTAATAGGCATCGACAATATTTTGGAAAGATGCTTTTCTCTCCTTTTGCTGGGAGTGCAGAGTAGGCATCCCTCTCTCAACGCCTCCTCTTTCCCCCCATGCCACTTCCTCCTCCCCCACTTCTCTCCCCTTCCTTTTTGACTCTTTACAAGTTCAGTCTGTCAACAGGCTGATTGCAGCTTGTGATCTGAATGCCAGAAGATTGCTCTATATCAAGGACTCTATTGTTGTCTGAGCGAACACAGGGAAGCACAACCATACATAGTGGACTGAGCAGACACATGCAGGACAAGCAGACAAATGGAGGAACAGCTACACATTCAAATTAGTTTCAGGTGGGTAGCCATGTTGGTCTGTAGTAGGAGAGCAAGATTCAGGTCCAATAGCACCTTAAAGGCCAACTAGATTTCCAGCATATGAGCTTTTGAGAGTCAGAGCTCTGTCAAAGGGAGCTCTGAGGGCCAAGCAACTCATGACGAATGACACTTGAACGGCAAGTGGATTGAGTGGAGGGCAAGTGAACAGGGAGAAATACACTTGCCGTTCAAGTGTCATTTGTCACTTGTAGCTTGGCCCTGAGACCCTTGAAAGCTCATACCCTGGAAATCTAGTTGGTCTTTAAGGTTCTACTGGACATTCAAATTAAACTCTGGTGACACATGCAAAAACTCATGGAGGGTGTTACCTGTAGTCTCTCCTACGAAGAATATGAAAAGCCATGCACCAAACAAGGAGTTGAATCCAACCAACTTTTCTTCTGGTGAAAAAAGGGGTCCTCTTTGCTCATCCAAAAGGCTATGTTGGAGGTGGTGGGAACCCTGTAAAGAAAAATCATGAGGGCAAAGGGCTGTTGTGAGGAACTGAGTGAGACTGAGCCAAAAAACTGTCTGGTTCCAAATCCCAATATTTGCATAAGTGTGGCCAGTTTTAATTACAATCTCTCCCCGTGTTTTGCTTATTTCCTCACATTTCTTCTCTCAGCTAGTGAGAGGGGGCAAAAGTTGAAGGATCTTTCAAAACCTTAGAAGTGAAACATCTGTGCTATATTGGTTCAGATGTTCTGCAAATTACAAGAACAAGGAGTACAGAAACCATCTGTAGCCCTTTGGGTGGCTGTAGGTCTCCTAGGTGTCCTCTGTTAATGAAAAATTTGCCCTTTCCCATCAGTTCATTTGGAGCGGAGAGATATGAATATGTTGTTGGGAAAACTGTGTCTTTTGAAGACTATAAAACATCACTGTCTTTCAATGAGTTTTTGAGATCCCAAATGCCAAACAAAATCTACAGAGTAAATTGTATCATGGACTAAGCTGTAAAATGATTATTTAAGGAGGGGAAACGTGCAGAGTGAAAGAGATTGCAATAAATAATTGAGCAGTTTTATAGAAAAAGCAGAATACTGATTGATCGCCCATCAGGTGCTTCAGCCAGCCTCTCTGTTCCAGCAGAAGAAACACCAAGGGGCAAAGCGAGGTTGCGAACTGAAAAAGCAATAATGTCAGAGGAACTGTGATGAGGAAAGTAGGTGCGTGAGAGAGACAGGAGAAACTGTGGAATCAAAGCCCTGGGTTATCTTGCTTTCAATGAATCATTGTCTCTTGAGGTGAATACAGGGAACAGAAAAACTTTAAAATGGCCCAAGCAAGAAATTCAGCTCTCTCTATATATATAAAAGACACCTGAATAATCGAAATAGATAAAAACTGTTCTTCAGTAACAATAATTTAAAGTATCCTATTATTTAATCTGGTGATTAAATCTGAAAACCAATCTAGTTGTATTTCTAATAAACAGATAAAATGCCTCATGGGTATCAACACAAGTTATAAATATAGTTTCACTGAATGATTGGTGGAAAATGTTCAGAGTTGATTTGTAGCATTCAATGCGAAAGGGTTCTGCCTTAATTGCCAGGAACAGGTATTATTTCCCTCCCTTTGAGTCCCGTAACTATCCTGAAAAAAAAAGTTAGCCTCCTTTCTGTTGGTTTAATCAGGGCAACTGTTAAGGGAAAAGAGTAAAACACAGCAAAAGATAGCTACAGT
Source organism: Eublepharis macularius (assembly GCF_028583425.1). Lineage (NCBI taxonomy): Eukaryota > Metazoa > Chordata > Lepidosauria > Squamata > Eublepharidae > Eublepharis > Eublepharis macularius. Next base: position 19,080,055 of record NC_072792.1, on the reverse strand, counting down.
CAGTCAAATTATAGTTGTTATTGTTATTGTTATTGTTATTGTTATTGTTATTGTTATTGTTATTGTTATTGTTATTGTTATTGTTATTGTTATTGTTATTGTTATTGTTATTGTTATTGTTATTGTTATTGTTATTGTTATTGTTATTGTTATTGTTGGGCTGTACCTCAAGTCTTTTGCAGCCATTTGATTTATTATTTACTTCATTAATACCTTGCCTTCCTTCTCAAAGGGAACTCAAAGCAGCTTATATGATCCTCCTCTCCATTTTTATCCTCACAACACCATGTGAGTGTTCCTCGTCCAGAGAACCTATAAAACCTAAAGGAAAAACATCACAAACCTAGATGTGTATATCAGCAAGTGCTGAAAATAAAACTATCTTCCTTGGTGACATTCATGCATTTTGTCCTGATCTGACGGATGTAAGATTTGTTTATCCTATAGAAGTGCCCCCCCCCCCGCCACAACCTCCAGCTTAGAGAGAAACCAAACGCAGGCAATAACTTCCTTGCCGAGGAAACTACTGCTGATTTTTCAAGTAACTTGTATTTGATAGGCCTGTGAACCATTTTTTTTTGTTGGAAAATGTGAGAAAAACATTATCATACATGGTTGGATCCGGTGGAAAGTTCTGATAATTGAAGGGATTTCCATCAGCGGAACCGATCCTCACTTCTTCCTTGCCAGTGTAGCCTCAAATACCTCCTGAAATGTTGCTTCTGAGGGGACACTGTCTCAGAAAAGAGAATGGGTAGCCCTCAGAAAGAGAATGGAGTCAAAATCTGCTGCAGGAGGAGGGAGGCAGTGAATGTTGCCTTTTGCCAATCAGTACTGGATACAACTCATAATCAACAATCATTGTATGTTTTTGTATATTGGCATATGTTGTTCTTTATCTATTTTTCTATCTATTTATTAATCTATTACACAGAATTTATTTATTTATCTATTACACCTTTTTATCTATCTATTACAACTTTCTTCCAGGGTGGCCATGCAGTTTAGCATAGTGGTTAAGAGCACTAATCTGGAGAACTGGGTTTGATTCCCCACTCCTCCACTTGAAGCCAGCTGGGTGACCTTGGGCTAGTCACAGCTCTCTGGAGCTCTCTCAGCCCCACCCATCTCACAAGGTGCTTTGTTGTGGGGATAATAATGACATACTTTGTAAACCGCTCTGAGTGGGCATTAAGTTGTCCTGAAGGGCGGTATACAAATCAAATGTTGTTGTTGTCATTATTACAACCAACTATAGTACGCTTTCAACTACTATCATCTTAAATCTAGCTTTACTTTGTTGTTCTTTACAGAACTTCAGTTCCTTGAACCCAAAGAATATCGCTGTAGTCACTCATGTGCTGATAAAATGTTGAACTTCCTTGAATAGTTTTTGGATAGTACTTTAATTAAGTGAGTTATGGAAATATTGATTGATATCCATCATGACTGAAAATTAGGTTTGAGTGTGTGAAAGTGAAGTGACGTGAGTTGTGGCTCACAAAAGTTCGAACCCTACCACAAATGTTATTAGTCTTATAGGTGCTACTGGACTCTTATACTTTTCTATTGATACAAGCAGGTTTGATCAAGTGAAAACAACAACATGTGTTTTGCAAGTCAGAAAAATTCCTGTGGACAAAGTGCTTTTGGCTCAAACAACTGTCTGAAGAAATGTTCTCAGACTTCCTGATTTTTTTTGTTATAGAATTAACACTTAAGGAGATGTGTTTCTATTTAACACTGATGCACCTCTGTTTTTCTAGGCATGTATAATCCTTTGGGCACACAGAGGGCGGGTGCAGCGGCATCACCAGGTTCGGACAGTCCTTATTAGGGCCCCTGCATACCTATGCCACCAGAATGCATGTCTCAGGGCGGCCCTGAGAGATCGACTACTGCACAGCTTGTATACATTCCAGCAGATTCTATTTCTCTCGCTCCACAGTGCTTTGAGTGCCTTATGTGACACCTGTGGGCCAAGCTACACATGACAAATGACACTTGAACGGCAAGTGGATTGAGTGGAGGGCAAATGAACAGGGAGAAATACACTTGCCGTTCAAGTGTCATTCGTCATGTGTAGCTTGGCCCATAATCAGGCGCCATAATTGGACTAGTGTTATTAATGTACTAGCAATAGAGCCTGTTTTTTTTTTTTTAAAAAAATGGGCCCTAGAAAACCCAGGAACGATGGCCTGGCTTGCCTGGTATGGTAGAATATTTATCACATTTGAGCACTTGCACTTTTGTAAGAATTAAAAATATAAAAATTTACAAAATATATTTAACATATAACCTTCGAGGCATGTAATTTGTTTTGGAGTGGCCGTTCTGTGGTAGCATCACCCTCTGGAGGCCATATTAGCCACGACACACTTTTTATTAAGAGCCCCTTGGCGCAGATTGGTAAGCGGCAGTACTGCAGCTCAAGCTCTGCTCACGACCTGAGTTCGATCCTGGTGGAAGCCAGGTTCAAGTAGCCAGCTTCAGGTTGACTCAGCCTTCGATCCTTCCGAGGTTGGTAAAATAAGTACTCAGTTTCCTTGGGGTAACGTGTAGATGACTGGGGAAGGCAACGGCAAACCACCCCATAACAAAAAGTCTGCCAAGAAAACACCGTGATGCGATGTCCCCCCATGGGTCAGTAATGACTCAGTGCTTGCACAGGGGACTACCTTTACCTCTTTTTAAAGTCAAGATCAAATGTTTGAGCTGCCCATTCTTTGCCAACTAGTAAAGATATACGAAAAAACAAAGAGTCCTTCAAGAATCTTTTGCTTTTTCCCTCAAAGAAACGTGATGCATGGAAAGGTTCCCCTCTCACCATTGTTAGGACAAAAGGAGAGTGAAAATTGTATAACTTCAGACACAAATAAAACCTGATGGAAAATGTTAAGAATACCACTGGAAATTAAAAGTTGGCTCGGCAAGCCCTACAGCAGTCTGACCCCCAAATACCCCTTGAACCCGGTCCAAAGCCAGCAGTGCAGCTGTCAGTGGAGCCATCAATGGCCAGATGTAGCCAGGATAAGAAGTGCATTGTCGGCAATACGGTTTGCCTTTTACGTAGAAAAATATTTCGTCTTATATATTTATGGATTTCTGGTTTTAATTCTTGAGCCTGCTTGCAGGGAAGGAGGGCTAGAAATTGAATTAACTAACTAACTAATTTGGTTATAGTCCAGCAATGAGAGGGTTTCTGCATATAAGCTGTTACTGGCTCCAGCCCAAAGAACCTGCTTTGGAATGGCTTGCCTGGAGTGCCGTTGCCTCTGTCAGAGTGAGATTATTTACTAACAAGATGGAGTGAAATATAAAGAAACCAGGCTGAGCTGAGCAGCCCCACTGGGTCCCGCGATGTCTCATTTTTGGTTTACCAGAACAACCTGAAACGGCTTATCTTTCCCCAGCAGTCCCATCATCCTGTGATATATTCTCCCCGTGAGTTATAGTCTTGCGTATGTAATCTTGCATCTGTGTTATAGTGAAAAATTCCACAGCACTCCGAGTTGCAAGGCTGGATAAAAATGAAAATCCTTGCACCTGAGCCTTGAACTGTAGAGGATGATGAGTGGATACTTCGGAGGAAGTTGGATCAAGGTAGCTGGCACGCAAGCCTTGGCTGAAAATTGCGGCTTAGGGGCCAAGCATCTCTCATTTACGAAACAATGACATTGATAGAAATGTTCTGGCTGCAGCACGAAGTTTACTGCTTTATCAGGTGTGACTTTCTCTTTTGCAGTTTTTCAAAGTATCGGTTGTGTGAGATCACTTTTTGAAAATGTTTGAATCTTTGTAGATTATCATTCATTATGAAATACTAAAACTGCCCTAGAATTGTTCCCTTGAGGTAGAACTATGTATACAATTTATACTAGTCGATGGGATTTTTACTTAGAAAATTTCAGACTAATATGAGGGAGGGGGTATATTGATTATTTTTCATGGTGTTATTTTGTTAATTTTTTAAAAAAATCTGGTATATAAATGCACACATGTGCACACACTTGTTGTGACTGCAAAGAAATGCTCTTCAGTCCTTGGCAGCAATGAATAATATTGCAAGAATGGTCTCATTGCATAACAAAGGGCCAAGCTACAAGTGACGAATGACACTTGAACGGCAAGTGTATTTCTCCATGTTCACTTGCCCTCCACTCAATCCACTTGCTGTTCAAGTGTCATTCGTCACTTATAGTTTGGCCCATAATGTTTATATTTGGGTTTTAGTTAAAATAAAGGGCACTGTCGCTGAGCAATGAATTCTTCCACATTATATTTTCATCTCATCTGCAGTAGTGTTAGTAGTTGCCCTGATTCAGCAAACCTCTAAAACCATTTGGTGAGCCTAAATCAGAGCCAAGCTACAAGTGACGAATGATACTTGCCTGGCAAATGAACAGACTCACGTGTATTCCTCCCTGTTCACTTGCCATTCACTTGCTCTCCACTTGATCAAGTGGAGAGCAAGTGAATGGCAAGTGAATAGGGAGGAATACATGTGAATCTGTTCACTTGCCAGGCAAGTGTCATTCGTCACTTGTAGCTTCTCAGTTTACGGAGCAATCCTGCTCCTTTCCAAGTCCCCTGAAATCAATGGACTGAGAAGAAGGAAATGGTTAAGTCCTATGCTTGTGTCAAAAAGCAGACCATAAAATGCTAAGCTATCAGATAGCAAAGGACTGACAACCTCCCAATCATTCCTGCCTTTCTAATATTAAAGCAAAGCTTTTGTGACTTAATAGGCTGCAACCAGCAGAAGACACTACTGCTGCTGAGGGCTTCTCATCATTGACACCATGATGGCGCTACTGAAATGCTCACATCACCAGCAATGCGCTGTCTACACTCCCACGCACCTAGAAGTGAAGTCAGTTTGTTGCTGGTGATGTGCTGATACTTTTTAAAAATTATGGTTTTATCATAGAGTCTTTGAGAAATGCCAGTGCATCCTTTAATAATAATAATAACAACAACAACAACATTTGATTTATATACCGTCCTTCAGGACAACTTAATGCCCACTCAGAGTGGTTTACCAAGTATGTCATTATTATCCCCACCACAAAACACCCTGTGAGGTGGATGGGGCTGAGAGAGCTCCAGTGAGCTCTGACTGACCCAAGGTCACCCAGCTGGCTTCAAGCGGAGGAGTGGGGAATCAAACCCAGCTCTCCAGATTAGAGTCCCGCACTCTTAACCACTACACCAAACTGGCTCTCCAAAACTGGCTCTTTACTATCTCTTTGGACAGTAAATAACTGGAGACATTTTACCTCTGAATAGCAGCATCAGAGGTAGGATCTGTAAGGAAGCCAGCCATTGTTGGGAGAGCATCTAACTGAAAATAACCATACTAGTAATTTGGATGATATGGTTCATGGCCTAGAGGGGCATCTGGTCACCAGGGGCCATTTTAGGGTCCCCAAAGTCTTCTGCTCAGGAGGGTTCTCTTTATGATGAAAGCCTCACCTTGAATTTCCTTAGGTAGAACTAAAGAGAGGTTGTGAATGTTACCAAGCAAGTTCATCGCAAGAAGGGAAAACCCCCCAAAGCAGGATGATATACCTTGTCTATTTTGGGTTCATCTTTTGTCCCTCAAGTCCAAGGCCAGACTGAAAAATGGAAGATCTTTCAGATTGCCGGCATTCACCATACAAAGCCTGTTTCCCACCAGGATTGTTGAGGACACAAATGCTGATCAAGATTATCCCAATAGCAGGGTTCTACAGACAGTTTCCGTATACAATGTACTTGATTTAAGCTTCTTAATGTTCTAGTGCAAGTATATTTTTGCAGGGCATCAGTGGCTCTCTCAGACTTATGCTCTTCTAGGGACATGTAAGTACCATGATGAGAGCTGCAGGATTTGGCACCCTTACCCCAATATAAGAGCCCCGTGGCGCAGATTGGTAAGCTGCAGTACTGCAGCCCAAGCTCTGCTCACGACCCGAGTTCGATCCTGATGGAAGCTGGGCTCAGGTATCTGGCTCAAAGTTGATTCAGCCTTCCATCCTTCCGAGGTCGGTAAAATGAGTACCCAGTTTCCTGGGGGTAAAGTGTAGATGACTGGGGAAGGCAATGGCAAACCACCCCGTAACAAAAGTCTGCCAAGAAAATGTCGTGATGCGACGTCGCCCCATGGGTCAGTAATGACTCGGTACTTGTACAGGGGACTACATTTATCCTTACCTTTACCCCAATGGTTTAAATATTGGCCAGGGAAGAAGGGGATATTATCCTACATAAAGGAACAGCATAGCATACTGGTTAAGCACTCTGCTGGTTTGACTCCCATGACTGCCATAAGTGCTGCATGCGGACTTGGGGAAGCCACTCCTCTCCTCCACAGCTTCACAGCTGTATTGTGGGGATAATAATAGCACTGACTTCATTCACCACTTTGAGTGGGGCACTAATCTGTCTAGAATCCAAGCAGAAAATATCCAAGCAGAAAATATCAGTGGCATCCTTAAGGTTGCCAGCACATGACTGGCAACCGGTGGGAGACTTACCCAGGCTGGGAGGCCTCTCCGGTGACTTCATGACATTGCCAATGATGTATTGACATGATTTCCCATGCACCTGAAAGTGATCACTCTGCCACCACTCTGTTAAAGAGTTCCTGGAAATGTGCTGACATCACTGCAGGGTGCACACAGAGTGACGTGAGTGCACTGAGATGCTGCCCTCATCCCCCCATTTTCCCTAGAAGTCTGGATATCTTCTAGTGCCAAACAATATTTATTTATTTATTTATTTATTATATTTTTTTAAAAAAAACATTGCAAGTGGGCTCAGGGCGAGCTACAACATTGATTAAAATACAGCATAAAAACAATCATCAGATCATAAAAACAGCAATCAATAAAACCATTCCAATATTGGCTCACCTGAGATGTACATCAGATACAGATGTGTTAAGCAGATTCTTATGAGGATTCTTGTCTCCCCTAGTTGAGTCTCCAAAAAACTAGACTCTAGTGAGGCACTGTAACAGTTTCCCATAGTAACAGTACTCTGCACATTGACCTTCACTGAGCTATATGACAACATTCTGTCAATGTTCCCAGTAGTAACTAGGGGTGGGCACCAAAAAATGTTTGTTGATCCAGATCCGGGTCTTAGGGAATTCAGTTTCCTTAAAATCCAGGTGCACTCTCTAATCCAGTTCAGTAAGATTTGAGAATCCTGGATTTTTCAGTCATTATTCTCAATGGGGAAAACTTTCTAGTTGGCTCGTGTGTGTGTGTATGCATTTTTCAAGCAAACTCCACAAAATTTGCAGAGAATTTACTCCCAACTGTCCACTAAAGACCTTCAAAGTTTCAGGAAGATTGAAATCCAGGGTCCAATTCTATGGGCTCCAGAACAAGATATCCCCATTGTTTCCTATGGTGGGAAAATTTCAGACTGGGTCTCATGCAAGAACCCAAAGGTGCACGGCAGCCACTAGCCAAAGGCACACCCCCAAATGCAAGCTCAACCCAAAAAAGGTCCAACAGAATCAAACTGATGCAAGCCAATCAAATCCACTTAGAAACAAATTGAAGCAAGGGGACCAACATCAAACCAGAGAATCGTGTTAAACCAGCTAAGTCCACCCAAACCATACTGAAGCAAGGGATACTGTTGCAACTTAGCCCAATAGAACCAGTGTCACTCACAGAAGCCTGGCAGAACTCAGGGCCAGTGGGGGAACACCAGCACCAGAACCAACAAGCACAAGGCAATGGAAAGCAAGCTTACTTAGCATAAGATGAATCCCTCTTGACCTCAGAAAAATAGAAGGAATTTTGGGAAACACAATTCTGCATGCTCACCAGAGCACTGAACATAGTGGGAGTACTCCATTTGCTGGAAGTGCTCCCAGACATTGGAGGTGTAGGGGCACCCATGCTGCCCTGCAACTGCAGGTACCCCAGGAGCTGCTTCCTGTGAGGCACTCACGTCAGATATATTTGTCACCTATGTGCTATGTCAGACTGCGTTCCGGCTAAGTGACTCACATCAGACACCTTTTGGGTTAGAAATGGCCACAACTTTATTGATTACAGCTGGATGAAGCATTGGCCCGGCATCTGGGCACGGATCCCCGTTGGCATCGGAGGGCCAGGCTGCTGACTGATGCATCTCCCACCAGCCTCCCACTGGCACACCTCGGCACACATTGTCCTGTTTCCAGCCCTGCCAGGTGACCCTTGCTTCCAGCTCTGTCGGGGTGAGCAGTCCTGAAGGCCCACTCACCCTGTTGGGATCCGGCCCAGTGCCTCAAAACCGCCAAACCCATAAAGTTGTGACAGTGCCCCTTATCATTCCATGAACAGTGGAGGGTGGGAGGGGAACTTGCTGCTCCTACGCTGCTCCAATGGAATGGAACTGGCCACGCGGCTGGCCCGGAGGAGGGGGCCGCACCTCCTCTTCGAGGCTGGCCATGCTTCCACTTCATCCTGCACCTGGTGCCAACACAGTCTGCCGGTGAGTCGTCAAGCTTCCTTTAGGGGCACTGAAGGAGATGGCTGAGGGTGAAGGGGGTGTGGGGGGTGCTTCCTCTATCTTTTCCTCTTCTTCCACCAGGCCTCTCCCTAAAGGGCCTGCTTCTGGCCTCAGAGGAAACTAACAAAAAATAACAAGCAGCTTCCAGTTGGAGGTCTGCCCTCCCAGTTGCTGCGCATTGTAACAGTTATTGAGAGAGTCCACTCTGTGAAGCTGAGGATCATGGACAAAAGCCACAGGGGATGGGGGCTGTTTAGAAGGAGGTGAACTCCTTCCAAGATTCAGTGAGAAAGCTGGCAGGATCCAACCCTTTGTAATAGGTTCCCTTAGCTATTGGTAAATGACTTGAAGCCAAACATTTAGCTAAATATCGATCATGCATGTTTTAAGTAAAGTCGTTTCCCGTACGTTTTCATTCTTTCCAGAATATCGCAAGTCCCTTTTGGATTCTCTTCTGTCTTGCCAAACACCAAACCTTTAGATAATGTTCAGTAAGAGAACGGAGCAGCAGTCTCTTTTCTCTGATAGGTATGATGCAAGAGACACTGCATTTTGCAGCATGTGGGTTTTAACTCTCCAATTGCTCTCCGGAGGATCATTTTATCCGGAACATGAAAGAAAGCCTAATTAGTTCTTTATAACTTCATGTAATATCCAAGCCTTCTTTTTTTGTTGTTATGAAAGTTTATCACAGCAAGTAATTCTTCATGCTAGTTTACAGATCTAAAGACAAGCTAATTAATTTAACCACATGCACATGTGGGTGCCCTACTGGAGGTCTCAGTGTGCTACAACATCAAAAAAGTCACTTTACGCTGGGTCACGGGGTTATGAATGCAGCAGATGAAGCAACAGAGCCTCAAGAGAAAGGATAGAAAAAAGAGGTACTAAATACCAGAGGGATATGCTTATAATGCAAAGTAGCACAACGATATATTTACAATAGCACGGCAATATATTTAAGACTGTATTTATTGATGTTTTGTTGATGTTAGCCACCCTGAGCCCATTTGTAGGGAGGGTGGGATATAAATCTAATAAAATAAAATAAAACGTAATTTTCTAAAATCATACTATAATAAGATATACACAATAAGGAATTTATAAGCTACGAGACATACAACAACAAAATTACTGCAATAGAACATATCCAATGAAGGCCTGACAAGCTGCAAAGGACATACAAGAAGACAGGATGCCAGCTACATTCTGTTTCAATGTGCAAATCTTCATCAGTCATAAGCAACCTTGTGCAAGTAATTTTGAAGACAACATTTCAAAAGCTAATAGGTGGTATGTCATGTGTTGTAACTTCAAAAGATAAATGTCCTAGCTTCAATCTTCATCGGTCATGAATGACCTTACGCCTGTACGAAGCCTGCTATAAACATTTATAGATAGACAATGAATTTTAACAATTGAAACCATAAATTTTAAACATTGAATGAAATAAATTACTATACCAGAGACTCAAAAAACAATTCAAGAGAAAGGGGCTAGGGACAAAGGCAGAGAGAAGGGCTGACTAAAAGGCACCAAGAATTGATATCAGAAAAGGCCTTCCTAGGGCCAAGCTACACATGACGAATGACACTTGAACAGCAAGTGTATTTCTCCCTGTTCACTTGCCCTCCACTCAATCCACTTGCCGTTCAAGTGTCATTCGTCATGTGTAGCTTGGCCTCTAGATTCATCTGGTGGTTTTAGTCTGAGCAGGATGTATCTTTCTAGAGTAAAGCGACAAAGATCTATCCTCTTTCATCCATTTGACTGACTACATAATGCAAGCAATTTAATTCATATAAAGCGTTTTGTTTTCTACACATTGAGTAATTCCGCACACGTTGGATAATGCACTTTCAATGCACTTTATCAATCGTTTGAGGTGGATTTTTTGTTCTGCACATGAAAAAATCTGTTCCAAATGATCTATAAAGAGGATTGGAAGTGCATTATCCAACGTGTGCGGAATCACTCATTAACAAGTGATAAAGGGGGTAGGTCCATTCATCCCTTGACCCCCCCACACCCGAATGAGATAATCACTAACGAAAACTAACATGTCACATATGAAAAGGAACATGATTTTGATCTTTCACGTCAAGCACTATTCTGTAGGTCCTAAAGTCAAGTGCTTTTTTTTAGTTTTGAAAAATTGCCTTAAATTTGCTGATATATGGATTTCAAAATCACAATTGGGTGCACAAATAAAATAAAATGTAGTTAAGTTACAAAATGTAGTTTTAGGAGGGTAGCTATGTTGATCTGCGGTACAGCAGTAGGATTTGAATCCAGTGGCACCTTAGAGACTAACAAAGGTTGAAAGTCAGAGCTCCCTTCTTCAGATTTGCAGAAAATGACTTAAAAAGAATTCAGACAGCACTGATTTGTAGTACTTGACATGATAACTGACCCAATTAAGGGACAGCTATACCCAAATCTATACCTGCAAAGACTGCCATCCAATTCAAGGTACCTAAGGTAAGTAGCTGGAGCTGGAGCTGGAGCTAGTACAGTCTGAACGAAGCGCGGTCTGAAAGGATGCTGCTGTATTGATCATAAAAAGACAGCTTCCAGTATATATAGATAGCCCAAATGAAGAGTTTCATACCACCTGCCAATTGCAGGAACTGTTGAAAAAACACTTTTTTTCTTAATGCCGAGCCACACAAAAAGCAGAATCAAAAAGAGTCCAGTAGCACCTTTAAGACTAACCAATTTTATTTTATTGTAGCATAAGCTTTCGAGAATCAAGTTCTCTTCATCAGATGCCTGATCTGAACTGGTCAAATACAGAAGAGGAGGGGAGGGGAAAGAAGGGGACATATATCACAAGAGGACAGGATGCAATTAGTGTGAAGGCAATCAAAACATTCCTTTGCTTGTAAATGTAAACATCTCCTTTTGGTGTGGAGTCAGTTTGCCGTGTTAGTTTGCCGCAGTGAAGGTATCCAATTCCTATGTAGTATAAGCCCTCGATAACCACAGCTCTCCCTGCCAGCTGCATCTGACAAAGAGAACTGTGGTCCCCGAAAGCCGAGGGCTTATACTACATAGGAATTGGATACCTTCACTGCGGCAAACTAACACGGCAAACTGACTCCACACCAAAAGGAGATGTTTACATTTACAAGCAAAGGAATGTTTTGATTGCCTTCACACTAATTGCATCCTGTCCTCTTGTGATATATGTCCCCTTCTTTCCCCTCCCCTCCTCTTCTGTATTTGACCAGTTCGGATCAGGCATCTGATGAAGAGAACTTGATTCTCAAAAGCTTATGCTACAATAAAATAAAATTGGTTAGTCTTAAAGGTGCTACTGGACTCTTTTTGATTTTGCTACTACAGACTAACACGGCTAACTCCTCTGAACAAAAAGCAGAATCCACTTAATCTATAGTAACTCATATGGATGTGTTCCAGCCTTAGACGAAGATATTTCTGGTTCAAGCTCTTGAATCCCTGATAATGGAATGATATTTTCTTTAAATTTCTACTTGATGTTGCAGTACTAGGGGATGATTTCCAAATTATTTCTGTGGTCTTGTTGCAGTTTCCCCATAACTAGATCATTAATTAATTAATTGGCTGTGATTTTATCTTGTATTTTTTATCTTCTCTTGTGACCCGCCCGGAGCCCGCTTGTGTGGAGGGTGGGATATAAATATAATAAATAATAATAATAATAATAATAATAATAAATAATAAATAAATAAATAATTTATTTATTTATTTATTCAGTCAGTCAGTCAGTCCGTCCGTTCGTTGTTTCGTTCATTGGTTCTTTCGTTTGTTCATTCTTTGGACTTATAGCCCTTTCTCCCTGAAAGCAGGCTCAGAGCAGGTAACAAGAAGTAATAAAAATCTCATAAAAACATATTAAAAACATAAACTTCAGTGCAAGAAGGTAGCTACCTAGTGGCCCACATATCAAGCCCAACCCAATACGTCTGCCAAAGCAGAGATAAGTTGTATGATTGGAATGTATAGGACATACAAAACTCTTCATGGCCTTGGCCCAGCATACCTCAACAGCAGCCCACACACAGGCTTTCTCTGCAGTGGCCTCTACCCTGTGGAATGACCTGCCTGAGGAATTAAGAGAATTTCTCTTAACAATGCCAGATCTTAGTGGGGAACTCAATTGTAAATGAGACCACCCTTTGAAGAAAGCCAACGGAGGTCTTAATTTGTGCTTCTTCTGTCATCTTTCTGAAGAAAAGCCCAAATTCCAGCATACCTACAGGAATGGAGGGAAGAGTAAGCCCTCTTGCAACCAAAGCCCCAACGCCCCTTGCTAAGCCACAAGCCGCTTTCGCAAAGTGCAATGCTGTCCGCAAAGTGAAGCTGCGCCTCGCACTCTTTCTCTTATATATGAAATGCTATCTGTTTGGCTGACAGAGCTGCCAATCAAGGTTTCCTGGGCTGAGATTGATGTGTTCCAAATGGGGAAGGTGACTCCACGCCATTGCCTAGGAAACTGATTGAGCGGCGCTGGCGGGATTCCTAGCATAACATGCCAATGGACAGAACACCGTAAAGTTCAGCGCATTCGTGAAAAAACACATGCACACGACTTGCCTCTTCGCGAACACCGAACAGCCCGAAACCGTGGAAAAATTAGGTCCGTTTTCCAGACCGTGCCCACCTCTACTTAAAATATTAAATGCTGCTTTTTGCCACCTTTCCTCCAATACCAAATTCTGAAGGTATTTCTTAAATTGCAGGAAAGCATTAAAACAACTGGAGAATGGGCACTTAAGAACAGAGCAAAACTTACAGGTTTCATCTGATATAATGTAACTCTGATTTTTTTTTAATTACACTTTTGCTACTGTCCATTTGTAAAGCTTTAGAAAAAATGACCAAATTGCAGAATCTGAGCAGCAAATCTAACCAGTGATTGATGAAGCCGCTTCCTGGTACACACCAATGTCTGTTTTAATTAATTTCATTGGCCTGTATCTGAAGGACTTTTGTGGAGATGCACTTTCCCTCCAAGGGTAGATCTTGGGGACAGCATGGTTTGGGATGAAGATGCTCCCAAAGCATCTTTATTGCAATCCCAGTTTACGATGTCAGTTTTAAAGAGCATAAGAGTTCCAAATTTCTGTAGAACACAAACCTCTGGGTCCATGTGGAATCGAAAGCGGAATTTCAACAGGGTTTGATACTTCATTAATTAAATTAAAATATTTGGCCTCAGTCTTCTTGATGGCTATTTTGTACTAATCCTTTTAAATAGGCTAACATAACCTTTGCATTATATACAGGCAAACTTTACCCACATTCCAATGTACAAATCAGTTTTATAAGAGTAACTTTCTTATGCCAAACAAGGACAATAAACTTTTGCAGTAAAAAATTGAAAGCATATACTCTGGAACTGGGCTTGCTGGGTGCCTGCCCCCCCCCCTGGATAGCAGGTTAACTGCTGACCATTTGCAGCTCTGCCCACTGATCACTGGCAGTCAGTATGAGATGGCAAGTCACCTGGTAATCACCCACCACTAGCAGGCAACTCAGGAAAAGGGGCAATGATGTCACTTCCAGAAGTGATGTCATCACGCTGGCTGCAGGGCCAATTTCAGGAAGTGACGTCATTGTGTTACAGCTGGGAGTGTAGTGAAATTTGAAACCCAGTAAGTACTGATGCCCCCTCCCGCTCCTGCTGGAGTCCTGGCAACCATACCTGGAAATTTTGTTGGTCTTTAAGGTGCTCCTGGTCTTGAATCTTGCTCTCATAAAGAATGAGTCAGGCTTAGTCATGTTAAATATTATTTTTTATTATAGCCATGTAAATCATCATGAAACTTGTATTAGATAATCTCCTTTAGAGTCTGATGGATATGTGAGGAACTAGAAAGTTGAGTTGTGTTTAAATTACAGTGTAGCATGAGGGGTCAGAAGAATAGCAGCCTATGTATCCAATACAGAAATGCCTTCAGGGTGAATCTCTTTACAGTTGCCCTGCTGCTGCGTTTACCCTCTGAAACTATCAAGAACTCCAGAAGAATAAGAAATTGAAGTGCATAGCTACGGGCTCTGTAAATCATCTTTTCCCCAAAGCTTTTTCTGCGGATTCCACTCCTGCCAAAGTTGCTCTGACATATACCTTTGACCATTTCGTTCAAGATTTAGAGATCTTGCTTTGCGTGGGTGCAATAGGATGACCTTGGCCTGCTGATCTGCAACAGTATGTCTCAAAATAAAAAGAAATCTATTGAGGTGGAACAAATGTGATTGAACTGGGTGGACAGAGAGATCAAGGAGGATTCTTTTAAGGGAAGAACAGAACTGCAGCAGCAGGAAGTGTGCTTCTTTCTTCCGTTTTTTGGAGGGGCGTCCTTCCAGATATGCAAAACATGCAAATACTTCCATTTAACTTCTTAACTTCTGAGCTGAAAATGCACACGGTAGCTTTCCCTCATGCACTTACTAGCCTACAAAAACAAAGCACACGATTCAAGTTACAATGTAATTGTTTTGTATAAAAATACTATTGTCACTATACAGCAATTTTTTAAAGATCCTTTGGTTACTTTTTTTGAGTGCCAAGAAAGGGCAGACTCCCAATGGAGAAGGGGAAAAGAACTGAGTGCTCCACCTATTTGCATTCCAGCTCAGAAGAATACATTAAAAACCAAATAAATGTTCAGATGTGTGCCATGGTGGCAAATCTACTCTGGAGCATTAACATGTTTATTTAGTGCTCTGAGCTTGACTTGTGGCGCACATAGATTAACCTTCACTGCAGTAGTCTTCCCAAAACGGATGTGGCTTCTCGTAATGTTCTTTTTCTTTTTCTTTTTCTTTTTCTTATTCTTTTTCTTATTCTTTTTCTTTTTCTTTTTCTTTTTCTTTTTCTTTTTTTGCTTGAGGAAAGACTTTGAATTTCACCTTAAATCAAATTTGGGTGGCTGTTATATTTATACTATTTTTCATTTGGCTATTTTAAAATATTCTACCATTTTTTTTTAAAAAAAAGCATACATCAAAAGCAGATTTCTTGTTTGAAAGGAAGCATCTAATAAAGTTGTGTTTCATGGGAAAAAACTGGTTAAACTTGGATAACTGAGCTTGTAGGCACATACAAGGATTGTGGAAGATATAAGAGCCCCCAAAATACACATTTATATTCAGTAAATAGCCCATCCTTAATTGCTTGCCCACTTTGGTGGTGCCTGCTTCCAATTTGTAAACTGATGGCATCAAAAATCACACGAAGAAGTCGGAAGTCTTCCAAGAGCATCGCTCTGTTTTAAAGACATACGGAAATGGCCCATGTTGTGGATCTCTGATATATAAGAATGCAAGAGCGTTCGTGCTAAATAGAACCAATGGTGTATCTAGTCCATATTCTTGTTTCACAGGGCCAAGCTACAAGTGACGAATGACACTTGAATGGCAAGTGGATTGAGTGGAGGGCAAGTGAACAGGGAGAAATACACTTGCTGTTCAAGTGTCATTCGTCACTTGTAGCTTGGCCCACAGTGGCCCACAAGAACCTTTGGAAAATTTATAAGCAGGGCATGGAGACCAAATACCCCCTTGTCTTTTCCTTCCAGAGTGCTATTCACTGGATTACTGTATCTAACTTGGAAGTGCCATTCATTCATTGTGGCTATTCCCCACATATGGACCCATCTTCCAAGTTTTTTTTTCTAATCTGTTTTTAAAGCTGTCTAAACTATTTCTTGAATATTCACAAATAGTTACACAGCAGGTAAGAAATTCCATTTCTTAAAGGCTTCTGAGTTTAAAGCATGTAATTTGTAATGCAGCACTAAGTGACCACAGAAACTTTTAATGCACGGATTGTGTTACCACAGCTCCATACAATTTGTAAACAAAACTGCATTCCATAGTATTAAATCCATTTTACAGTCATAACGGGCAGGCCTTTTGTCGCATACAAGGTAAAAAATTACTTACATACAAGTTAGCACCCTCTCCATCAGTTATTACCGAACAAGTATTTGCAACCATTTTAGACTGTACATTATTGGCATTATGCAATACCACTTAAAAATGTGCACAGAAGAGTATAAAACAATTCTTTCTAATTAGCAAATTGTCATTTATATCAGTTTCAGTTTTGAATTAAGGACTGTTAGAAAAAACACCTTAACATAATTGAATCTACAAATTAGTTCATATTTCTTGTCGCTGAGAAAATTAGAAAGGAATTTAATATATCCAGTTGGGCATCTACATTATTATTGTTCTATTACTTTGGGATACAAATAGAATTCAAATTATATCTCTCGTCCTCTTCCATTTTTTTATAAGACTTCAGCTTTGATGAATGACTGCTATAATATTTCAAAGAATCTTCTTCTGAAAAAGATTGTCATAAATAGGGTTCTAGTTGTTATTTCTCACACTGGATGTGAACTAGATTCAGTATAAGAAACCCAGTTTTCTCTTTAGGGCAGTTAATGTTTAGATATACAGGATGACTTGGATATGTGAATGTGAAAAAGGAGCTCAGTTGAAGCTAGCAATCTTTTCTCCAGAGTATTTGAAATTCAGCTCAAAACAGATATCCTATCCATTTTATTTTATGTTTCTTGAGACTGTGAATAAACTGAGACTCCTCAGTTGCATTCACCTTGTGGGAGATGCTTCCATGCTGTTCTATGCCCATCCCTGTAGCACGCAGGAAGATTGAGAAACCACGGCCATGTTGGAGGACGCAAAGCAGGTGTGAGAGCGGACAAAGAAAAATGTATCTTTAGTCCTCCGAAAGAATCAGACCAACAAAACATGAAAAATAAGTACATGAAACATGAAAAACATGAAAAATAAGTACCTAAAATCATTTATTAATTAATTAGTTATTAATATATTAATAACAAAAATCACACTACAGGTTGAGTTCCAATTATCTCTGCAACAAATACGTATCATTTCTAGAGTCTCACTTATTCTAAGTTAATCATAGGAGCCCTCTTTTTTCTATTGTTCATATTTCTTAATCCATAAATCCAGATTTCAACAAATCCTTGTTATCCGTTTCATGTAAAAAGTCTATAAACAGTTTCCATTCAGTCAAGAAGTTAACTAATGTCCTTTCTCGAATCAATGAAGTAAGTTTTGCCATTGACGCAAACTCCAAAATTTTTGTCAACCTTTCTTCCACTGTAGGCAATGTTGGAGTTTTCCACTTTTGTGCGTAAAGTACTCTTGCTGCTGTAATTAAGTATAAAAACACAGTTCCAAAGCGTTTTTTCCAACTGTCTGTTTGTTATTCCCAACAAAAAAGTATCTGGTTTCAACTGAATTTTAATCTTCAAAATCTTCTGCATTGATGATTGTATCTGCAACCAGAAACTCTTTGCTTTTTTACATGTCCACCACATATGAAAAAATGTCCCTTCTTGTTTAGCACATTTCCAACATACATTTGAAGCACGCTTATACATTCTAGACAATTTTTCAGGAGTCATATACCAATGATAACATCATTTTGTAAAACAAAATCTTTAATACTAGAGCTTAATGTAAATTTCAACCCCCTTGTCCACATATTTTCCCATTGCTCCATTAATATGTCATGTCTACATTTTTTTTGCCCATTGAATTATTCATTCTTTTACTTGCTCTTCTTCCATTTCAAACCTCAACAAAAGTTTATACATTTTAGAGATAATTTGTTCATCATTTGTAGAAAGGGCAATTTCAAATTCAGTTTTTGATTGCTCAAAATCATAATGACTCTTGTCTAATTTGAATCTCTCCAAGATTTGCATATAGGGAAACCACTGGCAAGCGTGCCCTTCTGCTGCTAAGTCCTCTCTTGATTTAATTTTAGCTTGGCCTTGAGAGAATTCCAATATGTCCTGATAAGTTAACCATTTAGGTGAACTCATCATTTCCCTTCTAAAATGAGCTTCTTGTGATGACAACCAGAGAGGTATTTTCAAACAAAACCTAGGTTTGTATTTATTCCATAATCTCAAAATGGCACACCTTACATAATGATTATTAAACTTTGCATTGGCCTTAACAATGTCATACTATATATACCCATGCTACCCGAATTTTAAGTCGTGCCCTTCAAGGTCCAATAGTCTTCTATTTTTAAATAGTATCCATTCCTTCATCCAAACCAGTTAGCCGCAAAATATAATCTCAAATCTGGGAGGTCCAAACCTCCTCTTTCCTTTGCATCCTGTAGAACCTTAAATTTAACCCTTGGCATTTTGCCTTGCCATATAAATCTCGATATATCCTTCTGTCATTGCTTAAATGGTGCCTCACTTGTCAATATTGGAGTTGTCTAATATAGGAATAACATTTTAGGTAAGACAGTCATTTTAATTGTAGCTATCTTTTTAATGAAAAGTGGCAGAGTACAAGCTTCTAAGTTCTGCTTCCACACGATGAAAATGACCACAAAATTAATTTTTACTATCCAAACTCACCATTCTGTCACTCTGCAGGATGTACTAGATTTTTTTCATTTCTTGAGGATGAGGCATCAAATGTGTAAGGTATTTTACCACTGACATGTTTTTTTTTACCATTAAAGCAAGAACACTTTAGAAGAAAATCAAGGGAAAGCTTTCAGGTGCATAAACACCCTGTAAAAATCATTCAATTAATTACATTATTGATGTTTCTCAGCAGGTGCTACAACCATAGAGAAGTACGATCTCAGGACAAATATATGGATCCAAGCCGGGGTGATGAATGGCAGAAGGCTGCAGTTTGGTGTAGCTGTCATTGATGACAAACTCTTCGTTATCGGAGGCCGGGATGGTTTAAAGACATTAAACACTGTGGAATGTTACAACCCAAAGACGAAGGCATGGACCGTCTTGCCTCCAATGTCAACCCATAGGCATGGTTTAGGTAAGCTGTTCTATTCTAGATTAAGATCTAATGCAAAATTAATCTGAGTCAGTTTAAGCATCAGAAGAAAAGGTAGATGCAGCTTTGCAGAAGCGATAGGAACCGTTTTCCCGGCAGAACAGCGGACAAGCAGGGATGCCACCACAAGCATTCTTGGACAATTTTGTAGTTGAAGTTTCACTGTGTTTTGAAAAATCATCATTGCTAAATTTGGGGAACAGGGCACAAGGTCCGATAGCCCATAATTGCCATGTGGACACCCCATATGGATTATGCCATATCTCTGTCATGTGAGACAACCAATGGATATGGAAGTACATGTTGTTAAATACACAACAGTATGGAAGAACTCAAGGCTAATGGTTGAGGGCCTATGGCAGCATCTGAGTACAGGTCTGTGTCTGAACTTAACTAATAGTTTGCTAACTCTACCTCCACAAGTACTTCTTTTCTTCACAATAGTGTGATGAGGTTGTTGTGCTGTGAGTGCCGTTGAATCATGTCAGTTGAATTGAAATCTATACAGTCCTCTTGTTACCTGAAATGGTCTCCTTGCATAAATATGATTTATGGGGGGAATTAGCTGGCAAGGAAGACGGCTATATGAGAGGCGGTAACTGGAATCTATCACCTTTGTATACCAGCCCCCAATCCCAATAAGCCAAGCTAGTCTGGTGCTTCAAATCAACCAATAACCTTTATTAAAGAACAGCACTTTATGCACATACACACCAATTACGGGGGTGGGGTGGGGGATAATCATACACACACACACACACACACACACACACACACACACACACACACACACACAAAGTCCTAGGAAATATAGCTAGAAGTGTGGGAATAGGGCAAGAGGGAGTAATTATATCTACCTATCCTGGAGAAGGGGTCCAGAGAGAAGCTTCAAATGTCCCGCGTTGTCAGCCCAGAGAGAGAGATGTGGAACAGCGCTTGCGGATCCAGGAAAGCGAGCAAGCATGAACGAAGAGAGACTGGGGCGGGGGGGTTACCCTAAGGGAGAAGCCAGGAAGCTTGCACAATTTGAATGGGGCCAGAGCTTATCTTTATAGGTAAAATGTGCCCTGAGGTGGAAGATAGTCCTCCTGGCAGTTAGGACAAAGAGTCCAATGGTCGGTTCCTGGGTGTAACAAAAGATTTGAGTACTTTGATTGATGGCTGCCAAGGTGTATGAATAGGAAGGCAACCTGGTTGGTTAGCTGGAAGAATACACCAGGGCTAGGCTGATAGTTTTTAGGGAGGAGATGCATTGTGCCAAGAACGACTGTACGTGCTTATGAATGCCAATTGATTAATTCCTCGATCATGGACAGGGGTCTCATCACGGGAGGAGGGACAGGAATGTGCTAAGTGGGGGTGACTCAGCGAGACCTTTATTGCTCTGGGCCTTCCGGAGCTTGGGTGGACAGCGAGGCCAGTCGCATCACAAGACCTCTGCATTCCAGTGCGGCGTTCCTTACATGCCTGGTTCTCCAGGGCAGGATATGGCAATGACAGGGGCTCTCTGGTTGGCAGTGCTGCAGCCATTTTAAACTCCAGAGGCTTGTACACTTTTAATATCCTTAGGAGTCATATGAAAACTGGTATTAAAATGGCGGAGGCCTGGCTGACTGCTCACACTCTCTTTCCCTTCAATATCTGCCTCAGCAAGTCAGAATGTCCATGCCTCACCTTGATCCAGGTTCAACGCTCTGGGTAGGACTGCCAACTCTGACTGGAAAATTCCTGGAGACTTGGGGGTTATCCTTGTCCACCATGCAAATCAGCCATTTTCTCCAGGGGAGTGGTCTCTGTAGTCCGGAGATCAGTTGGAATTCTGGGAGATCTCCAGATCCCACCTGGAGGTTGGCAAACCTAGCTCTAGCATGGGGAGCAGGCCTCAGCACCACAACTGGGGTGTGTGCGCAGGGTAATAGGGCCCAATTCCTTTCCCTGCAGGTGGGCATTTGCAAAAGCTGCCGGCTGCTAGGAAACGTGACCATCTTAAAACTTTGTGCTGAGCTAAGGATCTCACGTACTGACTACGCAAGAAGCCCCACTGCACTGTCTCTAGTGTGTACGAAAAGGTTGCTGTGATTAAAGATGCAATTACACGATACCCTTAGGATGATCAGAGCGAGAGAGACTAAAGTTAGTGTTTTCTTTCCATATTGCTACTTGAAGCCGGCACAAAACAATTGCAAAGCATAAATGACAAAAAATGCAAGGAAGATAGAAAAGGTAAAGCAACAAAGGAATGAATTAAATAACAAAACACGCGCCTCGTAATGGCTTACCCTTTTTTTCATGACAGGACTTTGGGCTAAGCTAGACATGCTGGTTTTTAAAAATTTGGTTTGGGGATCTCTCCTTTATTTTTACCAGCTATTCCCCAAAGCTGCTGTGTAACTACAGCAGCTTTGGGGAGCCCAAACGTCCTCAGAATGCTTCCATTTCCCCCTGTCGAAAGAGCAGGGGAGGGAGATTTTTTTCACATTTTTTTCCTGCATCATGTGGAGCATTCTGAGCAGGAAAAATGGGGAGGGGTTCCCGCCTTCCTGTTGAGGCACAAGAAAAACTCTTGATGAGGGAGGAGCCACTCCTCCCCCCATGGAGGCATTCCCAGGCCACTTTGGCTCTATTTTTAAGCAGCTATTTTACTTTTTAACAGCTGTATAGCTTGGCTGTGGAAATTGAGTTGGACAGCTCTTTAAAAACCTGTACATCTAGAGACACTCTTTGGGTAAAATCGCATGGAGTCCAGTAGCACCTTTAAGACTAGCCAACTTTATTGTAGCATAAGCTTTCAAGAGCCACAGCTCTCTTCGTCAGATGCATGGAGGGTATGAAGAAACTGGCCAGAGATATATAGGCGGTGAGGGGAGGGAGGAGAGGGTGCAAGGAGTAAGGGTCATGTAAACGTAAATAAGTTCATGAAAGAGGTGGAATGCACGATCCAGGCTGGTTGTGAGCCCTCCCCTCCATGGCAGAATCTGAATCTGAATGCCTGAAGGCAGTTACTTTTGGTAATGAGATAACCATTCATAGTCTCTATTCAATCCAAGTCTGACTAAGTCAAATTTACATATGAATTCCCATTCAGCAGCTCAGCTGTTGCACTATTAAAAATGGTAACATCCAGAAACCAGCAGGAGAACATTTCCATCAAGGACTTAAAGGTCACTATATTTCAACAGAAACATTTCTGCTATTCTCAGATGCTTTCTGCACCTGGGCCTTAATATATTGTCAGTGCAATCCTAAACAGAGTTACTCCAGTCTAAGTCCTTTGAAATCAATTGGCTTAGACTGGTATAATTCCGCTCAGGATTGCACTGTGTATATTTTGATACGAATTAGATGTTTTTTTCTAATCTGCACAAGGCCATACAGTTGTATTACTTCTCTGTTTCATTCCCCTCTTCAAGGTTATTGTATTCTATGCCTCTAGACTCCTTTTGTGGCCTGTCTAGCCCTGTTTCTGCCTGCAAAGATATCTAGTATGACATTCTTGGTCAAATACAGCAACTGTTCTCCTACAGTTCTAGCTATATCCATGCAGGGAGATGTAATGTTAGCCAGGAAGCATAATTTAAAAAGACAGAGCTGGTGGAGATCACTCCTCAGAGGGCTTGTTAATTTCATCACCTCCCCAAAGGCTTTGTCATTTTTACCTCCCCTTTGGGGAGACAAACATGAAATTAACAAACCCTCTGAGGAGTGATCTCCGCAGGTTCTGTCTTTGTAAACTACGCTTCCTGGCCAACATTGCGAATCACTACACATGAGCTTCCTCGTGTAAGATGTAGAGAAACTCTAAGATGTCTCATCTAGAGACACTCTAAGTTCTCTGTGAGAAGGTTATTGGCACAGACTGTAGACTCATTACATTTATCCCATTTTTTAATACTTACAAAACCATGTAACCACGTAAGCTGAAGGAGTGTTCCGGTCCAAGGTCAACCAGTGAGTGTCATGATTTTGAACTGGACTCTTTCCATCCCAGTCCCTCCTCACTTGACACAGGGCACTGTTCTCTGCCAAAAACTTCTTCCCTCCTGAAGTCCATTTCAATTAATTGGCAGTAGATAACTTTAATAATCCTTTGAGCCCCTGCCGGAAAATTTGGATTACATTTTAAAACAGGCCCCTAATGGTTGTTAGCAATAGGTTTTTTCCCCCTTTTCTTATTCTGTTAATCACAGTCTATAGCAGTTTAACAACAGGTCTGCCAGTGTTTGCAGTAGATTAAATCATTGTGCCACGGGAACATTGCCTAATCATTTATACCCTTATCAGCACTTTCTTTAGAATTCAGTAGCATTTTCTAACAGAACTGTGGATATTACCTTAGCTTATTATGCTGACTCAACAAGTACAGGTTGTGAACACGAACGAAGAATGACCGCAAGACATATTGATGTAATTTCAACCTTTTGCAAGTTGTAAAATGTAGCTGAATCCCTTTTGCTTTCTCATTTTAAGGTGCACTTTGGGTTTAAATTTTATCTATAGATAGATAGATTGATAACAAAACCAGATATGAATTATGGAAGTTTTAACTGAGTGAGAGGTTGGCAAATAAAGCTAGATACTGTCGTATACAGTCTTAAAGCATTCTTGCTGTGGTCATCTAAAATAGTCTTGTTTTTAGACTATCATTTTAGGATTTTTTACAGCGAAAGGAACGGTCAACATTTGTTTTAGGAGACCGCATAATAAACTCTAGGCTAAAGGCTAAAAGGTTTATTGCTTCTCTGGATGGAAAATACTGTTTATAGAAGACTGCTGAAGGAGGGGGGGAACTAGAGAGACAACATTTCAGGAGCCCTAGCCCCGTATGGTAGAGAGCCAAGCTACAAGTGACGCCTGACACAGGTTGGACACTTGTCAGCTTCCCTCAAGTTTTGATGGGAAATGTAGGCATCCTGGTCTTGCAGCTCGGCTCTCCATTTAATTGAAGTTTACAGAAACCCTCCACCCACACACACTCAGCAGAGGGGAAGGGGGGTGCCTAGTGAGAGTCTGACGCCTGCACCCCCCCCCCCGACTGCATGTTCTCCCTCCCATAGACTGCTGCTCTGTAAACTTCAATTAAATGGAGAGCCAAGCTACAAGATCAGGATGCCTATATTTCCCATCAAAACTTGAAGGAAGCTGACAAGTGTCCAACCTGTGTCCGGCATCACTTGTAGCTTCGCTCAGAGTTCCCAGGTGCCTGCCAGTGGTGGGCAAACTCCTGGAGATTTGCCCCGTCGTCCACCAATTGCCCAGCAATTGGCAGGAGAGGGCAAGCTCCCAGCAGTTGCCTGGCACTGGCAGGCACCTCAGGAATGTGCACCACACGCATACTCCCAACTGGTGTGGCGATATCTCTGACGTCGTCATGTCAGCCATGGGAACATTCCCGTGCTTCATATGGGGCTGATTTGGCAAAGTGCATGCGCAAAGAGGATCCTCATGAGCAGCATGAGGTAAGTGCTAGCTCTCCCTACCTCCCAGCGGGAGGTGAGAGGGACCTGGCAACCCTTCCCTGTGGGGCCCTTAGAGCTGGATATGTTGTATGGTTTATTTTCATACGATATTTGGATTAGGTCTGGGTGGTGCTATGGAGGGCCCAGATGGAATCTTTGTGGAGGCCTCCAGTGGCTGTCAGCAGCTCTACATTTAAGTGGAGGAAAACAAAGGGAAACTATCTTGGACTATGTAGCATTTGGAAGGACTGAAGGAATATTGATTGCCTCAGCAATGCTCTGTTGATTGTAGACAGGCTGCTGCATGCCACCCTGCTTGGCCAGGTTAGCTAGTCTTTTTTTCCCTTTGTCAATGGGGTATAATGGTTGATTTACTGCTCACAGGGAAGGATGGGTCTGTGTTATTTGTGACCCTCCAATTCAAACATGGTGCACAAACCATGTACTGTCACTTGCCAGGGTCTTCTTGACAGCTCCCTTCATTTTGGGAGCCCAGACAGGGTGGTCCCTGGCCCCAGGGAGGCTCGCCTGAATTCGACCAGAGTCAGGGCCTTTTCAGTCCTGGCTCCAACCTGGTGGAACTCTCTGTCTGTTGAGACCAGGGCCTGGCAGGATTTCCTCTCTTTCCGCCAGGCCTGTAAGACAGAGATGTTCCGCCAGGCATATGGTTGAGGTTGGGCTAGGCCTCTGCTGGCCTGGAAAGAGGAGAAGAGAAGATCTGAGCCCTCCCCATCAGAGTCGTCCACCGTTTGGCTTTTAATTAGTTAATATTGACTGCTGCTGTCTGGCATATTAGCCATTATATTTATTAGGACATTTTGTCTGAATCTTTAAAACTGTCTTATTGCTTTTATGATATGTAAATTGTATGAAATGTTTTTTATCTGATGTAATCCAGCCTGAGCCCATTTGTGGGGAGGGCGGAATAAAAGTCTTCAATCAATCAATCAATCAATCAATCAATCAATCAATCAATCAATCAATCAATCAATCAATCAATCAATCAATCAATCAATCAATCAATCAATCAATCAATCAATCAATCAAACTTTGGGGCTTTTTGTTGTCATATATTGCTGGTGGGCTGCATTCATATTACCATGTATTATTGGTGGGACATCGGACAATGGGCCATGAGTTTTAGGAGTGTAGATTTCGGATCAACCAGTTGGGCAAAGGTTCTAATTAGCAGGGCTCATTTTGAGGGGGAATGCGCAGGAACGCAGTTCCAGTAGTTCTCCAAAGAGGTCACATGTCAGGTGCCCCTGTCCACCTGATTTTTGGCCATGTGGGGCCTGTTTTGGCCTAGATTGGGCCCCAAACGGCCAGGATCAGGCCTCTTACAGGTGGTGGATCACTCTCCTGCTCAGCAGTGATCCAATTCTGACCATTTTGGGCTCCTTTTCAGCCATTTTCAGCCCCCTTTTGCCATTTTGGGCCCAATTTGAGCCCTGAATGGCTAAGATTGGGTCCAAAACAGGCAGGATAGATGATGCCAGGGGGTGTGGCATATGCAAATCAGTCATGCTAATGACACACTTCCGGTGATGGCAAGGGGTGTGGCATATGCTAATGTGTTATGCTAATGAGTTATGCTAATGAGTTCCTGCAGCTCTTTTTCTACGAAATGACCCTTGCTAATTAGTATAAAAACGTTCCAATTCCAAAGGGGAATTTGCCTCTTTTTGACATGACCTGTTGAAGTTCTAATTCCCTGTTGGAAGCTGTGATGCAAGGTGTGTACTTCACATGATGTCCACCCCTCATGTAACTGATTCAACAGCACCTTTGAAAGTGTACACTATTTAATGAGCCACACAACTTGTACCTGTGCGATGAAGCCTTTAGGTTCTCGTGCTGCCTGTGTATGCTTGAACAGCTCCATTTAATCTACACAGTTTATCCTCGTAATCACCTGTCATGTATATTGTTTTAGTGTTATGATGCTACTGCCGTCTTAATTTGGAGAGGAGAGTACATGCAGTTTGTTACATCTTTATAGAGTGTCGATCAGGTTAAAAAGGAAATCATGTGTTTGCTACACTTGAGTTGATCATTAAGAAACAGTGAGTAGGTCTATTTTTGACCCTGCATATAGAGAGAGTATAATTTATAGATTGCCAGTGTAGTGTATCCAGGAAGCAGGCAGAGAGTAGCCGAGAAGCCAGAGAGCAAGTGATCCCAGAAGGTTAAAACAGTGCATCTGATCATCTGATCTGCAAGCAGAGAATATGGTTTGGAGTGGACCCAGGCACCTTGTTCTCCCCTGTCTGTTGTGTCAGCAAAGCTCTAGCATGCCACCAAGCAACCAGCAAGCAGGGGAAACCAAAAGGCTTTTGCTCCAGCCATTTTGCTCCAGCCTTTTGCTCCAGCCATTTTTTCTGCCCAGAGCTGACATTTGAAGGCAGCAGCTGTGAAGGCCATGGTATAGTATGCACTATGGTGTATTGCTGAAATGCACTCTGTAGCTGCTTATGCTGGTTGTTGCACTTAGATGCTTGTAGGAGATCCTTTCTGATTTTTTTTTCTTTTTTTAAAAAAAATTCTTTTAGTTATTGGTGGTTTAAACTCTTTTAATGGTGTTTTTTCCTGCGCTTAGTAAGTGCATGCAAGCTCAGATTTGTTGTTGCCGTGGTTTGTTTTCTTTGCTGTTGAAACCAAAATGATATCTTGGCCATTTCCACATGGCTTACCTTTGCTCGTAACGACCTGGGACATCATGCAAAAAATGCGCAAGATCACGTTTTCTCGCGTGAGAAAACGCGATCTTCCGCGTTTTTTGCGCGATGTTCTGGGTCGTTCCGATCAAAGGTAAGCCATATGGAAATGGCCCTTGTTGAATTTTGTGTTCCCTTTATTGTGAATGAGGTATAGTATAAGACTATCATAAGGGTAATTCTTTGTTGGGGAGTCAGAACACTACATTGATTCTCATGTTCGCTTTCAGGGCAAGAGTAGTTCCAGCCACAGCTTCTCAGCTCTGTACTTCTCTGTTCCTTGGGGGGAAAGACTAGACCTGTCCTGCCTGAGGCATCTTGTATTTGAAAGATTTATTTTGTTAAATCTTTTATTATATTGTGTAGTTGACCGGCTGCGGTTTGGTCACAGGGAAAGACAGAGAAAAAGCATTTAAAAATAAATAAATAACAACATAACATTCGATTTATATACCTCCCTTCAGGACAACTTAACAGCCACTCAGCGTGGTTTACAAAGTATGTTATTATTATCCTTGCAACGATCACTCTGTGAGGTGGGTGGCGCTGAGAGAGCTCTGAAAGAGCTGTGACTTACCCAAAGTCACCCAGTTGGCTTTAAGTGGAGGAGTGGGGAATCATACCCAATTCTCCATATGAGAGTCCTACCGCTCTTAATCACTACACCAAATGGTCTGTTAGCCTCTGGATTTTGTTTGCCTCTCTCTTCTGCCAGTACATAATCTAATATTCTTCATAATTCCCCAAGGGATAGGTACTCTTACATGACTGGATCTGTTTCTCTTTTAATTATTTACTGAGCTGTGTAACCAGGAATTGATAGAAAATCTTCTATGACTGGAAAAGAGCAAGAGTACAGTAGCACCTATAAGACTAAGAAAATTAGTGGTAGGGTATGAACTCACATGAGTCACTGCTCACTTCTTTAGATACAGCTAGAATGTGAGTCCATCTGTCCTTATATCTTGGAGAGTGGAGTGATTACATAAGTCAAATGATAATCACTGGTTAATGGTAAAGGCAGGCATGATTGAATAGGGTGGGGTATGCAGAGGGGTAGTGGGTGTTGAGAAATCAGTATTGGTAATGAGACAGGAAGCCTTTGTCTTGATTCAGTTCAGGAGGGTGCATAGTCTTGAGCTTCATTATCCATTGCAATTCAGCAGTCTCTCTTCCTAATCTCCCTTTGAAATTCCTCTGCAGGAGAACTGCTACTTTTAGGTCAGTAACTGAATGTCCTGGAAGGTTAAAATTTCCCCCCTCTGGTTTTCGAATGTTTTGATTCCTGATGTCAGGCTTATGTTTATTAATTTTTTGTCGAAGGGACTAGCCAGTTTGTCCAATGTAGAGGGTGGAGGGGCCTGCTATCACTTGATGGCGTAAATCACATTGGAGGATGAGCAGGAGTATGAACCCAAGATCGTATGGCTGATGTTGTTGGGTCCGCTGATGATGTTGCTTGGATTGATATGAGCAGTACAAAAGAGAGAGTCACGGTAATGCAAGCCGATACCAAAAAACAAAGGCCGTGACCTACTAACTACTCCTATTTAAAGAGATATCAACATAAGTAATATATTTATCTCAAAATTTATGTATGTATACAAATGGAGTGATATATTCAAGAGTAGCTCTTTGTTAATGAACATAAGAATGATTTTGTAAATATGTTTACACTGCACCCTGCAGTTTAACTTTGGTAGAGTCAAAGTAAGATATGAATCAATGGATGCTTGCCTTTAAATTGTAACCAGATATAAACTCTTGAATATATCACTCCATTTGTATACATACATAAATTTTGAGATAAATATATTACTCATGTTGATATCTCTTTAAATAGGAGTAGTTAGTAGGTCACGGCCTTTGTTTTCTGGATTGATATGAGAGCAAAGTTGGCATCTTGGTTCGTTGCAGGCCTCGGTACCAGAGTCCATATTTGCCCCCCCAGTCGGAATGAAGAGGCAGACACAAGTGTTGGGAATTAAAGGGCCGCTTTATTAAAATTACAACAACAGTACTGTCAATGCGGCAAGGGCCTAACTAGTGGTACAGGTCGGGCCCTGGGGTCACTCCCGGACCTCTGCCCTGACCTGTCTGGGTGATCCACCAACTGTCCTGAGGACGAGCCATCCATCATATGGCTGTGACCCGGCTGGCCTGGCAAAGTGGTGGTACAGCCCCTTAAAGATCCCCCACTTGGCCGTCAAGCTGCAGAGGGGGACCAGCTTGTCCGGGGGTTCCCCACCAGGGTGTCTGACCTCACAAGTGGGCAAAACAGCAGCCAGCCGCTCATGACAGGCCTCAATTCCCCACCAATGGGGATATGCCAAGGGTGGTCACCAGCCCGCTCAATTTTACCCAACTCCTAACCTGCAATGGGAGGTTAAACTCCACCCACCTTAGCCAAATACCCCCTCTCCAGACAGTGCAAGGTAAGCAAAAAACTCCTTCCCCCAATGGCCAATGCAGAAAAGGAGAAAACAATCCTACCTGGTCCTGATAAACAGCGACCGGCTAATCCTGCACTGAACTAGGGTGAGGTGGGTGGGCCGAGCACAAAGTGCAACTGAGAAGCTGGGTGGGCGGAGTGGCTAAACAGAGCCGCTGTCTCTGCCCCCGCTACATATCCTGATGGCGAGGAAAGTGCTGCTGCCTGTTCCTCCTTCCAGGATGTCAAATCTCAGCCCCCAGCTGTAGTGGCTGTTGCCACCAGCCGGGTAGGGCTGCATAGTGTTACGTAGTTTATCATGGTGGGTGAGTAGTTGTTTCAGGTTAGTAGGCTGTCTGTAAGCAAGAAAAGGTCTGTCCCCTAGTGCCTGTGTGAGGAAACCGTCACAATCCAGCATAGAGTTTAGGTCATTAAAAGGTGTTGGACTGGATTGAGTTGTGGGCTGTAGTTGGCCACCAACGATGTTCTGTTGTTATTTTCTTTGGGCTTGCCTTGTAGCAAGTTGTTCCTGGGTGTCATTCCAGCGTTTCCAATCATCTTTCTCACTATGTCAGGGGGATTCTGTAGTTGCAAAAATGTCTGTTGCAGATCATTCAAGTGACGACCTCTATCTGAGGGGTTGGAGCAGATGTGACTTCTGGATACAATCTGGAAGTGACCAACAGTAGCTCTAGGAATTTCCAGAAACCTTATGGTTTTACTTTATGGTTAGTAATATCATGAGTTTTTATTTTATTTTTCTTCCACTGTCCCAAGTGGTGGCCCAAGGTCTGGCAAGCCTAGATCTTTCCTTCAAAGCCATTGTCTTCTTGCTAGCAGGGTGCTGCGGAAATACAGAATACAGTCCTCCCTCTGAACCATCGACTCACCAAATTTCCAGCACACGGAGACAAGAGTGGGGGCGGGGGGCGGGGTGTGTGTGGCATTAACAGACCCTGAAGTAGGTGAGTGGCTCACAGGCTCGTTGTTTCACTCACTCTGTAGTGGGAAACTGTAAACACTGTGTAATTTTCCTATTTGACTTGTAACATGATTGATACTTAGAATTGGTGGGAAAAGTTAAGGGAAAACAACTTGAATTGATGGACACACAGTACTCACCCATATAGGGCTGATTCCAGACGGCCCTCCCCATGCCGAAACGTCGCGTGTCGTCGCGTGGAAAACGCGAAATATCGCGTTTTCCGTGTGACGACGCGCGACGTTTCGGCATGGGGAGGGCCGTCTGGAATCGGCCAGGGTGGAACCTTGTCTAGGGTTGCCAACCTCCAGGTGGGACCTGGAATTTTCTTGGAATTACAGCTGATCTATAGACTGCCGAGATCAGACTGCTTGCAGACAGTGGCAGCTTTTGAGGGCAAACTCTATGGTAGATTCTAGGTAAAATGCCTCCCCAAATTTCTCCTTCTGCAGCCACTGCACCAAATCTCCATGAATTTCCCAGGCTATCTATCTATCTATCTATCTATCTATCTATCTATCTATCTATCTATCTATCTATCTATCTATCTATCTATCTATCTATCTATCTATCTATCTATCTATCTATCTATCTATCTATCTATCTATCTATCTATCTATCTATCTATCTATCTATCTATCTATCTATCTATCTATCTATCTATCTATCTATCTAAAATTTCTATTCCGCCCTCCCCGCGAGCAGGCTCAAGGTGGATAACAACATATTAAAATACAATAAAAATTCATCTACATTAAAAGAACAGTACCATTTAAGATCACATTTAAAACATGATGGTGGACAGCCTTCACAGGGAGGGTTAAGATTTTATACACCCCTTTTTTCAGGCTGGCATAGGCCCAGCCTCAGCCATATGCCTGGCGGAACAACTCTGTCTTGCAGGCCCGGCGAAAGGATAGTAGGTCCTACCGGGCCCTGGCAACCCTAACTTAGTCCCATGATCAGCTGCTGACAGGTGCTAATATTTTTTATGAATTCTTGTTATTGTCATAAATATTATCATCATAATTATCAGGAAATTTGCCCTCCTCATAGTTGGAGCATACAGGGCTTTACCAGAATAAGTTCTGGGCTTGCACCAGCAACATTTAATGACTCATTGTGGTGATGAATTTGTACAGATGTCATCTTGACCCGTGTGGAAAGGCAGGACATAAATATAAATAAATAAAAATCAATAAATGCAGCCCTCTTACTATATTTCCCCCTCTTTCAGTCACATTATAATGAGATATGAATTTATGTCAATAGTGTGAAATATTGTATGATAGTGTCACCGGTCAACATTATTTGGTAACCTGGTTGGTATGCTGATGTTATTCTCAGTAGTATATAATCTCTTCTCCTCATATATATCTCACCACAAGGCAATTAAAAATAAATCACCTCTAGCAGAGAAAGAGAAAAAAATGTTTGTGCTTCCAAAGATGGATCAGTTAAATCTGATTTATCATATGAGATCTTTTGAATGCTTTGTGAGTACAATGATATGCTTAGAAGGGCACAGGTCTTGCTTAGTAGGCTGTAGTGCGCGAGGGTGGCCTTTAAAAAAAAAATCCAGCGGTCTCACGTCATGTTATCTCTTGCACAAATGTT
The DNA here is from genome assembly GCF_028583425.1 of Eublepharis macularius. Classification (NCBI taxonomy): domain Eukaryota; kingdom Metazoa; phylum Chordata; class Lepidosauria; order Squamata; family Eublepharidae; genus Eublepharis; species Eublepharis macularius. Next base: position 19,047,475 of record NC_072792.1, on the reverse strand, counting down.
CCTATTGCTTCCTTCTTAAGTATTGTTTAAGAACCTGACAGTTGGTTTGTGGGATCAGATCAAGTACCATCTTGCCCATCTTTCTGTTTCCAGCCTACCACATCTTTCTGATGACAATTCCCTGCTGTTTTTCTTCAACACGTGGTTTTCAAAGGCACACCACTTCTGAAAACGGGGTCCTGTACAGCTTAGAGTATCCATCAAACACTGCTTGTAATTTTGAAGAGAATTTGGATATCTCTGCCCGCAAAAGAGACGTGAGCTGAAATCTATCACTGTGGAGAGAATACACATCCTGAATTTTCTGCTCAGTTTTACTCAAAAGAAATTTGACAGTGAGCAAGATACTAAATGACTTGGGGAATATAATGGAAGCCAGGACAATTTTCATAACAATCGCTGTATTACACATCCCAAATGATGAAGGCTATTAGACACTATCAGACATAGGAAACAATCATAAGCAGATCTACTTAGAAACAGGCCAAGTTTTTTAAATGGGCTTTATTCCCCAAAAAGGTCCCTTAGGATGGCAGTCCCACTTGCCACAAATTTGTCCATTCCTTTTAATAATCCACTGAAACCGATTACTTTCACCACATATGACAGACAATGCAAGATCAAAATTGTGTATTAAGTGTAGTAGTTCGTCTTATATGGATCCCACTACCAGTAACTTTTGTTTCCAAATGTTACCAAACCTAGCAGATTGGATCAAGAACAAAACACAGTGTTTGAGGGGGGGGGGGATTTGTTTATTTGCTTGCTTCTCACAATGAAAATTTAACGAGGTTGAATTCAGAGCTTACGCTACCTTGCTGCAAGGCTTTGCTTTCTTATTTAGAGTTTTGTTTCAGCATTGTGATGTTGGGTAACCTATGAGTATAAATATCCCCTCTCCAACATCTAAACCAGCTTATGCTTCACTGAGAATACAGTGGATCAAAGCAAATGCTTGGAGGCCAAACAGTGAAATCCTAAGCAGAGTTACAGTGGAAATGTTGGCAGAAAGACAGAACCTGCAGTGGGACAAACAGTCCCCACCACAATTTTAAAAGAGAGACCTGGTCAGATGTGAAATACAAATCTAGTTGGGGGAACTCCAAACCCAAATTGCGCTTCATACTCTAACATGGCTATCGCTCTGGAATCTGCAACTGAGCCATGCTGTCTTGGCATCTTAAATGCTTTTTTGGGAGCGACTGGAGCGAGGAACTTAAGCTTCAGGCAAAAAAATGTTTAGATGATAGAATTATGAACAACTCTCTGGCTGTAAGAACAATTTAGTAATAGAGCAATTTGCCTAGAGAGCTTTCTTGGCAACTTTCAGGAAAATGTAATGGGCAGTCTTCTGCCAGAAACAGTTTAGATACAGTTCCATTTCAATTGTATAATTCTGCAATCACGTGCTGTTTAGATCATATGCCCCAAGAAGCATATGAGAAAAATACTTAGGCAAGAGCAAATACATTCTCAGTTAGGAGAACCCGTTTGGGATTCGCATAAAATAGCACCTTCCATTCCTGAAGTGAATTCTTGATGTTTCAATCTTAAAGCTCAGGCATATCAATTCATTAAGTCTGTCAGAAGTAGAGATGGAAACAAACAGCAATACGAACAAAATAAAAGCCACGAACAGCCCAATCTGCTGTTCGCGAACAAGCTGTTTGTGAGGCCCCATTCTAAACGAACAGGTGGTCATTGCAAGCCTCGTTCATTGCTGTTCATCAAGCCAGACAGTCTGGCACCTACAATCAATTCCCTTGGCAATTTAGGCAGGGATTGTCTGAACTCTGTCTGATCTCCTGCTGTTGCCCTGGAAATCCTAATCTAAGCCCAATTTAGCTTGATAGGCATGTCTTCTTTTCAAGTGTGGAGCTCCACATTTGTTACAAGAGAGCAAAGACCATGGGGGAGGGGGGCTCCCAACTCTGGCTAGTCTTTGCAGATAGTGGAGAGGGAGAGACAGCTGCTGTTGGCATTTTGATAGAGAGACAGGGAGAGTGCATTGGAGCTTGAATTTTCTTTGTGCATGGTGGGATATGGATCTACCCCTTCAGATTCCAGGGCTGCTGCCAGGCTCTGGGGCCAAGCTATTATTTTCTATTGGTACCTTTCCTGCTGTCTGCTCAGGTAGGGTTTCTGGGAGTGGTGAGGTAGGGATCTACCCCTTCAAGTTCCAGGGCTGCTGCCAGGCTCTGGGGCCAAGCTATTTTTTATTTATTGGTACCTTTCCTGCTGCCTGCTCAGGTAGGGTTTCTGGGAGTGGTGCGGTAGGGATCTACCCCTTCAGGTTCCAGGGCTGCTGCAAGGCTCTGAGGCCAAGCTATTATTTATTATTGGCACCTTTCCTGGTGCCTGCTCAGGTCAGGTTTCTTGACCAAACTTGGATGATGGCTGGAGGAGAGCCTGCCGGCCCCTACGAACAGCCAACCACGAACATGTTTGTGAACAGGGCCTTGTTCATGGTTGCTTGTGAGTCCCTGTTCATGGATGGCAATGAACAAGAAACATCATGTTCATTTTTTTCCCCTGTTCATGCCCATCTCTAGTCAGAAGCTGGACATGAACAACAAGGTCTGTTATAGTTCCTGTGCTATAATATTTTACACCAGTAGTTCCCACACTATATATCTTAAGAGAACTGCCAATTTTCATAACTTCCTAGTTTACAATACATATTCAATACATATTCAATACATATTCATACATATTCATTTACCAACCATTCATATTCATAAGCTTGTCATAGCTGTATTGTAAACTGAGAGCACAAGATCATGCAGTGTTCTGGCTGCCTTGTAGGCATATGAGTATCATGCCTGTTTTTAGTTTAATTCAACTTTTCTCTAAACCATAACCTTTGATTATAGTTCAGAAAAGACCCACACTCTTTTTCCAGTCAAGTTGCAGCTTAATTCTGTTGACCGCACGGGGTAGTTTGTTATTGTCTGTATCTGCATAGCAACCTGGACTTCCTTGGTGGTCTCCCATCCAAGGGTGGTCCCTCATCAAAATCTGAATGCATGTGACCATTTCTTCAGATCTGAAAGAAAGACAAGCAAGAAATAAACAAAAAGGTGTACATATGTGCTCATGCTGTGAACATGAATTATCGACTCTCTCTCTTTCCATTAAGTTTCGGAGGATCCCAGTTACCCAGCTTGATACAGGAGATGATGAACTCCAAAACCATTTTGATCACATGCTATGACCGCACAGAAGTTAAACACTTTTATTGCGAAGAAATTTCTTACAGTGCTAATGAAGTGTCCAGTTCATTATAAAACTTTCTGCAGCATGGAATGTTCTATTGAAAATCCTTAATAAAAAATGTTGATAAAAATACCCAGAGTTTTCAGCGGGTCTCAAGTATGCATTCCCTGAAAAATCTTATAGGTAAGATGAAGCACAGCCATCATCAAATCCATGTTGATGATGTTGCCTTATCCCAAGACAGTGTCCCACCTACTAGAAAAATACAATTTATATAGAATTTTCCACCTTTGACCTTAGAACAGAAGCGCTACTGTGTGCTAATAGGAATGTCAGTCTGACATTTCACTACAGGCTACTTAAAAATAAATTGAGTTCTAGCTATTAAAACAAATGAACCGAAAAGTTCATGGAGAAAAGAAAAACTTTTAGCCTGAGTTATCTTTGAAATAGTTTGCCTTTTGTACTATTGTTCTGAGTCAGAAAATTCATCTCCAGCTATCTCAAGGAGCTATATTTGAGGAATATTTAAAGTTACTAGGCAAAGACTCATAAATTGACTACCTGACACTGCAACAGAAGTACACCCTTCTAAATCCATTGAAATCAATTGGCTCAGAAAGGTGTAACCCTCCTTAGGAATATAGTTAAACACACACACACACACCGTTCATAATGGTTTTGTAGTCTAGAAAGTCACTTTTCCAACAGAAGGTGTTATAACTCCAAGTCAGCTAGGCTGCCAGGCCTCTTAATAAGAGGGGAAGTCTCCCACTATTAGCCCTCTTTTTCTGCCACTCTTCAAAGTGGAAGCAGAAGAAAAAAAATAAAAATAGCAACATTGCCAACATCATTAAGATACTTCTGGGGAAAACCTAGAAGTGGCATAGGGTAGCTCTAGGGAATGCTAGAATCTCTATGGTGTTCCCTAGAAGTAACATAGCTATGTCAGCAGCATTGCATACCCCACCATGCCTCTGCCTTCACAGGGTTGGATTGATGAGGGGGGGGGGGTAGTCTGCCCCTGGTGCCATCAAAGAGGGGGCACTGGGCGCAGCCACCAGCAACCAGGAGCATGTGGATGGCTGAGCAGAGGGCTGGAAGCCTGCCCGCGCCATTCACCTGCCCCAAGGGCAGGGGGTGAGTGGCAAGCCTGCCGCCCTATCAGCGCGCTGTCCATGCGGCAAGCCGGCAGGCAAGTGGCATGGGTGGTCTCCCAGCCACCCACGCTGCCACCACCAGCTCGCGGCACACCGGGGCAGCCGGCTTGCCATGTGGGCAGCGTGCTCCGCCCTACGTGATGATGTCACAGAAGTAACGTCATCACGCAGCTCTGGGAGCGCGTGCATGCACATGGGGCCAGGCTCAGGTTGCCCTGGGCACTGGCAACCCTAGATCCGCCCCTGTGCCTTCAGCCCTAAATCCAGTAATTACATTCCCTGTCCTCCTCTATCTAAACTATCCACCAACTCGTAACAGCTATGGCTAATATTGTGCAACACTGCTGTAAACCCATGGGAATTTTGAGTTTCTGTGTCCTGGTAAATAAAGAGCTAAACTACTAGGCAACTCTGGCCTAAATCACAAGGAGAAAGCAAAGCTGGTGTGGAGTACTATTCTGAGCCTGAAACATGGGTCACTGAGGAGCAAATCCACCTCCCATTGTTCCTACCGCTTCTTATCATTTGCCAGGCAAAGAGTGATGGTTTCTAAAGCTAGTCAGTGAGTCCATCCAACTCCTCACCTCTCCCCTTGAAACACAAAGCAACTTGAAATGCAGCATTTGCCAGGCTCAGCATCTCTTTCACTGCCACTCATCTCCGCTAGTGAATGGGTTTGCACGCTTTTTCCAAAGAGGTGGGCATGATCCAAAAAAAAAATACCAATCAAGCTGATCGTGGATTGGCACCAGCGACGATCCTGAATTAATGATCCACACCGGTCATCTCCCGTTTCCGATCTGTGGATCGTCGATCGTGGATTGTGGATCGTGGATCGTGGAGGCAAAAGCGGAGGAGCGCCCAGCTGTTCCCAGCGATACAGGAACAGTGGCTGATGCTGGCGGCATCTGTGTTTGTGTTTGGCTGTCTGTGTTTGGCCGTCAGAGCTGCCTATCAGGGTTTGCAGGGATGAGATTGGAGTGCTCATGGCTACAGAACACCCCCTTCCCCCTCCCTCCCTTGGGTGTCTTCTCCCAGCTGGTGACTGCTTTGCTGCTCCGTGGTTGGAAGGAAGCCCTGCTGATCAAGGCAAGCTGGGCTTCCATTCAGGTTTCCAGGGCGACAGAAGGAGGGCAAACAGAGCTCAGGCATTCCCCTGGCTCCGTTGCTGGCACGTGAGTGGCTTCCCGATCCAAGCACGATCATTCTGATCCAGCCCTGATCCAGCCCCCTCCCAACCGCTGGGTCATTGGCCGTTTCTGAGCACGATCTGCCGGGTCCCGATTGTGCAATTGCCATTATCGTGGGGGTTTTTTCTATCGTAATGTGGATCGTGCCCATCTCTAGCCCTCTCCACTTGTGCAGTGAATCACTTTTCACACTCAGAGCCAAGCTACAAGTGATGCCTGACACAGGTTGGACACTTGTCAGCTTCCTTCAAGTTTTGATGGGAAATGTAGGCATCCTGGTCTTGCAGCTGTAATGGACAGCCAAGCTGTAAAACCAGGACGTCTACATTTCCCGTCAAAACTTGACGGAAGCTGACAAGTGTCCAACCTGTGTCAGGCATCACTTATATCTCAGTATATAAGTGGAAGATGACTCAGTATATTCAAGTGGAAGATGACTCCCCTTTTTTTAAGGCCAAAAAAGTAAAAAAAAGAAAGTCATCTTCCTTTTGAGTAAATAACAACAACAACAACAACATTTGATTTATATACCACTCTTCAGGATAACTTAATGCCCACTCAGAAAGTTTGCAAAGTGTGTTATTATTCTCCTCACGATACTCACCCTGTGAGGTGGGTGGGGCTGAGAGAGCTCCAGGAAGCTGTGACTGATCCAAGGTCACCCAGCTGGCTTCAAGGAGAGGAGCCACTATGTGTATCTATACTGCAAGCTGAAGCCCCAGCCAGTTCACATAGGTAGCGCCTTCCAAGCAAGCTGCTCTGGAGCCTGCAGGAACTGCCCATCAGCTCGTTTCTCAGTCCACTCATCTATTTAGTGCATTTTTATGCTGCCGTTCCTCCAGGGTGGTGCACATGGGCCTTCTTTTCTAATATTCTTCTGGCAGCAGCCCTATGAAGTAGTCGATGCTGACAGAGAGTGACCAGATCAAGTTGACTGAGCAAGCTTCATGGCTAAGTAGGGATTTTGAACCAAGGATTCCCAGATCCTAGTCCAACACGTTTTACCACTACAACATACCAGCTCTTGCAGAGATATGATTTGTGAGAGTCAGCATGAGGCTTGCCAGGTTCCCAGGCAATGCTGTGGAGATTGTAGCATTTGCCTGCTGATCACTGGTGATCGGTGGGAGAAGGCAGGCTGCCTGGAGATTACCCACCATCACTGGGAACCTGGCAAGAAGGCAGGGGAAATGGGCATGGATGTGCCTGCACCTTCAGACAACGATGACCTGGAAGTGATGGCATTGCACCAGGGCCAATTCTTTAAGAAGCAGCCCAAAACAGGCCTTGGTGCAACTGTCGCTTCTGTGTCCACTAAAGTGACATCATCGGTTGGTGCAGCAGAGCACACAGGCCCCCCACTCCCTGCCTCACTCCTACCAGTTCCTGGGTGGGGCTTGGCAACCCTATGAGGTACCAAACATAGCTTTTTTATCACAGTAGATTGGAAAGAATAACAGAATTATGAAACTTAAATGGAACAATGATAGTACCTTTCTTAATATCAGCTGATGGACATAGAATGTAAGGGCAGGCCTTCACTTTCAAGCCCCGGTTTTGACCTTCAAACAAAAACATCTACCTGGCCTCTGTTTAAGAGAGAATGCTGGGCTGGATGGGCCTTGGCATGATTTAGAAGGCAAGTCATACATATTTAGGTTAATATTAATGGGACCAAACAGACAGAAATAACTGTAGGACAGTTCACAAATGCCAGCTACTCAAGAAAGTGATGGCAGTGGTGTCTTGAACAAACAGATCACACAGATGTTTCCTCCATGCACGTGTGTTCTAGATGAGGGTTCTGCAACATGGTGCCTGTGGATGGCATGTCACCTGCCAGTACTTCCCCTGGCACCCACCAAGCTTTTCAGAAAGTGAGTGGGACAATTGTAAGGCAAGTCTTGTTATTGGCTACCCTCATTCAAGTGAAAAGGTTTTCCACACAACCACTGGAGCATCAGGAGGACTGTTAAGGAATGGGACTTGTGGTCCATTCCCACTTTGACTTTTTTCCTGTTTATTCTCCTTCTCTCCCCCCATGCCTTGGGCTATCCTTCATTTCTTTTTATTGCCCAGTTTCTGCCTCCTGTGGCAGCCATTTTGCATTTAGCTCTGTCTCCGGTGGCAGCCATTTTGGGTTTTACTCTGCCTCTTCTGACAGCCATTTTCGGATTAGCTCTGCCTCCTGTGGCAGCCATTTTGAAGTGGTGCTTATCACCCTCTCTCAAAATTTTAAAGACACCCACAGGCTCAAAAACTTTCGTGACCCCTGGTCTAGAATGTAAATGTCAGTCTATGGATGACAGGATACTGCAGACAGATCTCTGGCCCATTTGCAGTAAGACACCAATACTTAGTCAAATGGATTTTATTCAGAAATCATTTCAGTATACAGTTCCATAGGTCTACTTAGGAGTAATATAAACATCTAAGCAGCTTGACTAGAGATTGACCAGAATGATGACAAGAGACAGAAACAGTTCTTTTCTAGTTCACTCTTCTCCTCCCCCTCCCAGTTATCAACAAAGTTTCCCCATTCTTTCTCTGTGAGAACATTTTACATATTTGTGCTATCACGCTTCATTGCCAAGGAGAAAGACATATCAAAGCCTGAGCGGAAGCCCAAGGTCATAACAGTAGAGTCCATTAGATAACAGTTATAACACCCACAAAGAGCAAATCAAAGTATAACAAGACTCTGTTTACAAATACTGGCATTAAGCTTTGAGCATCCAGCATCAAGCACTGAGCAGTAGAATCAAAATTGGCATGGATGGCTGGGCAGAGACATACATGACAGTAATCCTTTTGTGGGCCCAGTATCCCAGAAAATAAGAACTTGCTGCCATTTGTGAATCCAGTTTGCCTATTTGACTGTCCTAGCCACATGAACATACATAGTTTTTCATTTGTTGGATGTATTGTTATCTTCTTTTTCTGCCTCTCTCCCATTTCAGGAGTTACTGTACTTGAAGGGCCAATTTACGCAGTGGGAGGCCATGATGGTTGGAGCTATTTGAACACAGTCGAGAGGTGGGACCCCCAAAGTCATCAGTGGACATTTGTAGCCAGTATGTCCATTGCCAGAAGCACTGTTGGTGTGGCAGCATTAAATGGCAAGTGAGTAGGAGGGGAAATGGTACAAAAAAGATAAAATGATAGTGATCCTAAATGGGCATTTGGGAATAGGTGTTCAGTGTATCTTTCATTGACTAGATGACAGTGTTATCTCCACTGTGGTCTAAAATTGAGCACCTAAAGTGCTTTTCTGTTACAAACAGCATAAAAGGTGCTTATCCCAAGAACTGGATTCTGTGATTAATTAGCACACTATTTGAAGAACTGAGAGCAAGGTGAAATCTCACAATTTACACTGTAGACAGAAAAAATGACAATGTTTTCCAACTTCTGTCTTGATATATCCATAAGATCTTGGAGGAGGTGATCCGTAATAGCTGAGGGGAGGGGAAGGTTTTGCAAATGTATGTGTGTGTGGTTAAGAAAAACCTACAGGTATAACTGCTGGATAAAACAAAGTTAAGTCATGTGGAACAATTTAATCAGATCATTCTTAATCAACTGAAAATCTTTGGTTCCTAAAAAGGGAACAGTTGATTTAAAAAAAATTAGAAGAATGGCATGCAATTATTCATTCTGGATGAAAGACTCGGGCTTGGATCCTGTGAGTGAGTTCTTTGTGTGCCAGTCTCTTTTTTTTCTTCTCTCACTAAAACGTCTGTTTGCACAAGATCAGTGATTTTCAATGTGCAAAGAGAAGTTTTAGCAAAGGACAAAGAGCACTCCAAAACAGAGATGATGTAGTGCAGACAGAACTAATTCATAGGATGCAAGTCCTCATTTAAAGTAATATAAAGGTTCATTTTAAGCTGCATCAATTCACAAGGACAGATGAGCATTACTTCTTTTAGTATAAAAGGGAAGAGAAACCAAAACAGTAGAGAATAATGTCAGTTTATTCACCCTTGTTGGTAGCAGAAAGGGTTTTTTTAATATTTCACATAGAGAAACATATTCAAATTGTTTTTTAAAAGTAGGCATCTGATAAAAGATTGCTAAAAATAGATGCATAAAGTTAATGTTAGTGTAGAAGAATTAGCTGAGTCCAGGGCCGAATCCACATTACCTCTACGCGTCCCGGTGTTGCACTTAATGTCCACGAAACACCCGGAAGTATAGCGTCTTTCAAGCACGATTCAGAAATCGCGCTTGAAAGACGCTATACTTCCGGGTGTTTCGCGGACATTTAGTGCAACACCGGGACGCGCGGAGGTAATGTGGATTCGGCCCAGATTGTTGGCAAAAAACCTCAAGGATAGATGAAGAAGCATTCCTCAAACAGTACAAATTCCCAAAGGAATTGGAAATTTACAGATTTGGGCATCCCTCTTCTTGTAGGGATGGAGAACCTGTATAATTGGCACTTTGAAAAAGCAGGTTACTTTATAGTCAAGCAAGCCTTGATTGGCATATATAAAATATAAAATTTTAAATACAGAAACAAAGTGAGATTAAAATTACAGAAAGGAACAGGGCAACAGTGCAGTAAAACCAGTATAGAATAGGTGTATAGCTATGATGCTGTACAGAAACTTTGCTATTGTTTCAGTTATTTCCCCATCTGGGTTGTCAAGTAGAAACTTAACCTTAAAATCATCAGAAAACTCTGAAAGTTGGGTTAAAATAGGATGTAGAAGATCCCGGCGTGGCGCCAGGTAAAAAGAGCACTGGAGAAGAACACGAGAAACAGTTTCAACACAGTCTATCAACCAAGGACAACAGTTACTTTATAGTAATTCCAGAGAGAACTAAACAAAAAAAATGCCATGGTTACAGAGAAAAGTTTAGCCATGAACAGTGTGGGTCACAGTATGAACTGTAGAGGAGAATTCAGGGCAAACGCAACCAGACACAAATGAGAACACATTAATTATAGTACCTATTCTGTGGTGTTAAAGTGGGATCACTTCTCCTCCACCATTGTCTGAAGAAGCTTTTCTGTGTATTGGGGGGCTTGTACCCCAAGTCCCAAGGATTAGATCTAGAACATTTACAGACTCAGGGCCAAGCTACAAGTGACGAATGACACGTGAACAGCAAGTGGATTGAGTGGAGGGCAAGTGAACAGGGAGAAATACACTTGCCGTTCAAGTGTCATTCATCACTTGTAGCTTCACCCTCACTGTGAGTGATTCGGCTCACATTGGATAATGCACTTCCAATCCTCTTTATAGATCATTTTGAACGGATTTTTGTGTGTGCGGAACAAAAAACCCACCTCAAATGATTGATAAAGTGCATTGAAAGTGCATTATCCAATGTGTGTGGAATCCGCCCGTAACTCATCTGTGATACATTTTGTTGCCATGACTCCATCAGTAATCCAGGTCAGTTTCAGGGTGGTTATCAGAGTCCTAGCTGAATGGATGACCCTCACTTGGCGAGGCCTGATGAAAACTGTGTTGATGTATGTGACCTAGCATATGCCACATCCTTCCCCACTGGGTTGTTCATTGTGAGCCCAATTGGACTGGTTCTGTGGCCAAGAAAGTTATAAATGCTTCCTTAAGGAAGGGGTTGTACTGGCTGCCTTGAAGAAAGTGGCCATGAGACACTTCCTAAAGAAGGTGTCCCTGGACCTGGATGACCTCAAAAAACTACTTCCCAGTGGCCAATATTCAAGCCAGATGTTGCAACCTCTGGTTATTTGGAAGGAAACTGACTATCAAGATCAGTTTCAATCAGTTTCAGAACTGGTTTGGTGGCAGAAACGTCATTGTTCAATCTGATAGATGATCTTCTCTGGGGGACTGAAAGGAGAAGTGTATTCCTCTCCATCCTTCTGAAACTTTTAGAGGATTTCAGTAACAACAACTACCATATCCTTCTGAATCAGCTAATTGTGTTGGGAACAGAGATGGGCATGAACCGAAAAAAAACCCGAACCATGTGGTTTGGGTTTTTGACAAATTTGACAAACTACTAACCACAAACTTTCACGAACCTGCCCCTGGTTCGTGAACCGGTTCATTTGGTTTGTGAAAATGTCACACCCAGGTTAGAAAATCATCACTTCCAGGCCAGCAGAAGTTCACTTTCGGGGCAGCAGAAGGTCTGCAGGAAGTCTATCCCCTGTTGCCTAGGAAATTGATTGATTGGCACTAGGCTGTCTGCAGTGACGAACCAAAAAACAAACCAAATGAAACTGCCTAAAGTTCGTGGTGGTTCATCAGAAATGGGATCTGACGAACCGCTGGTTTGGTTTGTGTTTCGGTTCATGTCCATCTCTAGTTGGGAATAGGAATTTGTGCTCTTATGTGGCTGGCTCTTTTCACAAAGTGTTCCTGGGGCACTGCTACTTAACCCTGTGCATTTATGGCATAGGATCTCCTGGCAGTGGATAGTGTCCCCTCTGCTGCTTAACATCTACATAAAATCACTCGCAATGATTTGCCAGGGGTTTGGAATGAAGTGTCATCAATATGTAGATGATACGCAGCTCTGCATCTCCCTAACAACTGAAGCAGGATTGGAGGCTCAAGTTTCTCCGTTGCCATTAATATGTTTTATCAGCTTTGGCTAATATGTCCCAACCCTATGAAATGTCCACCTATTGCTTACATTGCTAGGTTTTAGGCACCAGGCCATAATGTTTTTGTTCACTCAAGTTTTTGATTGAATTTTATCTTCTCAATCTGTTTGCACTGTTTTTATTATGCCAATTTTGCACTACTGGTTTTACTGGTTGCTTTTTAAAAATACTGATGACTGTTTTAGTATTTAGTTTATTGTTTTAGTTTATTGGGTCATTTCAATTCTCGCCTTTTTATTTAAAACTGTATTTTCTTTGTTTCATTTTATGTTGTTAGCCACCTCAGGCAGATTTTATATATAAACTCCACAAAAATGTATCTACTTTAAGATAGTGGATAGAAGGAACTATTGCACAATCTGGCAACTGCAAGGAGTTGGGGGAGGTGGGGAGGTGGAGACTTCCATTTGGGTGGAACCAATGTCCCTAGTGTAATGATGTTACTTCTGGTGCAACCCGGAAGTGACATCATCACGCTAGGATGAGGCTCTAGCATTTGCTGAAAACTCTATGGTTACCCATAGAGTTTGGGGAGAATACCAGTGTCACCTGGTATGTGACCAGGTGGTATGTCACCTGGTGGTATGTCACCTGGGAGGTGGGGAGGTGGAGACTTCCATTTGGGTGGAACCAATGTCCCTAGTGTAATGATGTTACTTCTGGTGCAATCCAGAAGTGACATCATCACGCTAGGGTGAGGCTCTAGCATTTGCTGAAAACTCTGTGGTTACCCATAGAGTTTGGGGAGAATACCAGTGTCACCTGGAATGTGACCAGGTGGTATGTCACCTGGTGGTATGTCACCTGGGAGGTGGGGAGGTGGAGACTTCCATTTGGGTGGAACCAATGTCCCTAGTGTAATGATGTTACTTCTGGTGCAACCCAGAAGTGACATCATCATGCTAGGGGTGAGGCTATAGCATTTGCTGAAAACTCTATGGTTACTCATAGAGTTTGGGGAGAATACCAGTGTCACCTGGAATGATGACATCACTTCCAGGACATTCTGGAAGCAATATCATCACACCAGGGATACTGATCATGCCCTCCTAGTTTCATCCAAAAATTTCATCCCACTGTCCACCTGAGATCTCCCATCCCCAACAGCTGGCGATCATAATTACAAATCTAATTGCACGTGTGTGCTTTTATAGAATACCAGCAAAGAATCTAAGCAAGGACTCAGGCAGGCATTCTCTGTAATTGTGTTTTAAACAAATGAGATTAAAGAAAACATTAAGGCAGTGTGTGTTTGTATGTGTGTTTTAAAGTAACAGTACAGTAGAATCATAAGGTACATACATTGTTATCCAAAGTCAGGATGGAGCTGATATGGAAATCTCTTGTGGCCACAAGTACTCATATTCTTTGCAATGGATTCCATTGGAGGCTATTTTAAAAAGTTCTTGTAAGCTTTCATTAGTTTAGAACATGGCAGCCTCCTTATTGTTTGGGGATAAGCACCAGGTTCATATTACACCAATCTTAATCCAATTGCATTCATTTCCAGTTGTGACTCACAGTGCAATCCTAAACAGAGTTAGTTTAAGCCGAATGATTTTAATGGGCTTAGACTGGAGTAAGAGCCAGATTTTTGGCTTTGTCCTTTAGAAACCCAGATTATTTTCAAAAAGAGTCCAGTAGCACCTTTAAGACTAACCAATTTTATTTTAGCATAAGCTTTCGAGAATCAAGTTCTCTTCTTCAGATGCCTGATACAGAGACTGGTCAAACACAGAAGAGCAGAGGGAACAGGCAATTAGGAGGGGAGGGGGAGGGAGCAATCAAAACATTCCTTTGCTAGTATATGTAAACATCTCCTTTTGGTGTGTGTATCAGTTGGCTTCAAAGGAGTTTGCCCTGTTAGTTTGTAGAAGCCAAACAGCTAGACCATCCAATTCCAATGCAGTATGGGCCTTCGATAACCACAGCTCTCCCTGCCAGATGCATCTGACAAAGAGATCTGTGGATCCCGAAAGCCCACGCCAGGTACCACTGAGCTCCCCCAGACCCCACCTCTGTAAAGGAAATCTGTTACCTGTGGTAATGTGATAACCATTCATAGTCCCTATTCAGTCCCAGCTTGACAGAGTCAAATTTGCATATGAATTCCAGTTCAGCAGCCTCCCGTTGGATTTTGTTTTTGAAAGGTTTCTGTTGAACTACAGCGACCTTTAAGTCTTTGATGGAATGTCCTGGTAGGTTGAAGTGTTCTCCCACTGGTTTCTGGACGTTTCCATTTCTAATGTCAGATTTGTGTCCATTTATTCTTTTGCGTAGAGGTTGGCTGGTTTGTCCAATGTACAGAGCAGAAGGACATTGTTGGCACATGAGGGCATATATCAGATTGGAGGATGAGCAGCTGTACAGATGCGCTAGCATAAAAGCCCGTTTATAATTTGTAATAATTAACTCAGATAGATAATTTGGAATTTTTGTTAGAGGGAGAATGCAAACTGAGAAGGCTGAGCATACTCTGTGGGCTCTGACCAGCATGTTCTTATAACCAAAGTCCCTCAGATGTCTTCTGGATCAATTCTTGACTACTCATTATTTTCATCACAATCTGTGTAATACCCAAGCATGAACATCTGTAATCCAGTCGTCTATCCCAGTCACTTATGTGGTGGTCCAGATTAACTAGTCCAAGGAAACTTGATTCTGGATTTGATTTTGATTCCTAAATTTCAGATTAAATGCTCTTCCCCAGGCCTCTGCTTCAAAAGAAATCTCCTCAACTTCAGCTCTCAGAGGTATTCCAGATACACCAATGTGGTGCCATCTCTGGTTTAACCCCTCCATGTCATTTCCTTGTGAGCGGAAGCCCAAAAAGCTGGGCTCACACTCGTTTTCCATTCCCTCCTTCCTCTCTGTTGTGACCATTCTCGCATGAATATTATATCATATATGGGCGGAGTTCCCGTACTTTCCTTCCGCTGATGGGGAAAAACCGTAAAAAGAAACAAGCAGGGCTTTTTTCCAGCAGGAACGCAGTGGAACGGAGTTCCAGAACCTCTTGAAAATGGTCACATGGCTGGTGGCCCCACCCCCTGATCTCCAGACAGAGGGGAGTTTAGATTGCCCTCTGGCGCGGAGGGCAATCAAAACTCCCCTCTGTCTGGAGATCAGGGGGCAGGGCCACCAGCCATGTGACCATTTTCTCCTAGGGCAACCCACTGAGTTCCACCACCTCTTTTCTCAGAAAAAAAGCCCTGGAAACAAGTACACCACTGCCAATATATGACTGCGAGGCCATTTGCTATTTTTCGTTTTCACTCAGAGATTCTTCCCTTCCGTTTCTCCTTCCCAGCCATCCCTGTTGTTCTTCCACCAAGGAACGGAAACCCTGGGAAGAGATGCCAGTGTGGCAAACTCCAAAACAAAAATGCCAGTTTTCCTTCTGGGGCTTGGCAAACCTCAAGTCCCCGCCTCATCTCTTTAGAGTAGCAGCTTGGGCCACACCTATTTCTTCAGAAAGCCAGGAATTTGCTACGGCCAAGTTAGACTTCTTCCCTCCATTCCCACCCATCTAGAACCAAGCGAGGGAGACCTCTGCCATGTTTCCAAGGCTGGCAGGAATTCCAGCTCTGCTACAAAGACAGAAACTGGGGGCAGCTTCCACTGTGATCCACTGGAATATATTTCATACTCCCTACAGAACACACATGAAGGCAAAGGCCAGTAACAGCAACCTGGACTCCTGCCTATGATCCTCTGACTAGGTCACAGAGCCAAGCTTCAGACCCTTTCCCGAGCTTCTGCCCATAAGAAGCAGCAGAGACAGAAAGAATACCAAAGTGAAGGGTTATTTGAAATTTTGTGCCTGGTCTCCTTTAAAGTGGAGATGCCAGGAATGGAACCCGGGAGATTTCTGCATGGATTTCTGCATGGAATACACCCTAAGGAACTCCTTAGATATTGTGTAGGAATCTTAGTAGTGGTTTATCCATGTTGTCTGTTACTGCTCTAATCCAAATCCTGACAGCATAGAGCATCTGCCCAACGACTCTCATGATTAATACTTTAACTGCTGCAGGCACATATTGGCGCTCAGAGGAATAGTAGAATCTTGAGATGGTCTTCCCAGTATTCAAAGCAGCTCTTACAACAGAGTTCAATTGCTCCTTCCAAGAAAGATTTGTTTGAAAAATAATTTCTAAATGGCTGATTCTGCACATGTTGGATAATGCACTTTCAATGCACTTTAGCTACTGTTTGGAAGTGGATTTTTTGTTTCACACTCGAAAAATCCAGTTCCGAATGATCTCTAAAGAGGATTGGAAGTGCATTGTCCAATGTGTGTGGAATCAGCCAATATTTGAAATGGCCCACCTGCTCCATAGGTTGATCAGCTACTGCCCATTTGTATTTCTTTATCCTTTGTTTTTTGCTGAAGAGAAGAACCTTTGATTTGGTAACATTAATATCTGAACCCTCATTGAAGCAATACTCCTCAAAAGAACCTATAAGCTTGTAAAGGCCAGCCACAGATCTTGACATGGGAGCAGTCTCATCTGCATATAGGAGGCAGGATATTTTGACATGAGCCGGGAAAGGTGGATGAAATTCATCTCCAAAAATATGAGGAATTAGATCATTAAGGTACAAATTCAATAACAACGGGACAAGGATGCATCCTCGTTTTACTCCTCTGCTCAATGGGATGGCCCTGATCAGCTCAGCAGATGAACCACATTTTGCTAGGGCTGTCGGCTGATCATAAATTTGTTTAATCAAGAATAGGAGATGCTTGTCAATAGATGAATTAATTTATTTATCCCATAGTCTTTGCCTGGGCATGGAAGGCAGCTCTAAGGTCCATGAAGGCAACAGCTAACAATCGATCTTCTAAACTGCTATACAATGAATTGGAGAGTGCGGCAATGATCAACTGCACTGGATCCTCTGCAGAATCCTGTTTGCTCTCTGCCCAGTATAGCTTCATCCTCAATCCAGGAATATCATTTCTCATATAGCATAGAGGCACACAATTTGCCCACTGCTGATAGTAAACGTATCGGTCGGTAATTATTTGGGTCAGTTGGATCACCTTTTTTATAGATAGAGACTAATGTTGCATGTCGCCAAGTGGGGGGCATAATTCCTGTCTCATTAATTTGTGTAGATATTGGTGCCAGAATCTCCGCTCACAGATCCAGATTTGCTTTAAATAGCTCCGCAGGTATCAGGTTAGAGTCTGGTGCCTTCCCAGATTTCATTTGGGATATTAAAAATTTAATTTCTGTTATTTTTTAAATTTTTTAAAAAAAATTTATCGTATTTGTATTCCGCCCTCCCCGCAAGCAGGCTCAGGGCAGATAACAGCATTAAGAACATTTAAAACATTCCATATAAAACATTTAAAAGCATCATACAAAAATATAAAAAAATAGCAGCACTCTTTTTCTTGATGGCAGCAATACAGTTAATAGCAAATAGTGCAACAGTACAGTTGAACATAGCAGCAGCTTAAAAACAGTGGTAGGCAGCTCTCATAGGGAGGGGAGTAGATGTTGTATCCTCCAGCCAGTGGAGGCCCAGCCTCAGCCATAAGCCTGGCGGAACAACTCTGTCTTACAGGCCCAGCGGAAAGATAGTAGATCCTGCCGGGCCCTGGTCTCGGTAGACAGTTACTGTGACAGGAGGCCATTTCTCAAGCTTTGGAATAGAAGTCATCTGGAAAGAGGTGCTGTTAACAGATGGAATCACAAATAAGATGTTGAAGTTCCAGCAGTTGGCAGAGATGTGGCAAATGAGTGGGAATCTAGTGTTTAGCTCCATTGCTATCATGTCCCAGAAGATTTTTGCATCTTTTTGTTTGGAAGCCCAAATTAAACATTTCCAAGAGGCAGTTAAGGCAGCTCTTTTTTTAAACTTTTAATGAGCATTTTCTGAATTCACATTTTGAGAAGGAAATCCATTTAAGTATGCCTCTGTCATTACCATTATATGATTTAAATGCATTTAGCGAATTGCCCTTTTAAGTGCCCTGCAGTCAGTATCAAACCAGTTATCTTGGCCTCTCTGGCCATGCAAATTTCTAACTGGGCTGTAGAATGTATATAGTAGTTGAAAGAATTTTATCAGTTTGATCGTTACACCTAAGTTCCTCTCTAAGGGGGAATAGATGGAGATTTTAGCCTTAAGTTGACAAACTTTAGGACAGCTCTTTACATTGTTCCAGCGAGTTTGTTTTGATTCTGGCTTAACTAGAGAAAAGTGGCAGATTGAAGAAAATTACATTGTGGGATATTTAACGTTAACTGCAGAGGAACATGATCATCATCCATAGAATCAGTTGTCTCCAGTGAACCAATCAAATCAATCAGACTACGGGCCAAGCTACAAGTGACGAATGACACTTGAACGGCAAGTGGATTGAGTGGAGGGCAAGTGAACAGGGAGAAATACACTTGCCGTTCAAGTGTCATTCATCACTTGTAGCTTGGCGCTCAGTGTGACTATGCAGTAGCAGGTGGCTAACCATAAGTGTCCAGCAACAAGTTAAAAATCAACACACAGTTATTATACATGTAATGGATATCAGTGCATGATAGGGCTTTTTTGATGATAGCACCAAAGTTATTGAACATTCTCTCCCATGAGGCACAACTGACACCTTCCCTTATGGCTTATTTCCACAAAGGGATTTGTTTGGCATAGACTGGTTTTAGTATACTTTGATTTTAAGTAGTTTCTAGAGCCAGCAGGACCTGACTTGGATACCCCAGGTGAACCTGATCTCATCAGATCTCAGAAGCTAAGCAGGGTTGGCCTCAATTAGTAATTGGATAGGAGACCTCCAACAAAGATCAGAGTTGCAGAGCCAGGCAATGGCAAACCACCTCTGTTAGTCTCTTACCATGGAAACCCCACCAGAGGTCACCATACCACAGCTGTAACTTGAGGGCTCTCTCCACCACCTGAGCCAGCAGAACACTATGTTTTGAGTTCTTTTATTGTGTATCATACTTTATTGTTCCCTGGATGGTGACTTAAACATTTCCATAAGCTGTCTTGGGGAGGGGAGGCTGCATGGTAGAGCGATGTTTGGTTTAAACAAAATTGCAAATACATTCTATTGCAAATTGCAAATAAGTCGCAAATTGCTGATCCCTAGATTATTTAACTAAATATAACTTCATTTTTTTGCATCATAGAAAAGAAATGGAGAACATTTTTTCCCCAGTAAACAGAATCAGGCAATAATAGTTCTAAGGATGAGCATTGCATTTGGATGCTTAGCATAATTTAACAAAATGAAAGTGTTGAATTGTTGAGTAGTATATCATCAAAAGGAGCAGAACCCTGTAGGTACAGCCTACCGAAATTCATTTCATATTTTGTTATAATAATAATAACAATAGCAGTGTATTTAAATACTACTCTTCTAGACAGATTAGTCCCCAACTCAGAGCAGTAAACAAAGTCAGTGTTATTCTTGTAATCCCCACAATACAGCTGGGGAGCTGGAGCTGAGAGCAGCAGCTTACCCAAGGCCACCTGCTGTGATCATGGCAGTCGTAGGAGTCGAACCAGCAGCGTGCTGGTTCTCAACCCAACCACTTACCCACTATGCTACAGCAGCTAAAGTTTCAAAAGGAATTATGATATAATTCTGTAGACTGGCTTACTTATTTTCATATTAAATTCTTAGAAGGAATTTTGACTAGGTGGACTCTTATCTTAGAAGCTCTTCACTCATTCTTGAAGGGGGCAGTGTATAGGAATCTTTTATGCTCCTCAGAAGTTCCAATTTCAGTTTGAACTCCTGTTCTTAACAACCCAAATCAAAATGCAAATAAATATTAAACAGTTATTTTCCTTTTATTAGCACAGGTAGAATAAGGTTTCATTAGTCTAAGGGCCAAGCTACAAGTGACGAATGACACTTGAATGGCAAGTGAACAGACTCACGTGTATTCCTCCCTGTTCACTTGCACTCCACTTGCACTATGTGATTGAGTGGAGTGCAAGTGGAGTGCAAGTGAACAGGGAGGGATACACATGAGTCTGTTCATTTGCCATTCAAGTGTCATTCATCATTTGTAGCTTGGCCCTAATAAATTTCTTATTGTTACAGGGGTGGTGGTAGGATTGGATGTATAGCTGGCTAGGAGAAAATAATAGCTGGCTACAAAGCAAGCAGTTTGTGGACCCAATTAGAGCAGAGTATGATGAAATCTTTGAACATCTGTCATCACTTCAGAAGATGCTTCCAGTTTTCATCTAATCTGACCACCAGAACTATGCATATTGGGACAACAACTTACTTTGCAGATCGGGCATATGCTTTCTGAAAGTTCACAAAAAGCAATCAGTTAATTCCCTTCTTTAGATCTGTCAATCAACTAGATGGGTATAATGCTGTTGGGCAGACTATAAATTGTTCTTCGAAAATTGGTAGTGTTTTCTTTAGCTGAAATGCGCCGGCAGAAAGCTGTTCTGTATATGAGCTGATGTATCCCATCAAATGTAATATGTGCCATTTGTTAGAACAGTTTTGTGATGTTACCAGAAATGTAATAGCAGATTTATGTGTGAAGCACAAGAAGTGGTCCTAAAATAGAATAGGTATTCATAGAAGACATGGAATACCATGAATCCCATTTAATATGCATATGGAAGATGGAAGATTTCACAGCATTTTTACATCAGTTGTAACATTCCCCCAAATTAGTGTAAATTTGTTACATGTCCAACAAATTGATAAGGGTAAGTACAACTCATTTGGGTGCATTGTTTAACCAAACAAATTCCTTTTTGATCCTGTCTGCTAAACAAATCAGAAAATGTTCACAAAATAACAAAAACAAATCACAAAATAACTACACATAGCTCCAGATGTTCACGCAATATATCCTACCACAAAGGAACATTAAAAAAACCAGCTTTTTGTCTTTAAAAGGGAGGGCTGTTCAGACATGAAACACAAATCTGAGGATGAAAGCCTCCCTCTGATGAAGAACATTCTTTATTAAAGAGAGTCTTTCATTACTGGAAGAACACTTAAGAGTTTCTCTACATGAGACATTTGACACATGAAGAACATGTGTTGGGGGATGCAATGGTAGCTGGGAAGGATAGTTTAAAAAGGCAGAGCCAGCGGCAGGGCAAAGGCTTTGTCATACACTGGAGCTGCATGAAGGGGCTGTAAAATGCCAGAAGGGAAACTTCAGTCCAAGTCTGGCTCTGGAAGACAGCTCCTGTCCATCTTCATTCCTCGCTGCCCTCTGGTTGCAATCCCACACTGTTTTAAACTGGAGAGGGAAAACTGGCAAAGCCTTCAGGGAGGCAATGATGCAATTAACAAACCCTCTGAGGAGTGATCTCTGCTGGTTCTGTCTTTTAAAACTACTTCCCGCCTAAAAATGCATCTCCCTATACTTGATGAACAGTAGAGATGGGCATGAACCAAAATACGAACCAAAATTAAGCATGAACCAGGGTGGTTCGTGGTTTGTGAACCATGGTTCATCAGATCCTGTTTCTGACGAAACGCTGGTTTGTTTGGTTCATTTTTTTTGGTTCGTCACTGCAGACAGCCTGGTGCCAATCAATTAGTTTCCCAGGCAACAGTGGATGGACTTCCTGCAGACCTTCTGCTGACCAGGAAGTGAACTTCTGCTGACCTGGAAGTGATGATTTTCTGACCTCTATGTGACATTTTCACGAACCAACTGAACCGGTTCGCGATCAAGGGGCAGGTTTGTGAAAGTTCGTGGTTCATGGTTCATGAAATTTGATGAACCATGAACCACATGGTTCGGTTTTTTTCCAGTTCGTGCCCATCTCTAACTAACATACATTGAGGCATCTCATGTAAAGAGACTCTTAGTGGAACAAAGCCATAGGATCCAATTTAGTGGAAGGAAGTCACAGGATCTAACCTAGTGTGACCTGCAGGGGTCTTATGTTCAGAACTATGTGTTTAATTACAATAGTGGTGCCACAATGAGTTCTCTGTTAATGGTAAACTTAAAATACACCTTTTTAAATGTGCTATTAGTCATACAACTTCATAAAGCCATCCTCTGCTTTTTTGGAGTACATCTAAAAATAACACTTGCACTTCAGGATGACCTCATGGTATCCATTCCTCTATAAACCATAGTTAACTTGGTAAGTGATGTTGCTATGCTCAGAACAGCTCAGCTGGACAGTTTTGTTTTAACTGCACCACTTCGTTCTCTTTTCAAAATAACCCAGTTTTTAATGAATTTATGACCATATTTAACCAGTCAGTGAAATATACTAAACAGCCTTCCAAGCTGTTTAGTATATATAAAGGGAATTTCCATTTGTTACTTTTCCTTTCTGTTTTGTGCATAGCTAAGCATACTGTAAATACAATTTTTATAGGTAGATGTGTTTTAAAATGTATGGAAATAGGCCGATAGAACTGTCAAAATGTTTAAAAATATGAGTTGAAGTCCATTTGTATATAATTCTGTGGGGAGAAGGGTTGATGGTGCAGCATTTAGGCTCAGGAGTAGGAACGTTTACGCATCAGAAATTCTGTGAAGTACTTCAACGGGCTTAGAAAGTGTACTTAGGAGAGAGCACTCTTAATCTCCACATGTGAGGCATTAACAGGACTTCTCAGCAGATAGTTCCTCAAACTATCTATCTGGTTGAACAGAATCATGGCTTTCAACTTCAGTTCCTCCATAAAATATGCTTTGCAGGGATTACAGCTGCATATGTATGTATATTATTTTCACATTGCCCTATTTCCTGTGGTTGATAGGCTGGTTCCCTCTCAAGTGAGTAGAACGTTTTATCGTCACTCTAAATTTTCATTTCCTTCATTGGAGAGTAGGAAAGATCAGGCTGTGCAATAGCTATTTACAGGAGGTAAGATTGTCCAGTTGGCAGGAGGTTTGTGGGTGGTGTTGAGGGTGTGAGGATGTCACTTCCAGAGAAAACCCAGAAGTGATGGTGGGCAGCTTTACAAATCAGTGAAAACTCTATGTAAAACTGTAGAGTTTCCGGCAATTCCTAGAGCTCCCTGCCATCATTTCCCCAGAAGAGCATGTTTGTTTTTTAATGTTTAATTTTTTTTAACACACCCCTCTGCTGCTCCAAACTCAGGGCAGGGGATCCCCCCAACTGCACCATTGGCTTAGCAGCTTTATCAGGAGGAGTCCAGTAAAACCTGCCTGTCCCCTCTCTCTCCCCACCAGGCTGGATTCACTGTGGCTAGAACCAGGGCTTTTTTTCAGTGGAAAGGTGGTGGAAATGAGTTCCGGCACCTCTTGAAAATGGCCACATGGCTGGTGGCCCCGCCCCCTGATCTTCAGACAGAGGGCAATCTAAAATCCCCTATGTCTGGAGATCAGGGGGCGGGGCCACCGGTCATGTGACTATTTTTGCCGAAGGTGATTTAAACTTTAAAAAACTCCCCCCTTGTTCCAGCTGACCCAAAGTGACATCATTGTACGGTCCTGAGTTCCACCACTTCATTTCCCAGAAAAAAAACCCAGGCTAGAACATACACTTTGAGTGGAAGCCCTCCAAAGCACCATCAATAGAGTAATACTAGCAGAGCAGGACTTCCTTGCCTCCCCAGTCCTATTGCTGCCTACCAAGCCTCTTGAAATTCTGTTCCCGAGAGTCAAGAGACTCTCAGAAACAACATTGGAAGAAAAGGGAGGGATGTCAGCTGGGGCAGTAGAGAATTTGCAAAATTGTCCTCCTCTTCACCACAGGAAGTGCCTTTCCGTTAGTGTAATTCACATTATTCAGGCAGAACAGCTCTTCTAGATTCAACACTTGACTTACAGTATCCACCAGCCTGCTTTTCCTAGACTTCTCCATAGGGTTGCCACTGCTTCTACTGAAAGGGGTCTGTGTAGATGAGCACACTAGATGGGGTTGTGTGTATGAGCACACCATTTCCTGCTCCAAGTTGTTGCATGGAAAGGGGCAGGTTGTATGCAAACTCAGCGCAGATCTTTGAAAGCTGATATGTCTATGAAGCCCAGCAAGTAGCAATACATTCGCCTTCCAGAATGTACTAGCTTTTTAAATAACTTGCTGTTATATGAAACATTAATATTAAGGAGGAGTTAGGTGTTCAGAAAGCACTGCGCTTTCACAGCGTATATTTTCTCACCTCATTTTTACAGCCGACCAAAGAGCGCTCTGTGAGCACCCATAAAATCTAAAAATGAAATTAAGAAGATACATTTTATTCTGATGGATTTAATTATTAGAAGCTGTGCTTGAATCAAAGAGATACCAATTATTTCTTTACTAACTGTTCGGGTTACAACGCTTTAAAAGTGATCTGTGGTTTCTGTCCTGCTTTTAAATAATTCTGAGTCTCTCTGTTTAAAAGCAGAAGAGCTCACCTTTAACTTCCTTGAATGGAGTCTCATAATCAGAGTTTCTAGACATAAACAGCCTGCTTTCTGATTGACTGTATCATAGTGAAAGCTCACATGCTGGGCAAAATGTCAAAAGCCACCAGTGGGGCACACCACAGGGAGCTCTTCACATTTGCACAATAACCATCTTACCGAACCGACTGAGAAAAAAAACACTGCCCTTTATTGAACCATCTTTTCCAACAAATATACTTTCAAGTACTTCCACCAGATGAGGCTGTTTATATGAAATTTCAGGGAACGGTTCCCAGTTGCAGACTGATAAAGTAAACGGATGTTTCTTCTGTTCCTAAATAAATTACCGTGGTCTTGGTTGCACCTTCTGGGTTTAACAACCTTTGTTGGGTGTCTCTTTCTGTGTGATCCACCTTTCTCCTTCATTGGCAAGGTTATTGATTCAAGTTGGACAGCCTTATCTAAGGGCCAAGCTACACATGACGAATGACACTTGAACGGCAAGTGGATTGAGTGGAGGGCAAGTGAACAGGGAGAAATACACTTGCCGTTCAAGTGTCATTCGTCACTTGTAGCTTGGCCCTAAGTTCGTTACAATGTGAGGACATTTACAGTGCCACCCTATGCATAGTTACTAGAGAGGAAGCCCCATTGAATACAGTGGAGCTTACTTCAGAGTAAACATACATAGAATTGCATTATTAATGTTTTACCTATCAACCACAACTTCAACTGAAGTTTGATTTAGAACCATTCTACATATTTGGTTCTTACGTCACCGTGCCATTTCCCCCCTTTTC
Organism: Eublepharis macularius; assembly: GCF_028583425.1. Lineage (NCBI taxonomy): Eukaryota > Metazoa > Chordata > Lepidosauria > Squamata > Eublepharidae > Eublepharis > Eublepharis macularius. The sequence continues at coordinate 19,022,149 of NC_072792.1, read as the reverse complement.
CCTCTCCCCAATAGCATTTATTAAGGTATTATGTAAAAGATCCTGGTTCAGTCATCTACTGTTCAAACTAATGGAAGCTTTGCTTCTAAAGCCAGCAGTTACAGAATTGATTCCCTCATTTTGTAACCTGTGGCAGATGCATTAACCTACGATAAGGTTCAGTGCATGATTCTATTTGCCTGGCTGTTCCAAGAAAGAAGAATTCGCTGCTTTGGAGAGCAAGAGAGAGAGAGAAAGAGAGAGAGAGAGAGAACAGAAATTGCTTTTAAATCTGGAGGAACTGGCACAGGCAGATGTTCCTGCCATGAATTGAGCAGGTTGCTGTTTTCCCCTATACCATCTTTCTCACTTTCGTTCTAAATATTATTCCCTTAGGAAATCATCCTCCTGAACTTTTTGCTTCCCCTCCACTTTGGAGGTTTATTGTTATACCATCCTACTATATAAAAGGCTAACTGTGTTCCAGATAACTCTCTTCCTACCCTGGTGCACCACCAGAGGGCGCTGTTATGGAGGGAAGCCCAGAAGAGGCAGCCTGTCCCTCCCAGAGTACGCCACAGTAGGAAGCCAGGCTGATTTCAGGCATGGAGCAGGTAGCAATGCCCTCCCCCCGCCTTCACCCAGCTTGGATCAAGAGCAGGTGGCAATGCCCACACCCCCAACTTCACTCAGCTGAGATCAGGAGCAGAGCAGGTGGCAATGCCCACCCCCCTTCACCCAACTGGTATCAGAGCAGGTGACAATGTCTGCCCCCTGCCTTCACTCAGCCGGGATCAGTCATGGAGGAGGAGCCAATGCCCACTTGTCCACCTCCCCTTTCTAGCACCCGTTGTATTTTTTCCCACAACAGGCTTTGTTACTAGTATAGTAATATAGCATTCCTTTGGTCGTTGTTCTTTCCCCCTGCACTTTTTCTTTCTGTCTCTGTGTCCTTTGAATTCAATTTTTGTGGCCTGTCATTTCTTTCTATGGATAGCTTTTTATCTTTTTAGGACTTGACTTTTTTTCTTTTCTTTTTTACTCCCTAAACACAGAAAAAAACAACTCTCACTCCGCCTCCCTCCACACATACACCAAAGCTCACCTTCCAGTAGTGTTATTTTAGGGAGAAAAATTTCTTTTTCTGAAATTCTCTTTTTAAGATATACCCATTGATTCCTCTTATTTACTTTTTTCTCTTTTACTTTTTTCTCTTTCACTTCTTTCCTTTTTCTTTAAAAAGAAATCAACACCCTTTTGTAACTTTAGCCTTTGCAGTTATTTTGCAGGAGGAGACACTGCCTGCCTTGGAGCATCTGCAGAGTGAAATTCTGAAACTGAACAGAATAAAATCTCCTGCCCTTCCTCTCTCCAAATTTCTCTTTTGAACAAAATGGAATTTTGTTTCATTTTTCAGATTCTTAAAAAGAGGAAAAGATGCGTGTTGTTGGGTTTCAGGAAGAAAATGAGTAAAGAGAAATTGAGAGAATTTCTCGTAAGCTACCTTGCAGCAATTTATAACAATTAATTCCACTTTGTCAAATATGTGGTTCATTACGAAAGTTATGTTATCCTTATTCTTGTGACTCTCGCAGTTTGGTGTAATGGTTAAGAGCAGCAGGACTCTAATCAGGTTTAATTCCCAACTTGGCCAGCTAGGTCAATCACAGCTCTCCCAGAGCTCTCTCAGAGCTCACAGGGTGATTGTTGTAAGGATAATAATTACATACTTTGTAAACTGCTCTAAGGGCCAAGCTACACATGACGAATGACACTTGAACGGCAAGTGTATTTCTCCCTGTTCACTTGCCCTCCACTCAATCCACTTGCCATTCAAGTGTCATTCGTCACTTGTAGCTTGGCCCTAAGTTGTCTTGGAGGGTGGTATATAAATCGATTTTTTTTATTTTTTTCATTATGAATGAATAATTTTGTGCACAGTTAAAACTTGCTTGTTTGCAAACAGACAGAGACCACAGACTCAGCATCTCTCTAGATGTGCCGGGAGACACAATGTTAGCCAGGAAGTGTAGTTTTGAAAGACAGAGCTAGCACCTTTCCCTTACCGAGGCTCAGTTAATTCAAATTTTTAAGCAGCGAGAGCAGCAGGGTAAACACTCCAGAAAGAGAAACAGTCTGGCATGCCAGAGGCGGCTGAGGGCTGTGAGAGAATCCATCCCCTCCAGAGCAATCTCTGCTGGCTCTATCTTTCAAAACTACCCTCCCTGGATAACGTTGCATCTCTAAACATGTGAAGAACATGTGTCAAAAGTATTGTGTAGAGAGACTCTCAGTAGAAGTGTGAGTGACTTGAGGGAGAATTGCTTTAGGGCAAACCCTGTAATACACATCTGCAAATATCTTTGATGAAAAAAAATATTAAAACTAAGAAACTTATAAGTTAGGGTTATTGGTAGACATGGGAACAAATAGAAATACGAATCAAATTTCTTGACGAATTGGGCTGAATCATGTTTCGCGAAATGCATTTCATGGGGCCGCATTTTTCACGAAATCCATGACTTTTTAGACCAATTCTTTCAATTTCTGAATGATTCATGATGCCAGACAGGCTGGCACCAATCCATTGATTCCCTAGGCAACATAGGCGTAGAATTTCTGCAGACCTTTTGTTGCCATTGGAAACCCCAATCTTAGCCCACATAACCTTGACAGGCAGCTCTCCCTGCCAACTGGAGAGCTTCCATTCTTCCCTATACAGCAAGGAGCATGGGGGTTAATCCCCTAGACAACCGAGGAGATGAGCCTTCTGTAGACATGGGAACACCAATCTCATCCCTCCAAACCCTGTTAGGCAGGTCTTTCTGCCAACCAGAGACCTCCTGTTCTGCTCTATGTGAACACTTCTTATATAAGGCACAGCTCTCTGCCTCGTGCTTTTCAGTTCCAGTAGACAGAGGGAGAGGGAGGACCTGTTCCTGGGATTTGGAGTGAGAGACTGGAATTGAGAGCTTTTGGCTGGATTTGCTGCTGCTTTAAAAGAGATTGAAAAGCCTCTTTCTTATTTTCAGCTCTTGGCCTTGCTGGGAAGGTCGTTGGGTGAGGGTGCCTTCTTTCCTCCACCCCACCCCACCCCACTCCACCTCACCCCAGTCTCAGAGCATTGCCTGGCTCTGGGGCCTAGCTTGCTTGAATATAAGC